>NC_090941.1:404048778-404353505 GCF_040938575.1 Ambystoma mexicanum
GGGCCTCATTACACGGTAAGCGGAGAACCATGGCGCAATTAGCGCCATGGTTCATGCCGGTAAAATACTGGCACCGCCTTGGTGGAAAGGGGAATTACCACCCCATTCCAAGGTTGGCGGGGCGGTAATTCCCCCTTCCACCATTGCCCTTCCCCATTCCCATTTTTGCCCCATAGGGCATAATGGGAAAGGGGAAGGCGCTAATTACGGCACCGCAAATTGCGGTACCGTAATTAGCTCACTGGGTCCCTTTGCGGGTTGGTTTTTAATGCCTGCAAAAAGCAGGCGTTAAATTCCCCAACCCGCAAAGGTACCTCGTAGTAAGGCGGTAAGGATTTACCGGTACCGGTAAAATACCGGTACCGGTAAACCCTTACCGCCTACCGTGTAATGAGGCCCAATGTGTTGACCATAGAGAGCCAATAGTTACTACTTTTGGAATATCTGTCACACTTACTAACTGCACTTTCTTGACGTAGTTGTCAGGTTGCTTTTTAATTAAATGTTGCATAGGTTATACCACAGCAGTGTATAATGTTGTAAATGTATGTTGATGTACTGTTTATCATGGTTCGTGTTACTATGCATTATTTGTAGTGGAATATAATATATGAAATTGTTTTTCTTATACTTCTCTGATCTGAGAACTGATTATTGATATATTTCATTGCTTTCCATAGCATAAGTCCACGCACCTACGTGATTAAGGGCAGGGTAGGCTGTTTTCTTTTGTTTCTAAGATGTTATAAGATGTTATAGTGTGTGATACATCATTTCGATCTTGGTTGAGAGTTTTTCACATTCCGAGCATCTATGTGGAGCACTTGGGATTTCACGCTAAGTATGTTGGAGTAATTCAGATTGTGATCCCCTACCCTCAATTGCCACGAAAGTCACCTACTGATGATGCCAAACAGAGAAACACATGTGTAATTACGGTTGCACTCTCACTGGCGATTGCCTAGCATTTTGGTATTGGGCTGCCCTTGTGAGTTGGACCAGAGTGATATGTAATTTTCAATATTCTCCCATGTGAAATGCACTGAAAGGTAACATGTGATTGAGACTTTTGCAGATAGGCTACAGCCCAAAGAACGGGGTATTTTTTTTTGTTTTGTTCTTAGCTTAGAGTGTATAATTATTTGTTGTTCTTACTTTTATTGTGTATGATCTTAAATGAAATTTTCCTTAAATCAATTAACATTATAAGAAGATTGGCAATAGTATATAGCAGTGATCCAGGCAATGAGTTCTTCTTTATAAGCACCAAGGAGAACATGGGTGCACATTTTGCACCAGTAGTGCAAGTCAAGCCCCGTGTTTGTCTTCATCTGAGGGTGGTGGTGGAGATGCATGGTTGAGGGTGAGAGAGAGTGAAATAATTAGTTGGGTAGTGTATCTCAAAGGTCTCAGCCAGAGCTGTGTTTAAATCTTCGATGGCAAGTTCAATAGAGTGAGCAAAAGCGTTAGGGATACCTTGAAGAAAGTGCCTAACCTGGTGAAGATAGTGGACCATGGATTTATGATTGAATTGTACTTATGTGATAGATTGAGGAGGGAGAAGAGATAGTGTAGAATAAAGGTGATGACTCAGATGAGGAAGTGGTCAGAGAATCATGGGACAAAAGAAAATTCAGAGAAGTGGGATGAGCAGCATAGGAAGACAAGAGCTATCAATTTTGCATGGTTGTGAGTAGAAAGGTTGGGCAGATGGACCAACAATTGGTCAGAGAGACCAGAGTGCAGTTAGAGTCAATGGTCATTGGTCACGTTAGTGGGTTTGATGTCACCCATGATGACAGCAGGTACAGTAGCCAAGAGAATACCAAGCAGTGGATTGAGATGAATGAAAATGGTATTGAGGCTGCTATGTGGATTGTCTGTGAGAGGGCTTAGAGTGATAAGATGGTTGGGGGTGAGTTAGAAAGAAAATAATGGTGTGTCCTTGCTAACCACCAGGCCAGCACTATTGCCTCCCTTGCTTAGTCGAGGGGAGTGGGAGAGGTAGCAAAGTCAGTGAGGAAGGTAGCCACAGTGGCAGTGTTTTGCAGGGAAATCTATGTGTCTGTGAGAGCCATCACAGAGAGTTTGGCATGAAGGGAGTCAAAGTGCTCAGGGAAAATGTCGTTTTATTGCTGAGAAGCTGGAAAATCAAGAGGCCTAGCCTATGTCCAGTAGAAGAGCAGAAGGATGCAGCAAGGTTGGGGTTGTTACCAGAGGAGATGATCAGGGTACATGACGTTGGAATGGGGGAGGGTGTAAGTGATAGGAATGACCAGACTATTGTTGGAGTAATGCATGAAGAATAGAAATAGGAAGAGAGGGATGAAGAGATAAGAGTAGTGGTTGGATGTTCCATGGGAAGATGCAAAGTCCCCAGGAGAGAAGAAGGGAGCGGAGGGGCAGTTAAATATTTGGGAGCATGGACAACTTATGAGAATTTAAGAGATAGGAGGAGTCCATGACAGTCCATGAGAGGAAGTCATTGGAGCCAGTTCCCTTAGTTCTCTGACCATCAGAATCATGGGGTCAGTGGTAGTCTGGCAAGCAGGCCAACATGTTCCAGCAATGGTTTCAGCTTTACTTCCTGCTGGATCTTTTGGAGAGGGAGTGAGCTAGCCACCTGAGTGGATGGAGACTGTGTGAATGGGAGGAGAGGGCTAACCTGACATATATATGTTTCAGGGATCCATGGAGAAGACTAAAAGTGGCTGATGTGCAGTGCAGGTGCAGGAAATGAAGACCTTTGTGCAAGGTCACATGGCCTGCAGACCAGATGATTCATGGGGACGGATGGTGGTCAAGTGTGTCTGCCTGTTCTGGTTCTCCCACACCTGATTTCCTGCCAGGTCCCTTCGTGAACGGTGATGATGCGAGGATGGGGTCACAGTGGTCAACAAAGATGTCTGTTGCTAGGATCTGGGGGCTAGATGGAGAGTTAGACATCAGAAAGGAAAGGGTGACAATCCTAACAAAAAGCATATGCAGAAATCCAGACCTATATTAGATAACTTAATGCAGGTACAGAACCTAGGCAACACATGAAGGGAGCATCATCCACTTGATGAAGAGTATACCATCATCAGATTAGAGTGAATTCTGACATCACAGAACTTAGTTGCTCCATGTCATTCAATAATCTAATCCATTACATTAATTAATCAATCACTCTGTGAGCTAACAAGTCCAATAGATGGAGGAATCCACGAATCAAGGAGGTGAGAAATAGATAGGTAAGCATGTAATTTGAAGGTAGCTGTGAGGGTAGCGCAGGGGAAATGCGTGCATCTTGGAAGCAAGAAACCACAAGGCAACACAGGTTTGAATACCGGTCTTGTGCTTATGGACTCATCTCCGGCATTATAAATGATTAATGAATTAATTAGCCAGGACTACCATTTGCTCTGCATGTACTTTAAGTTTTGTACACTTCTGTTCCCCGGTCAATGGTATTGCAGGTCTATGGACCGGAGTGAAGATGATACTGACCTGTAAACTAGTGCTGCCACTATGAGAGAGAACAGTTTAAGAAAAGTCTCACTGAATGTTATTATTTCATGTCATATTTAATTTCATTTGCTTCAAATTCATTGTTGTTTTACAATAGATTTCACATTGCGCCGATTATTCAACTACCCAAATAGTTTAATTATTATTTACACCTTGGCTAAGACTACATTAGAATTCATTGGCACCTGTCAGGTTTTTGGAAAGGGTTCCCTGGTCAACGTAATGTGTGAAATAAAAAAAATGCATTCAAATTCTAGTAAAACCAGACAATATTCCCAATTCATATCTTGTATACAGCTACCTTAAAACCAGGAAAAGTTGACAGTTAAATGCTAGGTGGGGCTTTTCAATGTTAAAATATCATATCCACACAATGTGGCAACTGGCAATATGCACAAATGTATAATGACCACACCCACAATTGCTGAAACAACTGAATAATTTAGTAGAATCTCGGACTACAAGTTAAGCGTAAGTAAAACTTTATAATTATCCACTCCTAACTCAGTCATTAAATCAGCACAGACTCATTCATGTATTCACTATGTAGGATTAACAAGGTTGAAAGATCAAAACAAGATTTGCAATGAAAACTACATATAAACATTGTAAAGATTAATATCTTGACACTCTTCTTATATTTATGCCATGTACTGCTCATGCATCCCCAAATATTTTTGGGGAAAATTAGAATCAGCTAAATGTAAGTACATTTTGTTAACATAGCATGATCCAATGTGTTACTACACCACCTTGAGGTGTAGGTAATGTCTGAAAAAGTTGAAAATGAAAACTGTATGGTCCTTTTATTCGAAGTTACTGTGTACTAAAATTTCGTATGTCCTAAAATGTCGAACTACCTTCTTTTTGTATTTCTGCATGTATGCGCATATTTTTTAAAATGCCCAATAGAGACGCTTGCTGAGTATGTGCGATTTATTTTTTTTTAAAAATGCATACTCTAGACGATTGAAGTGCATACGCAAATTCGCAAAATTCAAAACTTTATCTTCATAAATAAAGCACTTGTTTTCTTTTCGTGCTTTCGATCACAATCTTTGATCGTCTTTGGTAAGCTTCTTTTACCTAAATCGCGTGCTTGTTTTCTATCGTGTGGTGCGGTTTCTGCTCATACATTAAGTTTATTTCAATGTTATATGGCAGACTAATTCATTTAAAAAAATGCCTACTACTGACGATCGAAAAGCATAAATGCGAACGCGTGAAATTTAAAACAACTGTTTTAGTTGATATGCGAACTAAACATTCTCTTGACAATTAAAGCTCTTGTTTTCGTTTTCGTGCGTTCAAGTACTATCTGTGATCGTCTATAGGGTGCTTTCTTTACACAACGTGCACACATGTTTTCTATCGTGATGTGTGGTTTATTTTATTTCATTCCTATATGGCAGGCTTAAGTATCTGCACACACAATTTGTCACTTACCTTCAATACTGTTTAACTGTCTTTTCGTGTGTCACGGTCACGCTTCCCTACTTCCTGGTGCGCTGTTCTCGAGCGATTAATCGCGAGATGACGGACATTGAAATCAATCAAAACAACTTCTTCTTCTTCTTCTTGTTAGGGCTACTCCAGAAACCAAGAGTCTGCGATTTCCATCCAACTAGATGATGTTCGCCAAAATGTGCACCAATCAGCCAACCATCACCACTAGATCTCTTCCCACTTCCCAGTCTCCTGCACAAACGGAAGCCGGGACCTACACTGTTTATCCCCCAACCCTCTTTTCCAACAGAACAAATCAGGCAACCCCTGTACAACCACCCCAATGCCATAATCCTAACTCTCCACCTTCCTCCTCAGCGTGGCCCCATACGCAGCCCGATCCACTAATTCATTACCCAAGAGCCCACAATGACTTGTGCTCTAGGTTCCCAACCGGCCCATAGAGCTGGGGGTTTACTTCCCAATAGCACTTTAAGATGAGGCAGCAGCACCCGTGAGATGGATGGGGATGCAGATTTATACTCTCGCATCAAATCAATAATGACAACTCAACGGTTTGGCAAAGGGAGTCTGTTTAATGACAAGTACAAAAACAGGGAGTTCATGAATATCAGCAATCGCTCGATCTTCCTTCTCGCATCAACAACTCCAACGAACTTCATAAAAAACACATCATTTTCACTAAAAACTCATCATCACTGACGTGTAACGCTTAAAATGTTGCATGCAATTCTACTGGTTCTAGGAAGGTAACTTTAATATAGGTACTATATCTGTATATGGTAACAGAGTGAGGGGATTGGACAAACACTGTCAGGTGGGCATCTAAGCCCTACCTTCAAAATGGCTACGGTAAACGTCACTAAAAGTATGACGTCTCATTGGTTCTACTAATTATAGGACCCTTGATTACTTGGTCCACTATGATTGGGTTGGCAACAAAAGCTTGAAAAGCTTCTTCTGATTTAGTAGAAAAGTAATTCTCTCTCTTCATTCAATTCATCAGTTCCACAGATCTCTTCTTCCTTAGGTGAGCATCTGCTTTCGGGAAGCTGTCAACATTCAGATCACTTTTTGGAATCACCAATGTTGGAACATGGACATTAACTATTGTGCATATACCTCCCCAGTTTCTCGGCAGCCTGATATATGCTTTGGATTCACATGCCCAATAATGATCCATGATCACAGCAGTACCATGTACCATTCCTGGGGCGTCAAAAACTTTTTCCTTGCATTTTTAGTTTTTGATTTGCCTCTCTTCTGATCTCTGCTCCTTTAACTCCAGTCTTCTCATATCTGATCACAATATGTTTTGTTTTTCCATTGTTTCTTGTCTTTATGTCCTGGACATAATCGTCTTTATTTGGATCTGTTGCTTCAGTTGCCCATTTCAATGAGGCATCACTTCCCATGAACTGGCCTCTGGTCTTGCACATTGCCACGTGTGATAGGCAGTGCGCTATCTGTACATCTATTTCAACAGCTAGAAATATTTTGATTTCCCCATGCTGTAAGGTAGGAGTGCACAAACAAAGCATTCCTCCTCTTAATTTCGTCTTCCAACTTCTTTCATATGTTTGTACCAGATGTTATTCCCTAAGTGTGTTGTGCTGTCCAGGTAGTCATTTAGTTCATTATCATCTCCTTGTATGCTTCTTTTGACTCTCAAGGTTTTCATGTAGTTTGCTATCATCACATCTTTAATAGCCTACATGTAACTTCTTCTCACTGGAGGATTCTCAGGTACTTCCATCCATGGTTCAGGTTTCTTCATCTGTACCATTTGGGTAGAAAAAAGTTTGGCAATTCTTTCCTTGTTCTCTTGTCTTTTCCTGGCTATGAATGGCCATATTCATTCTGCTATTATCTCTGCACGTGAGATTTTTGCTAGGATTACACTTGCCTCTTTCAGTGCTGGGTCCGGGGTGCTTATCAATGCTGTCTCTGATGGTTTCTTCCGCAACTCCTTTTGTTTCTTTAAAAGTTCAGCTTTTTCCATTTATCTTTTCACTTCACTTGTAGAAGAGCTTCTCATTGTTGGTTGTCTATCCCTCTCCCATTCTTTGGATTGTGGTACTGTAGCTATTGACACAAGACCTGGTGTATGTGCACTCACCGTTTCCACGTGTGTGGTTGTCAGTAACCTTTTCTCATTCTTACTCTGCCGACCGTGTCTCCGGTTTTTCAACTTGCTTGTTACCAAATGTGTGTGTCATTGCTAATCACATCCATTTCAAGTTCACTCACTCCTTTGTCAGACCTTCTGGGGATTGGAATCATCATACAGGGTCTGAATGTCTTCATGGGTGTCAAGCGTACATCATTAGGTGGGTGCACTGGAATCAGAACACTTTGTGCACCAATAAAAAATGCAGTTTAAATCATCAGTGATAATAAAACAACAATGAATACAATGCATAGGTACATTATGTGTCTATAGGTTAGTCGACAACACTTAGTTCTGGAACAATAAGAGTGTCACTCCTCCTGAGAGATGACAATGCTGCATCTTTGGTTGCCCATCTCTATCATCTGCTGTCTCTGCTTGTCTGTTGCAAGTACGGGAACACTTGACCTCCTTTGCTTGGACAATGGATTGTCTATTGTCTCTGGTTACAGTTCTCTTTTCTGTATACAAAAACATGACAACTATGGCAATAAGTTCACCAAGTCTTTATTACTGTGCATGTTCAAAATACACAAGTTCCCAATCGATTCCTCTTTTCTGTTTCACTGCAGAAGACTTGTCATGTCCTTGTTAGTATAAACAAGAGTGAAGTGTCTGGCAACACTTTCTCGATCTGTCCCTCAGCGGAAAGTTTACAGTCTCCTTCGGAAATTCTGATGATGATTAGAAAGTTCAACTTGCATCACAATGCCATGCAGGAGCATGCCCATCTGTGTAGAATTAGCTGGGTCTCTGATGAGAGTGAGGACGTCAACATCGGCAGGTCTCCCCACAAGTTCTGGAAAATCCTCAATCAGGCGAAAGAAGACATTGCTCGCCAATCTGCTATCTTCTGGTGACAGGGACATTTGTCTTGTCCTGGCTGTGAAAGGAACTGTTCGGCAATTATGATGAGCAGCTTTTTTGATTTTGATGAGCGTGAAGAGCAACCTGAATTATTATTCAGTTCAGGATCATACTCATATGTTCTGTGTTTGCTGGATCTCGCGAAAAATTTCAAGACGTCAGTGCCTCTCCCAGTAAGATCTGGACAATCTTCAATTAAGAGAAAGAATAGCATGCTGACAAGCCTGTTCACTTCTTCTTCTGCTTGGGACATTCATTTTTTCCTCTCTGTACTCCGATAGCAGGAGGAACTTCTCGGCGATCACAGTGATCAGCCTCCTTATTGTCTTTTTGTTTTCAGGGTCTTGAAGAAATTCTAACGACGAGTATGATCCCAGTACTAGCTCAAAGTAAATTAAGACGTCTTTAGTGATGTCGCTGCTGTGGGACACCATAAGTGAGTCCAAACAAGGCTCCTGTTTGGAAAGAATCTGGATACTGTATTTTCTTCCAATTTGTGTGTCC
Source organism: Ambystoma mexicanum (assembly GCF_040938575.1). Classification (NCBI taxonomy): domain Eukaryota; kingdom Metazoa; phylum Chordata; class Amphibia; order Caudata; family Ambystomatidae; genus Ambystoma; species Ambystoma mexicanum. Next base: position 404,057,297 of record NC_090941.1, read on the forward strand.
TTGATCAGAATTTGGCATATCCTTTTCTTATCAAGGCTTCAGTAAGCCTCAGTCCAAAGTTCAAAGTCAATAATCTATGTTGTGGCTTATACGTGCAATTTCTCTTCTTCACCCTGCAACTGGGATAAAAACACAGTGTCCGTTTTTATGTCCTTATCCCCTTTTTTGCTCAGAGGAAATGCCCAAAATGAAGCCACAACCATGCCCAAGAGTTCCTTGTCTTTGCTTTGCTGGTTATGCGTCCTTCTTCCTCATCATGGATCTCGCCTGCACGTGCTGCGGTTATTCCCCATTGTCTGTAGTCTCTACGCGTTGGGGTGCTGGCAGGGGGCCTTCTCCGTTGTATGGCTTGATATCACCAGGAATAGCCAAGCTCTTCTTCCTTGTAGCTTGACTGCAGAGGAAGTGACGTCTTCCACTTTAAAGGGTCCATTGAACCTTTGCTCGTCCCACTTTTTTCTCGTGTGGTTCCTCACCAGGACCCTGTCTCCAGGGAAAAGTGGTGGTAGACGTAAACTTTGAATCTGGTCTGTTGTAGTATCTCCTTCTTTTCTGTGCTGCCCTGCACCCTTTTTGTCATCGCTGCAGCTGTCCTGAAATTACAGTAAGACAAGATGTCATGCAATTCAAGTAATTTTGCATCTCTAATCCTAACATTTCTCCTGTTGGCTGAGCATCACATCTAGCACTATCACGGGGTGTCAATGGAGTGTTCATCCTTCTGCCTGTTGCTATTGAGTGCGGCGTAAAATGATGGTTAGAACCAGGCTGGTTTCTGAGTACGTACAGTGCCAATGGAAGGCAGTGCAACCATCCCTTCTTTACAGTAATCTTCAACTTGGCTATCCTTTCCTTTAACAAACCGGTGAGCTTCTCACATATTCCATTACCTTGCGGATGATACGCCGACAAGAACCTGTCCTTTATACCAAGCACCAAGCTAATCTGTTCAAAGACTGTATTAACAAAATGAGGCCCATTATCTGACCTCATGACCTCACATACACCCCACCTGGGAAATACTTCTCTCACCAGAAATTTGGCCGCACAGGTAGAGTCTGGGTGTGTACATGGACCTGCTTCTATCCATATACAGAATGGACACAACACAATTAGATACCTGTACCCATTACATCCTTGAATCATATCGACATAATCAACATGCAAGTGCCTGAAAATGTCCATTGGGCCTTGGGATGACTCCTCTAATTACTCTTGATGTATGCCCAGCCGTGAACTGTTGGCAGATTATACAGTTCACCATAAAAAATGCAACATGCTCTGCTAAGTTCGGTATAAACCAGTCTTCAGCTATCGTTTGTGCTATATTCTCTTTTGTCATGTGCGCTGGATGATGCAATTATTCCAATGCTATTTTTAAAAGGGCTATAGGCATCACCGGTTTACCACTGGTGTCTTCTCACCACAAGCTTTCGGAGGGATTTAAAGAACATTCTCACCGCTTCCAGAGATTCTTTTCCTCCTGTGGTGCCTCCCCTTGGAGTTCCATTAACTGGGTTTGCCCCATGTTACTATAACCCTCAGGTTCACTTTGTGCAACATTCATCTTCTCATGCACATCAGTTATTTCTACATTCATAATTGTTTCGTCCTTAGATGTCATACGCTTGCTTGCGTGTCTGCTGCTTGATTTCCACGTGAGATAAAATCTGTCCCTTTTATGTGGGCGGCACATTTCACGACCGTTATGCCCACTGAGAGCTGTAGTGCCTTAATGAGCCTGTCCAATAAGGCTGCGTGCTGCACTGGTGTGCCGTCCGCTCGGAGGCAGCCCTTCTTTTCCAGCACGCTAGGACTGCATGCACTGTTGACGTCACGTAGGGGGACTCGCTGTACCCTGTCACTTCCTGGTCTGCGTGATTCTCGAGTGCGAGAATACCAATAATCATCAACACCAATAATTCTGCAGTTTGTGCTGAGTAATGTGCTGCTAATCGCACACTAATGAGTACTCAAAATTCTCCATTTGCTGTGTGCTTCACCACAGCAGTGCCTGTATATCTTTTCCCATCATTTGATCGATTCTCAAGGAACCATTAACAAAGACAATTTCTCCTTATGCCAATGCATTCTCTTTCACTCTGGGAATCTCATCATAGAATTCTTCATTGTTCGCGCAGTCATGGATTGGCTCTCCGTCAATGACTGGCTCTGCTATAAACATAGCTGGGTTCACTATCTTACATAGAATTATCTTAATCAATGGATTTTATCTGATCACTTCACAAGCAGAAGCTCTCTGAGATGTCAAAGTGCCATTCGGTTTCTCTAGAATGGCAAATAATGGGTGCTCGACGAATAACTTCATTGAGCATCCCATCACAATAGTTGTCGCCTTTTCTATGGCGAACGCTGCGGCAGCTAAACTTTGTTCACAAGGGAAGTGACCTCTCATTACTGGGTCCAAATTCCCACTGTAGTATGCCAGGGGCTTGTACCCCAAAGTGGTTCTCTGTGTGAGTACTGCCATCATGACACTGCCATTCATGTGTGAAAACTGGTAGAATTTCTCTGCATAATTGGGAATTCCTAAAACGGGTGCCGTGCAAATGGCTTTCTTGAGTTCAACAAACCCTTCTTCCATGGTCTTAGTCCATTCAATTTTTTCTTTCGTCACCTGTGCCTTCTTTATGGCCTGTAACAAGGGCTTGTTATACGAGCTGTAGTCAAAGACCCATGCCCTGACATAATTGCAAATGCCTAGAAAACTCTGCATCTGTTTTATCGTTTGTGGCTTGGCTGTGTTCAATATGGCTTCAGCCCTATCAGGGGTAACCCTTTTCCCCTCATGTGGGATTAGCTGGCCTATGTAAAGCACTTCTTGTTGACAATATTGTAACTTCTCTTTGTAAACTTTATATCCCTTTTCGGCCAATATAGTCAATAGCTGAATAGAATCATGTCTGCGGGTAACCTTGTGCTTTTCAGACACATCTGCCTGAACGTGAATGACGTCAAATCTTGTGAGTCTTTGTGCAATGGGATTGACAAAAATGCATTTTTCAAGTCAATCACTTTGAAATATTTTGCCTCAATGGGTATATTTCATAGGATTGTGGACGGGTTAGGGACTAGAGGGAACTCGGTCTCTACAATATCATTTATCGTGCGTGCATCTTGAATTAGTCTCCACCACCCTCCCTTTGATTTTTTGATAGGGTACACTGCAGAATTGCATGATGACTCTGACGTCACCAAAATGACCTGCTCCATCATGGCAGAAATTGTCTTGAAAATCCCCTCAACTGGTTCCCTAGACATGGGATATTGTTGTGCCTTGGGTAGAACTGCTCCTGGTTTCAATTTAATCCTCACTTCTCAGACTCCTTTCAGTAAGCCTATGTCATAGGGGCCTGTGGTCCACGCTGAGACAGGCACCTGGGCCATGTCGTCATCACAATATTCAGAATGGTTTTGTGCCAGCATCATTCTCTGGGGCACCTCTCTTTTGATCATTCTCACCCAGAAAACGAGTTTTACCTCAACTGTTGTTTCCTCTAGACCTGTTTGTTCATTGAACAGATTGTCATTGTGACGTCAGTCAATCTGTACCCTTCCTCAATAGCAATTACTGTGCACCATTGTCTGCCTTCATCATCACAACCATCAATCAATGCCATTTTCCCTCACACTAAGGCTGTATGTATTTTCAAGGGAAATACTTGTCCCTTATCCTCATGCATAGGTATTCTTGGTCTGAATAGAAACTCATCAGGGGTCCTCATGGTTTTGTCTGCAAGCTCTGGTAGCCCTGCCATTAATATGCACACTCCATACGCAAATATTTCTGCTTCCAATCGGACAGCTCTCATAGCTGTTTGTCCTGAGTATGCTCTAATCATTTTGCATACGTTCAAATAATGCATTCCTGGATTTGAACATACTCTCTGTGAATGAGATTGTCATGTTTAACTTTGTCATTAGGCCTCGTCCCAATATATTTACTGGGGTTTGCCTTGAATATAGCAGTGGCAGATTCATGTCACACTCTCCTTTAGAGACTGGAAGTTCATTTGTAAAAGCAACACAACTTGTTGCTCCTGTGAAGCCCTGTGTATTTATGGCATCGCCGGACAAGGAAAACTTGCCTTCATGTATACACGAGTGTGTTGCACCTATGTCAACTAAGAAGGAATATTCTTTATCACCCTCTAACTCATGTATCCATTTTCTGGCTCCTAATGTTAACATTGGACGCTTATTTTTCAGGTTTTCTCGATCAATGTGTGGCCATGGTATATACTGTGGCCTCGTTACTCCTTTTTCGAGCAACAAGAATTGTAATACATGGCACTCCTTTTCCTCTTTCATCATTTTTCTATCGACTGCAGGGGTAATAGTCCTGCATCACTGTCTACCTGGCAATGTCCTCAGTCGGCTCACATAGAGCGGTGGAGACACCCCCCTCTGACCATAAAATACTCCTTCGTATATGTCTGACTGTGTGGCTGACTCTGATGCCTTAGGTGCAGACTTTTCCTCATATTCCTCTCTTTCTGCGTCTGATATTGTCTGTGCCAAACTTGTACAACTTCTCTCATCTTCCTCGTGTCTATTTAGCACAAACCTGTCTAGAGACAGCTCTCTATTTGTGCTACTTCGGGAGGCGTCCTCAGTGTCATACAACTGAGTGCTCTCCAGACGCTCGTCCTCTCCTTTCCCTTGGGGTAATTGTTCTAGCCCCATTTCATCATATATTCTGTCAATCGTTTCTCCGATGCTTCTGGTGTTGAAGTCATCTTCGATATTTGCCCTGGACGTGCCTGGTACTGAATCATACTCAGGAAATAATTCTTCTATGTCTTCCCAGTCTACTACTGGATTGGGTTTTCTAACCTCTCTCTCTAGATATTCAAGATCCCGTGCTCTCTGTCTTCGTTTGCGCTCTATGTCATCATCAAACACTCTGTGCTTCCTTGCTTCCTCTCTGACCCTACCTTCTTCCTGTTTCTTTGCATCTCTACATTCATTTGCCCTTCGTATTTCCTTATCCCTTCTTCTCTTTATTCTCTTTTCCCATATTTTCTGTTCTTCTTCTAACCTTCGTTGTTCCTGCCTGCTCTAATCGTTAGCTGTTCTTGGCTTATGATTGCATTTCCTTTCTTGCTCCTCATGATACAACAGCTCTCGTCTCTGTCTATTTTTTTCTGATCCTTTCGTCTCTCAATCCTTTTTCCTTTTCCTTCTCTTTCCCTTTTGAATCGTCTAGTTCTCCCTTTTGCCTCACGTTGTCAATGCCTTTACCATTGAGTTTCAACAGAATCTGACCGCCCATCCATTCATTCTGTGTGAATGCCATCTCATCAGTTCTGTCCTCATCTCCTTTCCATCTTTTGCCCTCTCTATTAGTGTCTAGAGATGTACTTGCTTGTGCCTGGTCTCCTCTTTCCTTCTCGCGTCTCTCCTTGTTTCTCAGGACATTGGAGGTGATATCTCTATCTCTATCTTTGTCTGGGTTTTCGTCACTACTTTGCGTAGGTGACTCATATGCCGGGTTACTATACCCCCGTGGCTGCTTTAAGCTCCCTCAATGGGTATAAATCTTCCTCTTTACTGGCTTTGATTTTTGTTTCAGTTGGGGTGGGTGATGCAGAAGGCGTTTCACCCCCCTCTGTGCATACGTTAAGTATCCAATCTAATGGCGGCTCCTCCTCTTTATCCTCTTGGTACATCTTCCAAAGCTCTAAACTCGCTAGACGTTTGTCTAACTTTTTGCCAGTCTATGTAGCGTGCACTAAATATGTTGTCATGTGTTGCAGGACTATTATTATTACTTTTCCAAACAACAACCATCAATTCATATCATACAACATCCTGGCTACACAATCGCACAATTTTTATGTTAATTCCTCCAAAAATGTTCTTACTTTATGACGTCAGAGGGAAAAAAAAACACAAGCAGATGTGACAGACTAGACAGACTCCAGCCGGCTACACAAATCTCCTGCCCCTATCGCTATTCCGACAGGGAATGTAAACCCATCCCTTTCAGATCACCTCTTTCATCAATTCTGGTCTCCTACTGTGCCCTATTTTTTCAGGACTTTGAATGCAGGCTTCTTCTAGCGCTATATTAAAATGCAGGTATCTGGGCGTATCTTATTTCTGCTCAGGTATCCTTCTGTTATTCTCTCTGTCGCTCGGGTAACCTCCTGGTATATTCTATACTCGGGTATCCTCCCGGTATCCTCTATCTATTGCTCTGTCACCCTTGAGTCACTTTTTCTTTTCCCCTTAAATATATTCATTCTACTCTTACTCTAACATTATTGTATCCCACCTCCCTCTGTTAGCTTCCCTTACTTGTTCTAAGGCATTCAACGTTTTGCCAAAGCATTTAGTCTTTTTTCCCTCACTGTTTGCATGTTTTCCTCTCTGGATACTTGGGATCACCGCCTTCGTTACCGCCTCTCCTGCTTTTCGTTCAATCGGCTGCTCGTAGAAGTGGGAAGGGGTTTGGTGGAGAAAGCACAGGTTCCTTCAGACCTCAAGCTGCAGGTTTTACACTTTAGTCTAACCACTATCTATGGGGAGCTTCTCGGTCTACTTAGCTGGATGGCAAAGGACTCGTGATATTGCCGAGGAGTTAGAATTACTTATTTTGACGGCCAATGGGTGTCTTAATAAATCGATAGTTGATAAACCATCCTATCTCTCCTACCAAGTGTGCATTAGGTCCCCAACCGGCTCATAGAGCTGGGAGTTTCCCAATAGCACTTTAAGATGAGGCAGCAGCACCCGTGAGATGGATGGGGATGCAGATTAATACTCTCACATCAAATCAATAATGAGTACTCAACGGTTTGGCAAAGGGAGTCTGTTTAATGACAAGTACAAAAACAGGGAGTTCATGAATATCAGCAATCGCTCGATCTTCCTTCTCGCATCAACAACTCCAACGAACTTCATAAAAAACACATCATTTTCACTAAAAACTCATCATCACTGACGTGTAACGCTTAAAATGTTGCATGCAATTCTACTGGTTCTAGGAAGGTAACTTTAATATAGGTACTATATCTGTATATGGTAACAGAGTGAGGGGATTGGACAAACACTGTCAGGTGGGCATCTAAGCCCTACCTTCAAAATCGCTACTGTAAACATCACTAAAAGTACAACGTCTCATTCGTTATACTAACTATAGGACCCTTGATTACTTGGTCCACTATGATTGGGTTGGTAACAACCCCCCTCATACCTTTCCACATGCTTAGCAGCGTGCAGAATAGCCAGCCAGGTGCAGGGAGCTTGCCTGTCCCCCCATCTTTCCCTCCAATTATTGTTACAATCAATCATCACCACAGTGGCCACGTGTCAATTATTTCTTTGTGGTTGTCCTCGAAACTGCTTCTTGGTCTGGAAAAATTAAGATATCTGTGCATGGCACGAGGCCACGCATGGGTGTGAAAGTTTCATCCTGTTTCGCTTATCTGGTCACGTGAGTCCGACACCATGAAATAGTCTTATTCTTCATGCAATTTGAGTATTTGATTTACTTCTGCCAGCCATCTGCCTCCTGTGTCTTATCTTGACCTTTCTGAACAGGATACCCTGTTCTTCTTTCACAAATTGTATCCACTATTGGTCCATTCCAGCCGATACGACCTTGGCTTCTTGGCATGATTTGCCTTCGTCTGAGTTTCTTTCTGTCTTTAATTCTCGGTTTGGGTTGCTGCAGAGCTCTCCTCTTGAGACCTTTAGTAACCTTTGGTTGATTCTGCTCTTGTGCATAGTGGAAGTATACTTATATACAGTGCTCCTTTTGAGGTAGATATGTATAGGTGGCGCTTGCCGCAATCTATTTTACTACTAAGCATAAGCAAGCCTCACGATTCTTTGCTTCTTGCGGTTCCATACATTTGTAAACGTGTAAACTTAACTGAATATCTTCATCGTGCTCATGGCATTATTTCTGAAATCTTTGATATTGATTATTTCACTTTATGCTCAGGATGTCACTTATCCATGGTGTTTCATCTCTTTTCATCATTCGCAGGTTGTCATATCTTCTATTATGTGAGTCAGTCCGGGTTCTTGTGACGTCACCATTCGTCTTCCTTCAGTATCTTCTTAGCTTCTTCAGGGACGGCATTCTGACAATCTTCATTCTGTTCCATTTGTCGGTATGGTTTTCCCAATGGGTACCTTACTGTCCAGGTTTTCTTAGGTGGCGGTACTTCAACAGGTGCTGTTCTTCAGATAGGTACTGGACAGAGCCCAACTGCGTCTGTCTGCTGGTTTATTTGCTCATCATACGTCACAAATTTCAGTGTGAATGTTTCGGCGTGAATGTTCCTGGTACTTCAAAATGGATGGTTGGAGTGCGGGTCATGTTTAGGACACACCCAATCACATCCAATCACCACTCAGCTTGATCACCAACTTTGCCAAATCCAAATAGATAGTTGGATCATTCCACATCCAAACTGGCAACACCACCCTATCCACATCTTCCATCATACACAACCCCTCCACCCCCAAGCGTTTCATGAACCTGTCCGCATGGAACCAAAAGTCCCCCCTTTCCTCTCCCAACTCCCACTCTTATAGGCATGCAACCAATTAACCACCAGACACTTGTTCACAGGATGCCACACACTGCGGGACTTACATCGCAACCAATGCCTAGTACTCAGCTCATCCCTTCTCAGATCCAATGGCAACATCCCTGCCAACACTTGAACAGCCTATGTGGGGAATGACCTAACCGTCCCAGTCCCAATCCTCGTTTCCCTTGCCTAGACACCATCCAACACATCCAGCTGAGCCCGACTATAACTGCTCTGAAGCTGAACTCTGAACTCCAGCACACTCCTGACCAACCACACATACAACATCCTCATACTCCTCTGCCCTCCACCCCACTCCTGACCCCAGAACGCCTTCAACAAATTAAGACGCCTTTTACACTTCGCCACCGTCCTCTCCACTTGTAAATTCCATGACAGGTGCTCATCCAAGAGCAGACCAAGATACCGTAATTTCCGACACCCGACCCAACATAGCACCGCTCAACTTGAGATCCAAACTAACACCACTATGTTGCCTGTTAAACAGCATACACATCATTTTGGAGGAGGACACATGCAACCCCAATCCTGGCACCACCTTTCCCTTACCTACAAAGCCTCCTGCAACCGTCCTTGAATCACTCTGGCCACCTTAACCGTACCCCAAATCACTCCCTCATCTTCAGAGAATCCCACCTGACACCCACACTCCCAAACCTTCGAAGGCCATCCACCGCTCCAAGAAACAAAATAGAGCTGACAACACTGCCCTGGGGAGTTCCATTTTCCATCAAAATCTCTCAGGACAACACATCCCCAATGCGCACCCGAAAAACCCTATTCCTCAGAAAATTCTTAATTCAAGAAAAAATGCTCCCCTTAACACCTTTCTCTCACAACACAAATAGCAACCCATCCCTCTACACCATATCGTACGCCTTTTCCATATCAACAAAGCTCGCCCCTACCATTTCTCGACAGGACAAGGCCTCCTCCACATCTGTCAGCAATGCTATCTCTGCATCCATCACCGATCTAAATTCATGGAACCCATGCTGAAACACACTCAGCCGCTGCTCCGACTCCAAAAAGTGCACCAGGCAGACACACACCATTTTTTCCATCACCTTGCACAAAACAGAAATCAAAGCAAGGGGCTGATAGGACCCACACAAGCCAGCCGGCTTCCCCAATTTCAGAATCGGCCGGATGACAGCCTCTTCCACCCACTAGGCAATGTACCGCAACCTCACACTACATTAAACAGCTGCAACACCTCCAGCAAACAAACATCTGGAAAATGCTGCAAAGAAACAAAACCACCCCATCCTCACGACAAAATCCTGTCGCCCCCTCAGCACATCCTGCAACTCACTCAAAGTGAAGGACATATACATACTGGATGTCCAATTGTCCACAGCATTCAGCACACCACGATTAACAGCCACAAACTCTGACATTTTCCGCCTGGACACCAGAGAATTATTTTTCGTGCTGTCTACACCCGCAAAATACTTACTCAGTGCCTTCACTTTACCACCATTGTCCACAATATCATACCCCGCATCAGTAATCACTTAAATCCGATATCGACCTCTCGCCTGACCAGACATATGCCAAAACCTCGCCCACACCTTCAACAAACAAGCATCACTATAGAGAGTACTACAAATATTCCTCCAATACACCCACTTTTGACATTGAATCACCCTCTGTACCAGTGCCCTAGCGTTTTTATACACGATAATGTCCGCCACCACTTTAGTATGCATGGCCTTCTGCCACTTCTTCTTCCTGTCCTGAATAGCCACTGTACAATCTGCTGACCACCACAGGACCTCAGGTTTCCAGAAGAGCTTACCTCGAGCCAGGGGCAGATCCGCCACAACACTATGAAAGGTGCTTACCAGAGCCAAGTCCAACTCATCCACAGTGGGCAGCATCCCCACCCCCTGGGCAGCACAAAACCCCATCACAACCATCAACCTGCTACACACTCCAAACTGCACCCAATCCAAATTACGGAAGTTACAACCCCTCGGACTTCCCATCCGTCTTCAGTTTGCACACACACTTAGGTACCAAAGAAGCTGATACCCAGCTAATGTTCAGAAGCTGAAATCCAGGCAAGACCCCATACCCGTATGAAAATCGGTCCTAATATGCCCCGGTGAGGTCAAGAAAACAAGCCTGCACTCATTAGCCAGCACCTCAAAACAAGCCCCATTAACGTCTGTCACAGCACTATTCCACAACGTATTGTGACAATTAAAATCACCACAAAAGACATCTTTCGCTCTGCCCCAAGGCATGCTGCAAAGCCCCCACATCAAGAGGTCTAGACGGATTGTAAAAATTCAACAACCAACACATCATCACCCACAAACAACCTCACACCAATCACCTCCATCTCCCCTCCAAACTCTACAACAGAACATTGAATACCTTTCTTCACCAAAATGCAAACCCCTCCTCTGCGACCCGCCACTCTATCCTTCCTAAACAACACATACCCCGGAAAGCCAAAATGAATACCCTCTCTCAACCACATCTCCTGAACACACACAACATCAACATCATCCACCCTCAACAACTCCTTCATCAACTCCTGCCCTTTCGCCAACAAACTCCTCACATTGCATTGCCACAACCTTAGACACCTGAACCTTCATGGGGGACGTCACCACCACTCATCAACATATGAACATCCTTATCTGTGATATTTCCAATCTTTAAATACATCTTTGCTGCCTTCACCACTGCCTGCAACCTATCAGATTTTGACTGAAACTCAGCTGTCATATTAATAGTTGCGCTAATAAAACAACACAACAAATCTGCCATTGTGATAGTGACATCCCTGCCAATCACCCCCTCAAATCCCAAAGACTGAACCTCCCCCACCTCCACCTGCTTCACCACTACAGCACGACTACCCACCACAACCACTCGCTCCGCCCGCACCTTCTCGACTGCTGCAAAATAACTGATGTTATGGCTCACCCTCATGCTCACAACCTTACAGGCCTCCACCTGCGCAACACACCGCCTAAAGGAAGGAACATGATTGCCACCACAATTGCAACACTTCGGTGTACATACAGAGACACAATCCTTGATATCATGGGGACCACCACATCTACCACATCTCCTCTCCTTCCTACAACAATGCGCCACATAGACATACTCCTGACACTTATAGCACCGAAGAGGGGCCGGAACATAAGTCTTCACCCTAAAACACTGAAACCCCAAAAACACATGCTCTGGCACCTCACACATCCTAAACCGAATAGCCACTGTTGTAGAACTTATGCCCCCATCAGGGCCTTTCCAACCCAACTGCCACACCTCCAAAAACCCCAACTCCTGCAAGGAACTCACAATATCCTTATCATGCACACAGAAAGGTACCCCATAAATCCCCCCTTACACACCGCACTGCCCTGTTCCGACACAGAAACAGGATGTCTCCCAAGACAACCCAAATCTAATGCCTTGTACCTGGTCACCCCACCCACACCCTTAACCAGCAAACTCCCCCCACTGATTACCTGGACAGACTGCACAGCACCAATCCCTTTCTGGACCCACTCTGACATCACAAAAGAGCTAACCCCACTAAGATCCTGATCTGGCTTCGCTGACTTTATTACCACCTGCCAACCCAACTCTGCCTCCATGGGTTCAACCTCAGACTCATATCCACCCACACACTGCTGTCCACCACCAGAACATCCACTGCCCTCCACCCTCCGATCCACAGGGGATCTACTGCGAAGCAGCACCCCACTGTCAACCCCATGCAACCCTCCCGTCCTCCCCCCACCATCAACACCAAATCCCGCCAAACCCTCCACCAGAGACTGGCAAACACCAGCCGCACCCACTTTCCCTTTCCCACCATCACCCTTGACACTTTTCTTTCCACTTCTCCCCCTCCAGGCCGGGGCACCTGGTCAGATACACCACCATCAACCCCTGGGACACAAGGGTACCCTTTTTGCCCAATGCATCACCCCGCTGAGGAGCAGGCCTTACTCTATCTTGCATCCCCACCCCCATACCGCAGCCCATAGCCGTCCTTCTCCACAGTATTCCCCTGCCCACTCGTATCAGTGGGCAGAGGCACCCGTCACACACATAGCAACAACCAACTAGTGTGTCACTGTTAACCTCCCCGGCACCGAACACATACAGCCCCCGCCAGCAACGAAACGCGCCGCCCTTTCCAAAAACGGCCACCACTCCCGTAGCAGCCCGTTGCATTCCATATGCGCCTCAACCAAGCCAACACACAAGATGATGGGCGTGTACCACAATCAAAACAACGGTGGAACCAAAGTAAGTTATGCTTTGCATTTCATTTTTAAATGTATTTTACCATAATTAAAGGAAAAATGGCATCATTACGCTCTATATAATGTACTTCTATATTAAAATGCTTCATTCGATATCTTCGGCGTTACAAAGAATTACACTTTAGTCATATCAGCTCTGCTATTTTACAACTCGAACCTTTCACATAGATCTGAGGTGCACTCCTGAAATATTACTTCTATTTTATCGACTTCGGAAGGATGAAAGATAAGTGTTGGAAAAGGGGTAGAAATTATCAATGTACACACACAGGCCAGGTGAGGAGCCTCTGATGTAAATCCAGGTATCTTTGTTGTACAAATCTACAGGTTTATAGTTCCAGTTATTCTCAGCTATGATACAGAACAGGAGTCTCGCATCACACCCACCGGCCATCCTCACATACCATCTCAGGCCCCCAACTGTCACACATAGAACACTCAAATACAACACCCATCCAACATTCTCCTGAGCTGCTAATCATCACACTCACCAACATTCTGCCAGCATACATACATGGCCAGCAGGACAAGGCAAGACTGGACATACATTACAACATCCCCCTTCATACACAAAGTCATACACCACAAGAAGCAACAAGCACACCCCAGTCACTCCATAACACACTCAGCTACATGGTCACAGCTGTGCTCCACCACAACCAAACACCATGCATGTGGGACTGCCACTCTCAGATACATAACCTGCCCAAAAACACCCTTGAGGGAAACAACCATGAGATCAGCAACACACCAAAAGGTGGGAAAACATGACTGGGATGGAAAGATTGCCCAAAAACCGGATCAGGATGCATCACACCTAATGGATGCAGAGCCTGGGTGGCAGAGGCGCAGGAAGGGTAGGGCCTAAGCAGGCATGTCACACCCACAGTCTGTAAATAAACACTTAGCATTGCAGTGTGGGCATTTAAAGATGTTTATGTCACTGCAGTGGGCCCAACTACATTAATTTCAGGCCCCACTCATTAGACAATCCTGGCTACGCCTCTGCTGGGTGGACCAACCAGAACGCCAATGTCCACAAACTAACACACATGGAGGTTGGTGCTATCCATATCCAAGAGCAGAAACACAAAATGAGGTGCGTAATCCACCATTTTCCACCCTCCCAACCAAAGATTCAAACCGTGCAATCAACTCCACTCATCACCCATGTCAGCATATTCCATCCAGATGTAAACCACAGAAAAACACATAACACACACTTAATCCTCACAGCACTGCGCTTAATCCTCACTACACTACAACCATCCCCAACTGTAAAACAGCACACATACCATACCACTGTAACTTCGCCAAATTCACAAACAAAAGACAAGAAAACATAACAAATACAACATTGGCAGCACCATATACTGAATCATAATTTAAATACATTACTAACTTATTTAATATTTAACATCAGATCTGAAAACAGAAACTGAAATTCAATTGGCCAACATATGTCCATATATACAAGATGCATCAAAATTATTTTTTTGAATGCCCTATTAAACTTCTTCGAAAGGGCAGTCCAAAACATTTCCTCTAATCTACCGCTACTGCTCATATTTCCATTAGAATGCGGTAGTTTACAGGATACTTTCTCATATCCGCCCATTTCCTAAATATGTATAACTGAGGCGGCTGATACCCTAACACACAGGTGCCATTACAAAAGTTACTCCCTGAAGAAAAACACATTTGTCATAACCAAACATTAACTTTTCGCATAAAACATTTGATCCTATATGCAATCAATCTGCATTCCCTTAAGCAGGCCTAGCACACAACAAAACAATGAGGAAACTCAGTGTTAGATGGCACATATTTCTAGTCAAACAATGCTAGGCCACAACAAACACTTAAACAGAAAGTTGACATGATAACGGCACAAGAACACATGAAAAAAATTTGAAACCCAATTCATCACTGCTAAGCACACTTCCCCCCCCCCCCGCTCCCACCCTCATGGCAGAGGTAGGATTGCAAGATAAGATTATCTTATATAACATTTTAAAAGCAAATTTAAAATGACCTTAACCGATATTCATCATTGAATACCTGGCATTAACTAGGTTGACAGTGCTCCTTACTTGGTTAAATGCTCCTGTCCACTTGTCTTCTGTTTCACTCCATGTCACTCTTCCTGGGTACAATTCATCACCAAATGTTGTAAAAGGGGTAGAAATAATCAATGTCCACACTCAGACCAGCTGTGGAACCTCTGATGTAAATCCAGGTATCTTTATTGTACATATCTACAGGTTTATAGTTCCACTTAATCTCAGCTATGACACAGAACAGGAGTCACGTAGTACACCCAACGGCTATCCTGACATCCCCAGATCAGGCCCGCAACTGGCACAAACGGAACACTCAAATACGACACTATCCCAACATTCTCCTGAGCTACCAATCATCACACTCACCAACATTTTACCAGCATACATACGTGGCCAGCAGGACAGGACAAGACTGGACATACATTATGCCAATGAGCCATCCTCCCTGCAACTGGAGCCCATGACATGCAGGTAATACACTAAGATCGACAGTGCATAAATTACTGCCCTTAGGTTCCTTGTAGCATGCTTGAAAAAAGATTGTTTGCCTTCTAAAAATCTGGCTCTTCAGCTCCGAATGAGATGAAAACGACTAGACAACATCTGCGCTCCATGTGAACACACACACAGAAAAGGAGCCCTGCAAAGCCAAGTATGGAAAGAACACACCCAACATGAACCGAGAACTAGCAAAGAAACTGGCCCCACCAAAGCAATCCAACAAGCCAAACCAAACAAAACCTGCTAAGAGAAACAAGGCTGGAAAAAGGGAACACTACCACTAAAGTACCCTTGGAGACGCACTACTCGAACAACCTGTTACCATGCTCCTACCAGCATTTAACCTACCCACATAGACCAGCCTCATCAAGCATACACAATATGTGTAAATCAGCCACTCTCGCACTTCGCATGTATCGACAGGTTAACCGCCTCAGCCTCCAGTCTAGCAGTACAGCAAAGCCGTATGTCCCTTGTCATGCTCAAAAAGCAGCAGGAATTGCTACATACCCACACTTATGAACAAGAGTGGGGAGTGTGCCACACTGGAGTGGATAGCAGGGGAGAAGAGAGGCTTCCAGCTTGGAAGGGTGATTGGAGACCAGAAATGTATCTCACCCGTATAGAGGGCCAAAGGAGGAAAGAGGGGCGGGAGACGTGTCACACTTAACCGGATGTGTGAAATGCATCACACATAAAGTAATGAGTTGTGCGCAGAAACTGTGACGCTCACCGATTGACCGCGGAGCACAGGGAAAACATCTCTCCTGGAGGAATTTGTTGGGGTGGTAATTGCTATGCACTGAAATGAACGACAGGGGAAGGCAGATGTGTCGCATTTAGTCAGAACATTGGGGGTGGGAAATGTATTGCCACTAACAATACTAGAACATTCTCCCTCCTTTCTACATACACCCTCTCAAACTCTGAACTAAGCACAACCACACACTTCACAACACTGTGACAAGGAAACAAACCAAACACAATCCCACCCAACACCACATGGCAATTACCAACCGAAAAGCACACCTACCCTCAGTGACCGGTTTCTCCAAACTGAAGCTGCCAACAGCACATGACAGCTCTCTTGTTCTTTTTCCCGCTCAGTCCTACTAACAAACACCGCCACCCTCCTAGCAGTTCAGATCCACCAGAGCACCAAGAGACCAAGTAGATGGCAAGAGTGCACGGTCCAAGAACCTTTAACATAACAAAAAATAATGTAATAGTGTGCTTAATTAAAAAAAAGACTAAACGTATGTATTAAAAATCATACATGTTCAAGTAAATCACAATCACACACATGTATGTTACCCACCTTGTTTTCCAGATCATGTTATTCAGTGCATGTTACCTTTATGTGATTACGCATGACACTTAACATAATATTCCCATGATATACAGACTAACATACCCCCCAACTACCCATTATACTGTATTGTAATGAAGTGTATAATGTTCTTAGTTACCGCTGTGGCATCTTGGTGAAGTCAGCAAAAGCAGGAAAATATTTGAGTTGAGATTCCCAAGATGTAGGGCCTGTTATCTTGTCAATTAAAATGTGTTTAGGACCTTTCTAAACATAACATGATCCTCAATCTTTCCGATAGATTCAAGAAGTGAATTCCACACTGAGCAGCCTATTCCGAGTCTGGCTTTGCAGGTCTAAAAGTTTAAACGAGACGAAGCGTTGACTTTGTGGAACCCAAATGTCTGGGGGATGCATAGAGAGAAACTTTATTGATAATAAACTTTGAGTCGATGCCAGAGATAGATCTGTAGACCATGCAAGAAATCTTGAACCTAATTCTGCTGGCCACTGGGAGCCAATTGAGTTCCCTGGAGGCTGGCGCTACATGGACTCTTTTACCCAGTCGCAGCAATACTCGGGCTTTTAAAAGTCGCAAAGGAATTCTGTGCCATATAAAGCATGAGGCCATAGTCTGAACAAACTAATCAGGCATTAACCTCAAAGATTACTTTTCATATCCTTGCAATGTACTTTTGAGGCTATGTTAACAACAATAAAGAGTGAAAGTGTTTACAACTTTTCGCCTGCGATGAGCCAAAATTGCAAAGTAGTGAGACGGAAATTCACTGGAAAGTTGTACATGAAGCAGTATTTAAATAGTTTCCTAAATAAGCCTCTACTTTGGTGCAGTGACAGGCATCGGGTGGGACTGGGTCACAGGTGAGCCCCAGAGCGAAGATGAGCCTCCTAACAATGATCAGTCTCAGAATGGGGATGGACCTTAGGCCTCAGAGCAGGATTGGGTCTTAGAGTGGTGATGGGGATCAGGGGCAAGGATGTGCCTTATGCCTGGAATGAGTCGAATTGCCAGGATAGGCCTAATGCAGAGATGTGCCACTGGTAAAGGATGGGATTTGAGGTGGCTGTGGGCTCTGCAGCAGTAAAGGACTTTACATCAGCAATGGGGTTCGGTGTACGAATGTAGCTCACCAGGATGGGGATCTGGGTAGAGATGGGACTCGGGACTGGAAATGAGCATGGAAGGTCTTGTGGCAGCCTCAGGCATGGGGCAGGAGTGGTCCTTGGATGAGTCGGAGGTACAGGCCTAAAAAAATGTGCAGTGTGATGTTGTCAACACTGTTCAATTCTATTATAAACCAGTAGTTGTGATGTCATAACTAGCTGATCAGAAGATGTTCTGAACTGTAAATATTGTCTGTCATGCTATCTTCATATCATATTTCTATATTCTCACTCCAAGTGTGTTTACCCCCTCTTTCGCCACAGGCCATCCCAACCCCTTCTGCCCCCCCCTGTAATGTTCCCTTGTGCCCCCCACCCTTCTCGCACACCGCGTTGCCTGTTTTGCTTGATTCTTCTACTCTGCTCCCCCATCCCTCCCTCCAGCCTACTTCTGCAGAAGTCTGTCCTGATACATTCTGGTTTCACCATCACCATCTTGTGGCCAATGCTGGACTTGACTTTTATGGACTTCATTGATTCACAGTGCGTCACCCTTTCTCAACTCTCATGGTGGACTTCCTTTGCATCTTGTACTCATGGTGACCCTGAATCATGTGGTTCCCATCTTCATCTTCTATCCTGGCTTGCAACATTATGCATTACTTTTGACTTCTGAAAATGTATTCACTCTCCCCTCTTGCTTCTTTGGTTGCTTACTCTCTGTTCTCTCCTCCTCTCCCTTTCTCCCTTTTGCCATCTCCTCCCCTCCCGTCCTTACTTTCTCCTATACACTTACTCTATCAGAAATGTTGCAGGACCTAGTATGATAGCAACCTCTTCTGTCTCCCCCCCCTCCCCTTACTTGTTTCCCCCAACCACCCTCCAGCACTATCTGAAATGTCATCAGACCTAGTAAGATAGTCGCTTGTATTATTCCTCCCCTCCCTTTCTGCACCGCTCCCCCTCACCTTTTGTTTTTTCCGGCTCTACCAGAAATGTCATCAGGCCTAGTACAGTAGTCGCCTGTCTGTTTCCAGTTCCTTCACACTCTCCCCCTCCCTTCCTTATCTATGTCTTAGCTCTTGCACTATCTCAAATGTCGTTGAGTATGATGGTTAATTTCACATCCTTACTGTTCATAATGTAAGAATGTTATTGTATTTTCCCTTGTTCCCTCCCTTGCCTTGAAGCGATTTGAAACATATTGTGTATAGGAGCTATATAAATAAACTATCTATATAAATAAACTATCATAACTATCATAACTATCATAACAAGTAAATCATGATAATAGTCATGATGGAAAAACATGAATTCATAGATGTGTGAGGGAGCTATCATTTTTGGAGCTGGGTAGGAAAAGCTTTTTCTCTTAGTAGTTTAATTCATACTGATCTTACATAGACTCCACAGCCTGTCAAGATCATTGCTAAAGATATGGTGCTTGCTGTTGGTTTATTGCACTTCAGCATTGCTTCCTCATTGGATTGTGTATGCTGTACATTGTGTTCACCCTCAAGCAGATGAGGTCAGCACTGCACCCATTATGCCTCATTTACAAACAAAAACAAAGAACAGGAAAGAACATGGATTTTGTTTTTTTGTGAACCAGAGGGTGATTGAGGGTTGTTTGTGCTCAGGCCATTCTTCCCGCCATTTTATGTCTATCTGAGTGCAAGACTCAGGAATGATGGTGGTGTGAGTGATTAGGAGTGCAAGAGCCAACATCAAGCCCTGTGACCGCTGTAGCCGACCCCACTGCACTCTACTACTCAGTGTCCAGGGCATCAACAATGACCAAACATTCCTGCCAAGTTGTCCTGTGGCATGCGTGGTACCTCAAACCGGCCCTGGTTTTTCCCCACTGCATGCACACGCAATGGGAAAAACAAAACTAAAAATTGCAGTATGCAATGGGAAAACCAATACTGGCTTGAGGTCTCACACATGACACACAGAAGCTTGGCAGCCAGGTTTAGGTGTAGATTAAAATGGTAACATGGCCATGCATGGACTGGAGAACAGAATTAGCAGTTTATTGACATCAGAAGAAACATCTCTGTGGTTGGGTGGGCGGGTATGTGTGTGGCTGGATTCTCTGGCTGAAGGGGCTGTTTAGTAGGGTAGTATGTGTGTGTGGAGGGTCTGAATCTGGCAAAGCAATGGGTTCTACCTAGACTCAGCCCATGCAAAACATTTTTTCTCAATAAGGGCACAGTCCCCACCGAGCTGAGGTAGATCTGAATGGCATTATTTTCCCAATTGCCTAAACCAGGGGCAAGAAACCTTTGGCTCTCCAGATGTTTTGAAGTGCAATTCCTATCAGCCATTGTCAACATTCTCAATGGTGAGTGATCATGGGAGATCTAGCGCAAAGCTTCCGGAGAGCAGCATATTTCAGACCACTGCAGTACACAATAATGCACATCTCGACCAGTAAACTAGGCAGAAACTCTGCTGAATGTGAATAAGTGTGCTTCAAATAGGAACCAGGAAGCATGAAGAGCATTCAACAAATATCTGCCAATGCTGCATCTGTCCTGAGCGCCACAGAAGTTTGAACTGCTGCTGTTGTTCATGATGGTTATTTGTGCAAGTAAAGTTTGCTCTGTTGCTGCCTATGCTGCATCTGTCCTGTTTGCGTGTTAAGTTTGCACTGCTGTTACCACTGCAGTACCTTTTGTGCGTTTGACAGAAGCTTAACTGGCTGCTTCTTGTAAACAGTTTTTTCTCCTATATTTGTGTGGTGTGGTGTGGTGGTGTGCTTGACTCAGTGTTTGTCTGTGTTTTAGTTTTTCTGTGAAATATGTGTGTGAAGGTTCGGAGAATTCTCTCTTGGATATGTTATCCACTCAAAACAACGCACACATTCACTATAAATCCTTCCAGGCACTGTATAAGCAATCCACCACCACTAACAGATCCACTTGCTCATTCACCTTTCCATCCACTCTCTAATGCATGCCTGAGTCACTTATCCATCAATTGATAAAAGAAATACATCTATACACTCAACCGCCTATCTATACGCACACCTTTACACCAACCTACTCATCCACCTATTAAGACATTTTCACATATACCATCTAGTCATTCACCTACTACTCTTTCTAAATACTCATCCATTCATTAATACACACACTCACCCATCTTCTCATTCTCCCATCCATTCATTAACTTGCCTATCAACTCATTCACCCACACTTTCACCTTCCCACTGATGCCTTACACACCACTACATATTATGCAAAGTCACCCATTCATTTGTAGAGGAGGAGCCAAATGCCTCCACCAGAAGGTCCGCCCCGTCTTGCCTATATGATGGGAACCAGAAAATGTGATAAATAAAACACCAGTAATGATGCCTATAACACGAAAACCCTTTGAGACAAGGTATCCATTGAGAAAGCCTTTTTTTATGTATCCTCGGAGAGCTGACAGTCTCTTAGGGGAGATCCCTGAAGACGTGTAACGATGAATGAAAGAGAAGATTGGTGACATCACATGAAGCAAAGATGACGCGCCAAGAAGAGATGCCAAAAGAGAAATGAGTAGATTGTATAGATTCTGATGAGGAAGTAAAGAATTGAGTAACACTTTGTGTGCAGAGTGAAGATTGAACGTGTGAAGAGCATTGAAGAAAATGCAAACCATTTTATAACTGTACAGATGCTGTAATGCAAGTAGACTAAGTAATCGTGGAGGCTGGCTATACGTAGTGAATAGACTGCAGGCTGTGACATCATTATATAGAATCTGGATGTTCCACGTAGCATTTTAGCAAACCAGGACCTCATGAACAGAAGGGCTGAAAGTGTGGCGCAGCAGAGAAAAACAGCTGGCGGTCGAGGAAGAATTGAGAAGGCTCCCTGGCCTAGTGTCAATGACTAGGGCAGCCAAGAACTGGTTATCTATCTTCAAGAGATACAAAGGACGTGAGAAGCGAGACAAGACCCTGTTAAGGTGTGAAGGAAAGATGCCATGTGTGCCAAGTTTTATAAATTTAATACCATTAAATATGAGAAAAAGGAGCTCAAACACAGTCTCCTGTTACATGGTCTGGATGAAAATAGAAAATGGGCAAGCTACACCGAGAATTGAAGATAAGAACATGCTCACACTCCCTTCTATTCACAGGAGCGATGATATTTTGCAAGGCAGAGTTCAAAGACAATTCATCTGGCAGAAGGCATGAGTGATGATGGATGTGAGGCTAATTGGGTGGGGAGACATGGTCAAGTCCACCCACTAACACCTGGGGTCCCAGCTTGCATGCTGCTGGCAAGCAGAATATTTCAGAAGGGTACAAGTGTGCCAACCAATTATAGAGGGCCATGTAGCAAAGAGCCCTGTTGTTTGAGAGCCAATGAAATGTTGTGTATTTGATTACAGTGAAGATGACTTGCACTAGGGGTGGGAATAATTGACCACATGACTGTAGAGACCCACTCACAATCCTATCCCCCATAGAAAGTATATCTAGATGTTCCCCGTAGACCTTTCACAATCCCAAGTATGTTTTCTTAGTTTGCCCCACAGTATGACATGATACTGTATGGGTTGTTCCCTCTTTTTTTTTTCAGGGGTCGATCTCACATAGTACGATATATGTGCAAAATAACGAGATAAGAGCAACTATCCCTTTCTCAATCTGCTTTATTTAGGAATAAAAATGCACCACTTTCTCTATTAAAACAATTGTGAATAGATTTCACATGTTCTATCCAACATTCCAGATATCACACATTGTATTCATAATTGTATACATCAATATAAAAACAATTAAGATCATTCATGTGTCCTTTCATGCAGACACTTTTATACACAGTGAGTTTATAATAACTTCATCAAAATGATTTTCAAAAAAGGTGAGAATAGTATGTGACATGTATATTACATATACTCAATTTACTCAAACAGTTCAAAGTTTAACTGTTCAGGTAACATTGCTTTTTCTTTTCTAAGAGGCCTACTATGGTCTCTGTTTATCTAGGTTTTCTATTTCAAACCAAAACGATTGTCTACACATGTTACATATGTTTTGGACGTTCCAAAACACATTAGGTGCTATTCATAGCATATTTTCTTGATGTTGGGGCCATCTTCAGGACAAAAGGTATTTCTTGAATGGTTGAAAAATCACAATGACCCTTTGGGTGTCATCTCACACATATACTACAATGTAAAAAACATCAAACGCAGTTTTAAATATCTGAATGTGGTGGACATGTGGCTGACATTTTTAATGTCAACTTGCTGTGGGCACTGACCTGATGTTTTATTGAACAGTTGTATTGGAACAACCCATACAGTATCACTACATTAGGACAACCCTGAAGTTGTGTAAATTTAAACTAATTAGTTTTGAGGTAGCCTTAATTTGTGAAAGAGTATTTTCAGTAGCTCATGCACAATGGAGAATGTGAATACAGTATCATTTTCGGACAAATACTTTCAGAAACTAATCAGCCTACCATCCATTTTGATTGCTGAGAACAGCAACCCACCAACCATTAATAACGGAAATGACCTGGAGATTTTAACTAAGGAAAGAAGTTAATAAGAACAGAATCCCATGGTCAACTCATGCTAGCCTATTAAAAGGCAGGCGTTATCCCTGAGGGGCTTCAAGTGAACAAAAATCCCCAGGGGCAAATTTAGCGGGTGGGAAACAAATGCTCGCGGGACTGGCTGATTCTAATTATTGAGATAGCTGAAGAGGAATCTAAACAGCAGAAGCTTCAGATTGAGGCCATAGAAAGTAAGATAATATCTGATAATCTGGTACAGGATATTTAAAGATAAAATGGAAAAAGTAGAAGAGGAAATGAAGAAATTCAAGAAATGTACACCAGATAAAAAGATATGGAAATTAAAAAAAGATGTAGAAACATATAAGGGAACAAAAACGTATCCATATCTAGTTGACTCGTACTATGAAGACCAAAACAAATTGAGTCAAAACAGAGGAATAAATACAGGTTTTCCAAAAAAACGTTTTGTAACTTTCACTTATACTAGTAATAGTACGACAAGCAGTGATTCTGACAGCACTACTGCTGGAAACACATCAAGAACAGAGACGACACAAAAACAGCAGTTTTTTCAAGAGAGGGGCAAAGTAGGCCGAAACAGACAACAGGTCCCACCCTGAATGCAAACACACAATTGGAACGGACCACGACAAAACTGGTTGTTCCAATTTTCAATCTATCCACACACATTCTATCAAAATCTGAAGATGTGCTTAGCTGAGGACTAAGTTTTGCACCAACTACTAAGGCAAATAACTTTCAAACAGAGGTAGAGCTACAAAGGTTTTTTCCACCTTGAATATTTTTTCTGAAACTCCCCTGGGTCAAAAAAAGAAGGAAGCACAACAGGCTTGAAACCACCATCGACATCTTGTCCAATTGGAACAATGGTCAGCCCTGCTATCTTAGCATTTGAAAAAAAAATAACTAATGATACACAAGAGTTGCTGAAAAATAAAAACTACACAAAAGACAATTTAACAAAAGATGAGAGAACATCACTAAAAGACCTACAATAAAATACTCTTTTTGTAATAAAGCCGGCAGATAAAGGGGGCGAGATTGTCCTATGGGACAAACAAGCCTATGACATTGAAGTTAAAAGCCAGCTTGACAATACAACATTCTGCTGCAAGGTCGGTGTAGATCCTACTTCGAGATTAAAGGAAGAAATTAAAGGTTTAATGGATCATGCCCTCCAGGAAGGGTGGATTGACATGGACGAAAAATGTTTTCTCATTAACTCTAACCCCACAATAGCTGTGTTCTACATCCTCCCAAAGATTCACAAAAATCTAATTAGAACAGCAGGGAGACCTATTGTATCAGCAATAGATTCTATTTTAGAGCTTTTATCCATCTGTGTAGATTGGTTCTTACGCCCTTTTGTCCAAAAAATGCAATATAATGTTAAAGATATGACCAGCATGATCAAAATTGTACAAGATCTACGAATTGACCCTAATGACATCTTAGTCACACTAGATGTAACATCATTGTACACTAGTATTCCGAAATTAGATTGCATTAAAGTACTGGAACAATATTTGAACCAACAAATAACAACTCTATCTTCAGGGCCAATGACATTCATTTTGGAATGCTCAAGAATAGCACTGATGGAAAACTATTTTCTATATGAGGGGTCCTTTTTCAAGCAGAAGCATGGAACGAGAATGGGGGCAACTTTTGCCCCTGACCTCGCCGACCTCTATATCGACAATTTAGAAAGAAATTCAGTGTACCATGCAGATAACCCATTCAAAGACAAGGTGATCTTGTGGCATCATTACATCAACAATCTTTTTACAATCTGGAGATGGTCAGAAGAAGAACATATACAATTTGTAACATGGATGAATGAACAAAATGAACATATTAACACCATAACAAAAGTTCACTATGATCCAAGATACCAACAGAATGCCTTTCTTAGATCTAGAAATTGTTAAAATAGGCAGCTCTTCAGAGACTGTACTCTACAAGACACCCACAAATAAGAACAGCCTATCACAATACCATAACTTCCATCCACAAAGCTTAAAAGCAAATTTGCGTGTGGGGCAATTCTTGAGAATTTGTATAAATTGCACACAAACTTTGGACTACGAATTCCACGGAAAAGCCCTAAAAACACAAGTATGAGACAGAGCCTATCCAAAAAAGATAATCCAAACAGCCTACAAAAGGGCCAAAAATGCAAATAGGGACAAATGCTTAAATCCTCAAAAGATTAAAGTTTAGATAAGATCACATGCGTAAGCACCTTCAGTCCCATAAGCAACTAACTTAGAAAGACAATCCTTAAAAATTGGCATATTATAGGAACTCCTGACTTTAACCCTGACCCACCAAGGTTCACCTTTGAAAGGCAAAGAAACGTAAAGGATAATATCGTCCATACTTATCCTCACTTCAAACGCACCAAAGTAAAACAAACCACACTATGGGATCTCTCACCCTGTAAAAGCAAAAAGAGAATATCGAGGCTGAGTACCACAAAAGGAAATACACTAAATGCAGGCTTACAAAGATACACAGATCTTTATTCTATAACTGAACAGTTTTCAAAGGAACAAAGTATCAGATAGCTATCAGGCCCTCAGTACATCACAGCGAATACCAGCCCGTTCGGTGTGAGAAGTGAGTGGGGCTGTACATCAGAACATTCGCTCTTTTATACAATTTGTAACATGATGTCCAGCCCATTTACAAGTTAACCATTCCTCGGGCTAGGGGTTTGTGCCGAGTTCACTTCTAATTTATTCATCTATATGCATATGGATTATTCCTCGTACATAATCCAATAGGTTACAATGGCAACAGTGTGTCTTCGGATTTAAAATTAAGCCTTCATACATATTTTATACAATGTAGTTAAACAAGTGTTCACATTCAGTAATTAAACAACATTGTGCTTAATATATACTCGCAGATCAGTTTCGTTGGCACAGGTAATCCTTGATCTATAGGTCAACGAAGGACAAGGTCTCATTACATGACCCTAATATTTGGCCTACGGGCAGTTTAGACATTAACT
Organism: Ambystoma mexicanum; assembly: GCF_040938575.1. Taxonomy (NCBI): domain Eukaryota; kingdom Metazoa; phylum Chordata; class Amphibia; order Caudata; family Ambystomatidae; genus Ambystoma; species Ambystoma mexicanum. Next base: position 404,083,764 of record NC_090941.1, read on the forward strand.
TGCATGTGGAGGTCAAGATGGCCAAATTACAAACAGAAGAACACTGTCCACCATTTTAGAACACAGGGTGACTTTGGAGCGAGAATCAAAATGGCGGATGAATCTAAAATGGCGGCTAAATCGATCTAAGAACGGAACTTTGCAACGCGGATTTCTTCGCAGAGTGACTGGGCTTAGGCCAATATATATAATAAAGGAGGCACAATATGATATCCCATTTAACAGCCTGTGATAGACCACTTTAAATGTGGGAACTGCTCAGTTTGTTCTTTAACAAAAAACAACAAAAGTGTAGACCTAAAAGGAAAAGAATGGTTTTAAACCAACTTTATGAACTGTCTTACCCAATGGGTAGTGTACAGGATCAAGTGTCCATGTGACCTCCTTTACATTGGAAAAACTAAATTACCAATTTGCCAAAGAATATGCGTACATAGATCGTGTATAAAGAACCAAAGTAGGCAACAAACCGCTAATGGCACATTATATACGCCACCAACATAAACCAAGTGAAATATTCTGGTTTATTATTCAAGTAATCAAAACCTTGATACGAGGAGGCGATAGAGACCTGGCATTAAAAAAATGCAAACAAAAATGGATTTACAACCTTAATACAGTAAAGAACGGCTTGAATTCCTTAGTAGAGTGGGGCATTTTCATGTAATGGTAAGAAGACAATCTTATGTGTGATAAATAAAACAACCTATGATACCAATATCTCCATTTGAAAGATGAAATAATAAAGTCCAAAGAACAGAGCAAGAGACACATAAAAAACAGGGCAGAATGACTAGAACAACTGCCATTGATGAAATAACATACATAAAAAAGAAAAACATAATGACTACTGACAAGCATACCTGATAAAATAAAATACATGAAGCAGAATAGCTCTCAAGTATGAAAGACATCTAAAAGCAACACACGCCTCTCCATAGATAGGATAAGAGCTATAAAAAGTTACACATAGTGATAACTAGATGAATGAATAATCAAGTAAATGGGACCTAACAGCTTTTGATCTCAAAAACAATGCCTGCAAATTTGCACAATAAATAACACATGCGTGAGGAATATACAAAGTAAAAGCCCGGGTGTAGGGAATGTAAACACAGTAATTTGCCCTTTGCTCAATGGAAGGTCTGTGTTTTCAAAACCATAAACATTGTGTGATGAAAATATCAAGAGATCCCTTTAAGATGGAGGAAGAAGTGAGCAAACGAAAACAGCTAAACAAGAGCGGTATAGCTACTAATGTATTATGTCACAGGTTCGTAATTGAAAGATCACGTGACACAAATGCGGTATGTGACAAAAGCCGTAAAACAACTCAGGCTGTTTGTTAGTAGTCCATTCTAAATGTATCTCATTGAAATGGTGGCAAGAATGAGCAAACGAACACCGCTAAACAAGGGCAGTATAGTTATTAATGTGTAATGTCACGTGTTCGTAATTAGATCACGTGATGCTAATGCAGGACGCTACATAAGCCAAAAAATAACGTGGGCTGTTTGATAGCAGTCCCCATGTAAGACGGAAGCAACCACAGAGGAAAACATAAAGCGGAAACAACAAAGTAAGTAAATCCTTTTGAAACCACATGTAGACACAATATTTTGTCATGCGAAAGTATGTGAAACCACAACAATGTTGGTTTGAATCAGTAGATATAGTCAGGACTGGTAGAATTAATAGACTATGATCTATATAGATAAAAACAGATTAACATACCTGAAAATCTACAAATGATACAGATAATGTGTTCTGAAAAATATATAGGGAATGAAAAATAAAAATTAAAAACAAACAAAGCGCTAGTACTAACAATCCCTTTCTAAATAACTGGTGCAGCTTCATAAGAAAAGTAGAAGATCCAGCTACTAACTCGAGTGCTTAAAACGCAGGCGCACTGGAGAATACAACAGAGCTTCATACAAATAGGTCAGTAGAAAGGCAAAATGAAACGCTCAAATAAAATGAAAACTACAGGGGAAAACGAAAATATTAAGATCTTTGTGCCTCATTGCTTATTCACAGGTGTAACCAATCAGCTTTTGATGGTATAAAAGAAATCCGATTTCTACGAACAAGGAAGTTCCAATCCGACTGTTCAATAATACATCAGGTCAGTGCCCACAGCAAGCTGACATTAAAAAAGTCAGCCAAATGTCCACCACATTCAGGGGGTAATTCATAGAATTTAGCGCACAAGTGGCGCATGCGGCTGGCGCACAGTGTGTGCGTGTGAATCTCTGCGCCAGCCGCATGCACTAAAATCCATTTCCGCGCACAGCGTATTCATGGATTTTAGCTACCAAAACAAGCCGTGACGCACAGTGGCGCAGCGACCCTGCAGCAGCGCTAGTTACGCCCCCAAGAACGCCCCTCGCGCAGGGAAAAGCCATCAAAATCCCCAATCCAGCGAAAAGGGCTACGCTAACCCTGTACCAGCACGGTAAGCGGGGTACGTGTATTACTGGGGTTCGCGGGAAGTGTCACACGCGATTGGCCCTGTGCGAGCGGGGTACGTGTATTACTGGGGTTCGCGTGAAGTTTCACATGCGATTTCAGCAGGGTACGTGTATTTCGGGGGGGCGCGGAAAGTTTCACACGCGATAGGCCCTGTGCAAGTGGGGTACGTGTATTTCGGGGGTGCGCGGGAAGTTTCACATGCGATTTCAGCTGGGTACGTGTATTTCGGGGGTGCACGGGAAGTTTCACACGCGATTTCAGCAGGGTACGTGTATTTCGGGGGTGCACGGGAGGTTTCACACGCAATTTCAGCAGGGTACGTGTATTTCGGGGGTGCGCAGGAAGTTTCACATGCGATAGGCCCTGTGCGAGTGGGGTATGTGTATTTCGGGGTTGCGCGGGAACTTTCACATGCGATTTCAGCAGGGTACGAGTATTTCAGGGGTGCGTGGGAAGTTTCACACATGATTTCAGCAGGGTACGTGTATTTCGGGGGTGCGCGGGAAGTTATACACGCGATTTCAGCAGGGTATGTATATTTCGGGGGTGCGCGGGAAGTTTCACATGCGATTTCAGCAGGGTACGTGTATTTCGGGGGTGCACGGGAAGTTTCACACGCGATTTCAGCAGGGTACGTGTATTTCGGGGGTGCACGGGAAGTTTCACACGCAATTTCAGCAGGGTACGTGTATTTCGGGGGTGCGCAGGAAGTTTCACATGCGATAGGCCCTGTGCGAGTGGGGTACGTGTATTTCGGGGTTGCGCGGGAACTTTCACATGCGATTTCAGCAGGGTACGAGTATTTCAGGGGTGCGTGGGAAGTTTCACACATGATTTCAGCAGGGTACGTGTATTTCGGGGGTGCGCGGGAAGTTATACATGCGATTTCAGCAGGGTACGTATATTTCGGGGGTGCGTGGGAAGGTTCAGACGCGATTTCAGCAGGGTATGTGTATTTCGGGGATGCGCAGGAAGTTTCACACGCGATTTCAGCAGTGTACGTGTATTTCGAGGGTGCGCGGGGCGTCCTACACGTGAATTGGCAGTGTGGGTCCTTCCAGGTGTTCCCTCTAAACCCTCCACGGCCCCTGCAGGCAGCCCACACCACAGGGGACTACCCTGCACCCCTGGTCATGTCCCGCAGGCAGCCCATCCACCATGGGCATGCCCCCAGCCAAGCCACATGTCAGCTTGCACTACTGATCACCAACTCATGTCCCCCTGCACCCCCCACACCCCAGCAGTGCAGGGCACCTGCCAGCAGGCCCCCACGCATGTCCCACTCATGTCCCCCTGCACCCCCACATCCCAGCAGTGCAGGGCACCTGCCAGCAGGCCCACACTCATGTCCCACTCATGTCCCCCTGCACTCCCACCCCCCAGCAGTGCAGGGCACCTGCCAGCAGTCCCCCACTCATGTCCCACTCATGTCCGCCTGCACCCCCACCCCAGCAGTGAAATGTCGATCTCATGACACAAACCAAAAGTCAACTATGTACATCAACACATGTCCGTCACACACATACACTGGTTGGCATTGCTTGTGTAAACCCACATTTTCACATGCATCAACCCAATGAGCGAATCCCACACATGGAACTAAAAAATTAAAATGTATTATGTACATAAAATCAAAAATGAAATGAAAGCATACCAAAATATGAAACATGAAATGAAAAGCATGTGAAAAAGATGATTGAATGAAAATGATAACCAATCCAAAAAAATTCGAAAGAAAAACAGTCCAAAGTCACCCTCCAACAACGCGAATGCAAAGGAAATGTAAAAGTAAATCTCCATTGCTTCATAGTCATAATAAACAAAAAAGAGAAATCAATCCATAGTCCAACTATTTACAATCCATTGTCCAGAAAAAAGAAATCCATTGCTCCATGTCCAAAATGCAAAAATAAAAAAAAATGAATACATGATGAAACTATATACAATGCATTGTCCAGGGATGTAAAGGGTCCATGATCCCAACCAAACAAATGTAACCTACCTAACAAACTACCTAAAAATATAACTATATACAAATTTGTGTGGCATTGTCCATTGACCACAAATAAAAGGAAAACAAAAAGGAAACCTAACTCTAAAAACTATTTACAAGGGCAACGGGCTAGTCCGACGGCTCACTTTTGGATGTCCCGGGCCAGGGCATCATCGAACTCCTGCTCGATGTCCCGGAGGCGGTCCTCTTCCATGTCCCTGAGGGTTTGCAGGGACGATGACATCTGGACCTCCAGGTCCCTGCGAATTGCCTCGAGGCACTCCACCCGCCTCAGAGCCCTACGCATGGAGTTCTCCGCCCTGACCATCGTGAGCCGTGCCTCTTCTGCCCGCTGCCGCTCCGCATCTATAGCATGGCCTAACCGCTGCCACATGGAAGACACTTCCAGTCCTGGGTCTTGCTGCCCTCTGGCCGATGCCTGCCCCTCCGATGTTGAAGGCCCGAGCCATCATGGCTCCCACCTTGTTGCTGCTGCTGCTGTGCCTCTGCCTGTGCCCTGGCTCTTGCTGCCTGCACATCCTCCTCTGGCTGGGGTGCAGTTGTTGATGTGGCCACCCCTGCTGGATGTCCGACTCCCGACTGTGGCAGGGATGTGTCCTCCACCAGCCTGGCCGGAGGGTCAGAGGCAGCTCCACAGGGTACCCAGGTAATACATGGGTGGGAAGATGGCATGGAGGACGACTGGCGCATAGGGGGTTCAGGTGAGGAGGGGGTCGGAACAAGGTTCAGCAAATGGAGGAATCCAGCCCTGGTGAGCTGTCCCAGTAGGTCTATGCGGTCAATGAGGCATTCGAGATGAGGTGCAGTGTCCTCACGAAAACACTGCAGGTCACCTCGCATGCCCCGTTGACGCAACGCCATCCCGCTCAGGACAGGCTCAACCCAGTCCCGGATAGCCACGTCCGCAGGGAGAGGAAGGCCAGTTGTTGTAAGCGGATCCCCTCCCTGAAAACGGGTCTGGACGTAGGCATCCCTGCTGGTGCAGGATGATGCAGTCACAGGATTGGGGACAGGATTACACACAGGCACCTCCGAGGTGGCCTGTGCTGCCTCCTGTCCCTGCCCCTCACTGCACCACTAGCACCAGTGGAATCCCCACCTCCAGACCCCGTGTCTGTCCCTTGCACGGCCTCCTCCTCCACCAAGCCCCCCACCAACCTGGATGACTCTGTGCCATTTTCCTCCGTCGGACCCTGTGGGGTCTCAGCTGCCCCTTCTGCTGCCGAGGAGTCCAACTCCGACCTCCGCCTCTTGGACCTACCCTCGGCAGCTGCGGCCTGGGATGCGGCACCAGACTCCTCACTCCCTGACGAGATGACAACCTGGGAGGGGAGCAGGGCCTTGCGTCTCCGGCTTGCGGTGCGATCCCTGCCGCTGTGCTCCACAGCACCCTCTCCGCCCTCTTCATCAGTTGACGCTGCAGACAGGGAGAGATAGGACACAGGCATCAGGGCACTGTACAATGGACTGAAACACACATGACAGTTGCACATGAGTGGCAGTGTCAAACTTCAGACATGGCATCACAATCCCCAACACACATGTCATTTCAACTCACACACATGAGCAATTCCACAGCCATATCACAACAGCCAGCACCATCCATACACATACAACAGCATGAGCATCCAAAGGTGAGCCGGACATCACATGAAACACAGGGAGTGCAGTAGACATGCACACACGCCACCACACTTACATGCATGTCTACATCTCGTCCAACTGTTGCAGTGATGAGATCGCCATACATGTCAGATCTGCCATTCAGCCTTCTACATATCAGTGTCACATGCATCCATGTTGCATCACAGTTGCACACTTGTCAAGTACACACACATGCACATGTACACAGTGCAGATACATGCATTAGGAACCACCATCCATGCCACAACCATGCCAATGTACATACACAGAAATTCAAACATGTGTGCTCCCACACCTGCATTTGCCCAGCATGCTTACCAACACATACACCATCAATGTGTCTCACACATGAGAGGACACACATGTGGCAGCCTCACGCCCATGTTCATACACATCCCTACATGGCCCTACAAAAACACATGTGCAACCTGCACACTACTGGCACACCACGACACGCACAGTGTCCAATCACTCTGCATGTACACTTACCGCTCGACTCCAGATGGGTCTGCCTCTCAAGGATCTGGACATAGAGCGCTGGGCATATGCGTTCCAGGACCCTCATTTGGTGGTCTAACAGCTGGCCCCAGTGCCCCTCGGCATCCGCTGCCTTTGTGAGGCGCCGGGCCTTGTTGAGGGTCCTGGACCTGAAGTCCTCGCAGCGCTTCTTGACATGATGTAAGTCACGGACTGCCACCCCCTCCGCGTTGATGGCAGTCACGATGTCCATCCAGATCCTGGTCCGTCCTTCATTGTCGGCGCGCAAACTTCCAAAGAGTGCATCATACTGCCCCAGGACTTGCTCCACCAGGACATCAACTTCCCTGGCACTGAAGCTGGTGGCCCTCTGCCTCTCTGGCTGGGGGTTGCCAGTGCTGCCCGATGGTGTTCTGCTGGACATGGCAACCCCAGAGGCAGGAGTGGGTGGGCAACTGGGTCCTGGGGCTGGGCTGTGGAGCGATGGAATCCCAGTCGGGAGTCTTCAGTTCCAGCAGGGGTGGTCACAGCAACTGCACCCCTGGCTGACGTGCAGGCAGCAAATGGCAGGGCACGTGGGCAGCAGGCAGTCAGCCAGCAGCAGATTGCAGGTGGAAGCATGCTCGGGGCTCTGGGGGGCAGGAAAATGGCTTTCAGGGCTGGAGCATGGTCTTCCGTGTGTGTACGCGTGGCCAGCTTGATACGGAGTGATTTGGCACATGAAAAAATTGCACGTCAGCGTGTAATTCGAGGAAAAGCCCTTAGCGCATAAGCGCATCAGCACACGTACGCAATTTCATTGGACCAAAGGCCCTTAGCGCGTAAGCACGTCTGTGACGTATCGCGCACGGGTGTTGCCCTTTCGCATGTAAAACTTCCCGCGAACCCCAGGAATACACGTACCCCACTCGCAGAGGGCCCTTTCGCGTGTAAAACTTCCCACGAACCCCAGGAATGCACGTACCCCACTCGCACAGGGCCCTTTCGCGTGTAAAACTTCACGCGAACCCCAGGAATACACGTACCCCTCTCAGTATATGCGTGCTTTTTATTTGTGCACACTTTTGTAATGTGCAGGGACGCTACTGCCTGCCTTCGTGTGGCAGACGTGTTTAGGCATGTGCGTGTCTTTGCCCTTGCGTGGGTTTGCCCTATTCGATTCCATGAATACATGTGGTTCGCATGCATGTGGGCGTTCTGTGTACTTCCCAGCAGTACTTCCCCCGTTACGCCTTCTTTTTCACGCGTTATTCCCCATTCCGCGTGTTACACCCCCTGTTCCGCTTACTTTTGTTGTGTGCGCTGCGCTATGTGCGCTTTCGCTGTGCGCTTAGCGCACGCTGTTTGGAGACGTGTGCGCCAGCATGCGCCATGCATGGATTTGGCACACAACCAGTGGGAAAGTATCACAGCGCCTTCCTTGAATCACACGCGTGTGCGTGCGCTTGCTTTCTCACGCTTGCGCCTCCTTGCGCCTGCTTACGCTGGGATTTTCGGCGCACGTTTGTTCCATGAATCGGCCCTTTAGAGTTTTAAATCGGTGTTGTATGTTTTTTACATTGTCGTATATATGTGAGATGACACGCAAAGAGTCCTGGTGATTTTTCAACCATTCAAGAAATACCTTTGTCCTGAAGATGGCCACAACATCAAGAAAATATGCTAGGGATAGCATCTAATGTGTTTTGAAAAGGCAGAAACATATGTAACACATGTATACAATCCTTGTGGTTTGAAATAGAAAACCTAGATAAACAGAGACCATAGTAAAGGCCTCTTAGAAAAGAAAAAGTAACGTTACCTGAACAGTTAAACTTTGAACTGTTTGAGTAAATTGAGTATATGTAATATACATGTCGCGTACTATTCTCACCTTTTTTGAAAATCATTTTGATAGTTATTATAAACTCACTGTGTATAAATGTGTCCGTATGAAATGACACATGAATGATCTTAATGGTTTTTATGGTGATGTATAAAATGAGTAATAACATTTGCGACATCTGGAATGCTGGAGAGAACATGTGAAATCTATTCACAATTGTTGTAATAGAGAAAACGGTGCATTTTTCTTCCTGAAGAAAGCCATCGTATGACGTCAATGATGACGAGTTTTTATTGTAAAAATTTATTTTTTCATGTGATGAATTGAGATTATGCTGTGAAACGTCTGTTGATGTCTGTTGTACTCCCTGTTTTAGACAACGGAAATAAATCTGCTTTGCCAACTTCCTCAGTCAGTCTTATTATTTGATGTAAGAGCAAATTCTGCATCCCCATCCATCTAATACAGCGGTATCTCACTAAAAAGGGCCATACGGTTCACATTCATCCCCCTCTCAATTTATAGAGAACCACACACACACACACACATCTAATTATCTTCACCCAGAGAATTATGAGATAGTTAGACAGTGGGTCAAGCACGATATAAGCAAACAATACACCACAGCACAAACATCTCTATCAATAAATAGTTTCACATTTAATAAAAGCCAGATCAATTAGATTTGCCAATCCTTTTTTGATACAGCATCATTGCCACATCCCTAGCTTACCCCCTATTTTAAAACCCTCCATTGATCCCTTTGGAAAGTCGAGCAACACTGGAAGAAATCCCAACCTCCTTCTGACCTTGCCACTCCCTCTTCCGTCCACTTTTCTTACGGTATTTCCCGAAAATATCACATTTATTTTGTTGCATGTCACTTTACTGCGAGTCGTGCTGGTTCGAAAGGGCTGTCAGCCCATCCAGACACGCTTCCCTGCTCCGGGGGCATCGACGACGAGTCGGGCAGACAGTAAAACGTGCAACTTTGGTAAAAAAAAAATAGCTTTTTGGATGTATGTCAGAAAGACGAACATTTAGTTCCTGGTTTCCCACTCATGCAAGATTTGTAACAGAAACTCAGGGATTCCATAAACAAGACGGAGCAAGAACACGGCTTTGTAACTGTAAAAATATAAACTCAAAAGACTTTTTGGTTGATTATTTGTGATTGTGTGACTAACGTAAAGCAGTCAACATGCTTCTGTTGTGTTTATTGTGGAATTCAACGTTTTGGTTATTCAAGCCTTGTGCTGTGGCGTCTGTAGCCCCGTTGTTTTACACAGTGGGATTATGACATAGAACCCTTATCACAACTCCCTTCATTTTACCCCTAAAAAAGAATATTTTATATTCTCTAATCCTGTCTCTCTCCCATCATCTTTGCCGTCTCTTTCAACTCCTTAATAGCATTCTCTCAACTCATCCTCCTGATCTCTCTCTTTCCTCATCCTTATCTGCCACAGACTTTGCTTATTACTGTACTTATTACTGTACTTCTAAAGTCTCTGCTGTGTGTTTAGCATTCTCTTCTCACCCACCTCCTTCTCTCCTTCTCCTCCCTCTCCTCTTCCTCCCATTTTCTCCCCTGTTCTTTGTTTTGTCTCCCCTCACTAACTATGACATTTAGCATTTTCTATCCTGGGCTTCTGCTCGTTATCCCATCCCTTCCTACCAAATTCCTTCTGTCTACTCTCAGCTCCTACCTTACCATACCTGCCTCTTCAATCTCTCTCTTTTCTCTACGGTCTTCCCATCCTACTTTAAACAGGTCATCATCATCCATATCTTAAATAAACCCTCTGTTAACCCCTCTTGCCCTTCTAATTTCTGGCCTACTTCTGTTCTGCCTTTCCTATTTAATATCCTTGAAAGAATTGTCTATTCCCAAGTCTCTTCCTTCTTACATCTGCATGTTCTCCTATCCCCCGCAATTAGTTTTCTCTCAGCCCATTTGAGAGAAACTGTACACTTACATTTTCTCCAATTCACTCTTCAATGCTAGACACAGCAAGCTTTCCTCAACACCTATTCTGCTTGTTCTCTTGGCTGCATTTGATACTGTTGATCATCCTACCCTTCTTTCTTCTCAGGCTTTGTTCTCAATTGGTTTCAGTCTTACCTTACTGATCAATCCCACTCTGTCTCACCGACAGGTCATCTCTCCTCCTCCATCCTCTTCTCTATGGTGTCCCCCAGAGCTCCATTCTTGACACTTTGCTCTTCTCTCTCTACAACATTCCTCTCTCCGCTTTGATCAAGTGCTTTAATCTTTCATGTCACTTTTATGCCAATGACCAGTGGGTCATCTTCTCATTCTCTGCCGCCCCAACACGTTTAATTCTAATGTATCCTTGTTTCTTCTTGCAATCCAGTCTTCGATTTCTCTTCATTTCATCCATCTCAATTCTTTTAATACTGAAATCTTTCTTTACCCGTCTTCATCCTCTCCCCCTCTCATCCTCCCTGTCTCTCCTTTCCTCCTTCTACCCTTTGCTTTTGCCACTTTGCCTGTAATCTTGATGTCATCTTTGACTCTTCATTGTCGTTCTCTATACATGTTTCCCCCAGGGCCCGCATCTGTGGCTGCGATCTATATGATATTTGTCTTGCCCGCCCTTTCTTTTCCTTCCATGCTTCTAAACTTCCTATCTCCTATATCATATTTTCCTGCATTGACTACTGCTCTGCTCCTCTAATAGGTCTACTTGCCTCTAATTTAACGCCTCTACGCTCTGTCTATAAATCTGCTGTCCATCTTCTCTTTCTTTTGCCACCTTGGTACTCTATTTCCTTCTCCGTTCAGTCTGCCGCCATCCCACCTTTTGACACCTGTATATATTTCTATTTTCATTCCATCATCTTTGAATATCTTCATGGTCTCGCCCCTCCTTATTTATCCTCTCCCTCTACTTTTTACTCTCCCTCTCACCTTTGCGTTCTCAATCTCGTTTCCATCTTTCAGTCCCTAAACCTCCATGTGCCTCCTCTTACTTCCGATCATTCTCACTTCTGGCTCCTAAACACTGGAATGTCCTTCTTCTTACTGTTTGCGCTTTTCCTTCCTACCATTTCTTTCATTCTCGGCTGAAAGACCTCCAACTTTCCCTTCCTTCTGATACTTACATTTCTAATCCGGTTGCATTGTATTGTTCATTCTATTCATCTTATTCCACCGTATATTCTATTCTGTAAAGCACTTTGCCGAAAGCACTATATAAATGGCAATAAACACAAAATACAAATGATGTGCTTTCCATTCCCCTTCTTTCTGGTAAAGAGACTGCGCACATGGCCACAGTCTTCATCAGATCATCAACATACGGTGTGCAATGAATATAACCATATAGATATCTTGCACATATCCTAAGGGGTCTGATTAATTGTAACAGTCCCGGTGTGAATGTTAGAGGCCCAAGTGAAGCATAGGCTTTTAGTGACGTATGCAGGCATTTAGCTCTGTGTACGGCAGGCAGACGTGGGTTGAAAAACTATCAGTGCCCCCAGTGAAAAACGGCAATAAGTATCTGGAATGTTACACCTGGGTAGATGCATTTGCAGGGTGAAACGTTTCGGTAGATTACCTCATGACAGCAGTGGCTGACACAGGGAAGTCATTGTTGATCACAAAAAAAGAAACAACTACAGGAAAACAATTTTTGCCCTAAGAGTAGCAGTACCGAGGGACATCTTGGATTGGTCAAGAACATTACATTAACAATGCTGGATTCCTCAGATAGGTTGGGTAACACGGAGGACAAACAATCACTTTCATGTTAATAACCAGAGTGGAGATAGAAAGAGGACAGAAATAGGCAGCCATGCGAAGAAACACATGCAGACTTTGATGAAGATTACTAAGGCTTGGAGTTCTCGCAATGTGATACTTTCTCTTCCATCCCAAGGGTACTTAAAGAAATTACACACGCATGCATCATGCCTCAACTTAGATGATATGAGGCAAGTCATCTGTGCATCAGTTGTATTAAGTATATCACTTCCATATACATGCACAGTATCCCAGATTAAAGTGCTATGAAATGCCAAAGTCATTCATAGATAAGAAATAATGCTCTTAGCTTTATATCTGGGATCTCTAGAAAAAATGTTATCCGATAAATGGTTTATTTCAAGAGAAAGTTAAGGCGTATAGATTTGTGCACACAATCTATGATTGCAAGATATTTAAAAACTCAGTGAGTGAGACTTAAAAATGAAACTGAAGCCCCTGAAACAAAAGCAATGCCTGACCTCACATAGAGGACCAGCAAGGCACAGGATAGTCTTGAAAGCTTCTGCAAACCAGCTGTGTCAAAGACAAGAGCCTTTTGCCGCCATATGTCAGGGGCAGCCTTAAAAGATTGAATAATGTCATTATATGCCCAGCGTAGGAATCCCATAGTAAGGTGCAATCCTACACGTTACACTGCATCCCAGTGCCCCTAAAGTGTGCTATGCAAAACTTGCAACTAGATAAATGCAGGAATAAGTAATTCATGTAATTGTTGAGAAAGGTGTGATTCACGCAAGTGCCATTTTCTCGAGAAGTCCTCTGCTGCATTGTCCTCCCTCTGTCTTCCCTCCATTGTCTGCCTAGAAACACTTGTGTTATAAATGGCTCATCATACCATATCATATTGTTCCTGAGAGTATCTTGAGTACAATTTGCCTCTACATAGACAAGGCTCAGCACTTTTAGACCACTGCAGTAGTGATGTAAGACCACTATGGCGGTGATGAACGCAGTATAAAAAACAACATAACCTGTAAAGAAGCTCACTTTTTTGAATCTACATGGAAATCTTCTTTTTTCAAAAGTCACTACAATTTAGCCGAGTAAGCCAGAGAAGGAAACAAAACCCACCAACAGACTAGTCAACTAATTTGGGGTGGTGCGTGTGCATTTTCTAGTTATTATTGTTTTAAATGATTCATGGAATTTTTTGCACGGTGTAAAGTGACTTTGCACTGCTGAAAAGTGAGTTTGCACTGCCCACACAAACCCTGATTCATGGAACTGTTCAAAGTGTCTTTTTGCCGTGCAAAGTCACTTTGCACCAGTGAAAAGTCACTTTGCACCGTGAAACACATTCCATGAATCAGGCCCTCAGTGGATTTTTAGTGTCACAGAGCGCTTTCAAACAGCCTAAATGCAGAAGTGTTGGATATTTTGTGTAGATTTGGGGTCTGGCGGTATTTTCTTACCGCCAAAAATAATGGTAATTTGGTGATGACTACTCCTTGCATTTAGATTGGGTTTGGCCTTACTTCCTTTCAGTGACCATTCCTTATTACATTATATAGGATCATTTAGTGGTATACATTATTGTTGGTGGTATTTTGGTGAGCATAATTTTTCTGTTTTATTTGTGACCCCAATATACACAAACTCTTCTTTTTCTTAGACTGTTCTTGTGATCTATAGAGGCCTCGGACTTACATTCAGAAACACCACAGCTTCACATATAGCATTCTCAATAACCTGTGGTATTATCACTAATTTATATACATTAGTGAACTATGTTTCCATAGGCCTCTTTGCGGATTCATGTACGCCCAGCAATATCTATTGTATTATATTCCACTCAGACACCACACTGAGTGGAAACACGCACGCAGCTATTTATAATTGCTAGTGCTATTATTTCATCTGCATGGGAAATATGACACATGCATTACCTAAATAATAATCTTCCCAATTTCCTACAGCATTCTTCCAAATGCACCAAGAATGGACAAAACAAAAACACTCTACACGATTTGTGTATATGTCATTTGTATTATAAACAATTGCATTTCAATACACCATTTTACCCTTTTGTTTTACAGAAACAAACAGATAAAAATGTACAGCAACAGAACGAGATTCACTTTGCATCATCTGTAAAAAGAAGAAGAAAAAAATACAGCAAAAGAACAACATTCACTTTGCAACATTACAGCGTGGCAATTAAACACAGGAATTCCCTATTGCTATTCTCCCTGCCTTGTATTTATAGAAGGACATCCATACCACACAACCTCTATTCACTTGGATAATTACCAGCTATCTGTAGTTCTCCCACACGCGACCTCCCCACACTCACCTCCTCCGAGGAATGGGCCCAGGGTCATCCTTGTAATCTTGAAGTTTGAAGCGCACAGCGAGAACATGCATTAATCTGCAGTTCCCAAGCAAGTGCCAAATGAGACAGGACCTGCCTCACCGCAGCTCAGCCAAAGCGATCTGAATTTAGTTCTGTCAGGGCTTGTCCAGCAGAACTCTGTTGCATCCCCCTATGCTTACGTGTAATCACTGCAGACACTCTGCACCAATCAAATTCAAAAGACCGTATCCTCCTTCCTTCTACAATAGCTCAACTTTTACAGTAAGAAACTGAGCCTCATTACACGGATGGCAGTAAGGATTTACCGGTACCGGTAAAATAACGGTACCGGTAAATCCTTACTGCCTTACTACGAGGTCCCTTTGCGGGTTGGGGGATTTAACGCCTGCTTTTTGCAGGCGTTAAAAACCAACCCGCAAAGGGACCCAGGGTGCTATTAACGGTAACCGCAATTTGCGGTACCGTAATTAGCGCCTTCCCCATTCCCATTGAGCCCTATGGGCCACAAATGGGAATGGGGAAGGGCAAATTACCGCCCCGCCAACCTTGGAATGGGGCGGTAATTCCCCTTTTCGCCAAGGCGGTGCCGGTATTTTACCGGCATGAACCATGGCGCTAATAGCGCCATGGTTCTCCGCCATCCGTGTAATGAGGCCCACTGTATCTAAACTAATTTCCTGGCATGCAGATTTTGCTTCCTGCAAACACAGTGAACAGAGAGAGCAAGAAAAAAAAATAAAAATGCACATTTAAAATGACTCTCAGAGCATGTCTTTTCTGCCTCTTTTTCCACATGGAGAGCACATTATAATGTTATTGAGTTAGTACTAGTGTTAGTATTTGTTAATTAAGTCAGTCAATTAGACAACTAATGTAGTCTCCTGTAAATGAGGCTTTTCAAATAAGAGAAAAAAGAAAAACAATATATATGTATATATTCTGGTGCTTTTAAATCTGCAGCCTGACTCCATTTGCATACCCATATGTTACACTAGCGACATAGGGCTGGCTATATGTGCCACATTATTGCTAGCAATAATGTTATCATATTCAGTGGCGATGTACTCCAAAACACAATAAATTATACTATGCCTAATGATTTAAAAGTGAAAGTACCAACAAATGAACAAGTCACTTTGCACCAGTGAAAAGTCACTTTGCACCGTGCAACACATTCCATGAATCAGGCCCTCAGTGAATTTTTAGTGTCACAGAGCGCTTTCAAACAGCCTAAATCCAGAAGCACACGTTCGCTATAAAAACAAGTAGCAAGAATAAGAGGGGTTCTGTAGCAAGGAAAGAGGGTCAACGAGGCAGGAAAAGAGTGACGCTTCTAGGGTAACATCTGCAGATGTAGGAACAAGGAGAGGGATGTTGGTGTAGTGAACATGGGGTAAAAAAACACCAACGAAACTTTCTTCATTGCAGTTCAGGAGATGCTCAAACCCCATATTTCAGCAGCTGGATCCAGTAGAAGCCTTTCGTTCAGGTGGAATTTCCATGAGGACAGCGCCCTCTAAGTAAAACACCTGAGCCAGCAGACTCAAAATGAACCACCACAGGCGTAGGAGTGAGTTAAACACGGTTCTTTGGGACAAGGCCTTCATCAGCTGCAGGCCTCTGTGAGCAGACCTGCTGGTTTTCACTTTTATCAGCAGTTATAGTCTTCTGTCACTGTGTATTAAAAGGTATAGGGCTGATTTACAAAAGTGTTTTTCAAAGGGAAAATCCTATTGCAAAACGATTTGTAAATAGGTCCCACATTCTTTTGGGGTCCAAATTGAAACGTCATTGCATTCTGTAAAAGATGCACTCCTGTTTATAAGTGACACTTTTCGGTCTCTGCCACCTTATTCTCCATCATTCATTCTCTTCCCTCACGCTTCCTTTTCTCCTGCCACTCTGAAATGACTTTTTATCCATAAAGATAATTTTCAAATTCACATAAATGAATAGTAACAATGAAAGTAGCAATCACCCCGTTTCACAGTGACTTGTCAAATAAAGCCTGTTTGTGCATGTCCATGCATTTGGGATGGTCCTGCGATACGTTTAGCAACCGCAATAATATTGAGTGCATGCACATATGCTTTTTGAGCATAAGGAGCTAACGAAACAGTGTGCTGATGTATGTAAGGGGAGTTTTCCTAAAGTCCACCTGGAGGTAAGACTCTATAATAGTATCTGTTCATGTACAGTTCCCCAACTCTTAGTATAAGTCTGTACTACCCCTGGTAGAATGGCAGAGCAGCCCGGCTTATTTTAGGAGGAGGATGTGAGATGTAGGTACGTACACTGAACCCAGTAAATACAATAGTCCAAAGAAACTCTTACACACTGAAAGTTAGAATAAAATATATGTATTTTTTATACACAAGGTAAGTAAGAAAATATTGTTTTAGATAACCAAAATACATAGGAAATATCAACAATACTTTTCAATGGTGACTGCTTCAATAGTAGCTGCTTGCACTTACAATTGTTACAGAAAATGACACCAATTACAGTTCTACTGTATAACTTGCAGTGCGTGCACCCACATTGGTTAAAGAGAAATTATAGGTTCATTCATTTATCAAGTCACACAGACATAGTCTGTAGGAAGGAAAATAAGGGTTATTCAACACTATTGGCAGTAGAATATTTCTCAGCAACACATTTCAAGGCTCTTAATGCTTTAAAAGTTCAATCCCTAACTATCCAAATGTCAGTGTAGGAGTGTAACAAAGGTCTTTTGCAGTAGTAGAAAAGGCAAAGATCCTCAGGATAGGTTAGACGTTTTAAATAAAATACTTTAGCAAGATAACACAATGTCTAGGGACCCTGCAAAGGAAAACCTAATAGGACACAAGCTGGAATGCCTGGGCCAGAGGTATGGGTGGACACCCAAACCCCTTGTAACACACTCCAGTCACACTGGAGCGACTAGTCGGCTTGAGACAAGTTCTACCTTAAGCCCCACAGTACCTTCACTTACAAGAAGTAAATGCAGCTGGATTTTTTCCTGTGCAGCAGTGACGTATCCGGTCTCCTGATTCCTCGATCTGGTGATGAAAGGAAGGACTCTGAATGGGATGTGACAGCAGCAGTCACGAGAAAGGACTCTCAGCACGGATTTCTTCAGTCTCCTCCATCAGCCTGCAGTTTTGGCACCTTTTTATCAGCTCCAACAAAGGACGGTTACCGCCCAGTCGATCTTCCTTGCTTCTTCGGTCCTGCAATCCAGTGAGGAGTGTGATCATGCCTCGGGTGGTGACCTAGAGCTCACCAAAGTTCTGGACTGATTCAGCCTTGCAAAGATGTTGCACTGCAAATGGGTTGGAAGTCTCCTGGAATTCATGGTTTGCAGCCCTGGAAGGCCACACCACCTCGGTGTATGGCTCGATCTGCAGTTCATCTCATGGGTGGTTGGTTCCACCAGCCAACGGAAGGAGCCATCCTCTTCAGTGATCCTCTGTTGATAAGAAAACGGGGTCTGGGCCACAGTGGTAGCTTCACGGTTACTGGAAGGGTCTGCAGGTGTCTCTGGTCATCTTGAACTTTGGATCTTCTATTTCAGTGGTCGATTTTCCTTCTTCCTCAGGAACCTCACTGTTTATTCAGATTTCTCATTCACTCCTCTGCAAACTCTCCCAGCAGTTTACAGAAAGGGGCAGGTGGCTGTCCAATAAGGACAGCCATCCCCCCAGTGGGAACTGCTTCCATTCAGACACTCGAGCAGGCAAAGGACAGGAGAGTGTAAAACTCCTCCCCCACTTTCTGCCTTCACAAACACACTGGAGTCTAGGCAGGGACACACAGTGTTCCCGCCAAAGGCAAAACACACATTCAGACCTTCCCCTCCCACAATGATAGAAGAAGGGCTATCAAAGGACAACCATGCAAGCAATGGCAAAAAAAGAAAAGAAGCCACCATGTTAGGACATAGGTGACCCTGTGGTGCATAACCAAGGCTGTACATATGGTCTGCAGTAGAAAATAGCACCAAATTTGGTAGAACACATCCACTGCCACTAGCCATAACTATGAGGTTGTCTCTGTAACAAAAAAGTCACAGGAGTAGACAGAAGGGGGATATTAGGTATCCCCTTAGCACTTCACATAAGGTGGTGTGCTAATCTCTCATAAGTAAAGGTTTTAGGAAGGATACAAAGTATCCTTCTTTCTGTAAGAACAGAAGTTCTAAGGAAATATGAAAGACATATAAAAAGGAGAACCCAAAGGGTCACCAGCAACACTGCACAGAGGGTGCTGTGTGCTGCAAAGGTGTAACACTGATGCCTTTAAGAGATATGAAGAAATGCAGACTCCATAGAATAAGGTGAAATGAAAAGAAAAGAGTTCCCAAACGTCAGAGCAAATAAGAATGAATGAGGGGGAAAAGGCTCCTCTCATTCAGGACAGAAAGAAAAAGGTCCAGAAGTCCAGCAAAAAGTGCTGTGGTCTCACTAGGAGAGGGGATTAAGCAAAACATGTATACATCTCCCTAGCACTCGTCCCCCCAGGCTAAGGGACAGGAGGATCTGATTCACTACTGGGTGGATCTCTGGTTCCAGTTGATAATACCTTCTGGAGAGACCATCAGCACTCTTATGTTGGGTACCTGACCGATGCTCAATGTTGAAGTCAAAGCCTTGAAGGCTAATGGACCACCTGAGCAACATTGGATGTTCTCCCATCATCTGCATCAACCACTTTAAGGGTTGGTGGTCAGTTTGAATCCTGACATTAGTTCTATAAAGGTTTGGTTTAAACTTCTTTAAGGCCCACAGTATACAAAACCATTCACGTTCAATGGTTGCCCCCTTGGTTTCCCTATCTTTTAATTTTCTAATAATAAAGCAGATGGGGTGATCCCTGCCTTTGCTATCAAATTCACTCAAGACTGCTTCAATCCCTGTGTTGGAAGCATCAGTCTGGACTAAGAGGGCTTAAGTGTAATCTGGAGCCCCCGGCACTGGAGCTTTACAGAGGGCATCTTTCAGCCCCTGATATGCTTTTTCACAGTCTTCATTGAGCTTCACTTTTTTGGGGAACTTAGGGGAAGATACAGTATTGAAAAGAGAAGCTATGGTCCCATAGTTCTCAATTAAGTTCATATAATAACCTGTAAATCCTAAAATCCTTGTGTTTGAGTAGTAGGGGTGGCCTAGTCCAGCACAGCTTGTATTTTGCTGGGCAAAGGCCTGATCTCACCTCCACCTACCACATGACCAAGGTAGACCACTTTACTCTCTCCAACTTGGCACTTGCTTGCCTTGATTATCAGATTGGCCTGTTGAAGAGTCTGCAACACTTGTTCAAGATGGATAATATGTTCTTCCCACGTAGGGCTGGACACTGCTATGTCACCTAAGTATGCCATGCAGAAGTTCCCATTCAGAACAGGATTTACCATTTACCATTCTCTGAAAAGTGGCAGGTGTTTTTTTCAATCCAAAGGGCATAATGACCTTAAACTGGTACAAGCCTTCTGTGGTATAAAACGTGGTTTTCTCATTGGCATGATCAGTCATGGCAATTTGTCAATAACGACTTGTCAAGTCAAATGTACTGAGAAATGTAGCTAAGCCCAGCATATCCACCAGCTCATCAGTCCTTGGCAAAGGATGGGCATCAGTTTTGGTAACTGAATTCAAGTTCCTATAGTTCACACAGAACCTAAGTTGTTTGTTACCTGCTTTTGGCACTAACACAACTGGGCTAGCCCATGGACTTGTGGAGTGCTCAATTACTCCAAGGTCAAGCATCATGTTGACAGCTTCTTTAATGTGATTCTTCACATGATCTGACATTGTGTAGCCCCTGCTTTTCACGGGTACTCTCTCACCAGTGATGAGTATCATGCTGGTCCCAAGGGGTCAAGTCTGGTGTAATTGAAAACAGAGAGGCAAACTGAGTTAACAAAGATTTGCACTCCTCTTGTTGCTGCAATGTCAAATTAGAAGAGAGTTTAACTTTGTCTATGGACCCATCTGAAGGGAATCCGTTTAGACGATATGCAAAAGGCTCTCACTCTCTTTTTCTTGATCAGAAACTAGAAGCAAAGCACCTATCTCTGGTCTAGAGACAAAGGCTCTCAGTCGTTTGGTGTGAAAGACCCTAGGGGCCTCCTTGGGGTTGCACATATATACCAAATAATTGGCCTCTCCAAGCTTGCCTACAACTTTGAAGGGTTCTGTACACTTGTCCTGTAAAACTCTTTGGGCCCCATTACGATTCTGCTGGTCCAGAAACAATGATTCTGGTAGCAACTTACCGGCACCCTTTCCAGACCAGTAGACTACAAATCTGTCTGCCAGAGCAGATGCACCCAGAAGGTCTGACCTACCGGGCGCATCGGCCCGGTAGGCAGGGTTGCCATGGAAGCACCGGCACTGCTGACAATGGTGCTGGTGCTTCCGTGCACCCATTTCTGTGGAGTCCTATGGACTGTGGAGTACTATGGGACACCACAGGAATGGGGCACAACATTTTCTGCCGCCTGATATCCCAGGCTGCCGGGTCTTGTAATGTCCCGGTGGCACCGGGATCTCAGGCGGCGGAAACAGTGTTACGAAGTTGGCGGCAACCCGCCGTTGGCACGGTGGGTTACTGCCACCCTCGTAATGAGGCCCTTCCTTTGTCTTACTGGAACCATGATAATAACATGCTGGTCTTGAGTAAACTCCTCCATGTTGGCCTTCTGGTCATGCCATTTCAGAGTGTGACCAGCTTTCAAGTTCTCAGAAGCCTCTGTCATCATGTGTGCCATCCTCTTTCTGAGGTCTAGAACATAGTCAGTAATTCGCCAGACCCTCCTTAATCAGGGCCAAAGAGCCTCGGACTGGATGACCATAGAGGAGCTGTAAGGGGCTAAAGCCCACTCCAGCTTGAGGCACCTCTCTATAGGCAACAAGAAGGTATGGCAGTAGAGGGTCCCACTTTCTTCTAAACAGTTCTTCTAAAGCACCATCATACTCTTCATAGTTCTGTTAAACCTCTTTACCAGCCCATTGGTTGAGGGTGGTAGGATGTTGAGAATGTGTATGTGACCCCACAGGTTTTCCACATGGCCTGCATGTAGTGGAACACATAATTTGACCCCCTGTCGGATACAACCTCCTTAGGAAATCCTACTCTGGGAAACATACCAAGTAGGCCCTTAGTATCTAGTGGTATGGTCCACTACAAGTAGCATAAGCCAGTTGTCTGAGGAGGTTGGAGGGTCTAGGGGACCAACAACGTCAATCCCCACCCTCTCAAAAACAAACTCCCTCAACTGGGTGAGGCACTAAAGGTGCCACATTCTTGGCTACACTCCTGCAATGTTTCAATATAATTTATTTAGTTGTAGTCTAATCTACACTACTAGTAATTTTAAATTACCCCCAGCTTCTAAAATTCCATTGTTAACTTGCCTGAGCTTTGCTGAAATATCACAGCTTCTTCTTCAAATGTTACCAGCACGTAATTATAGTTTCCAATATCATGTTCTTAAACAGACGCAATGTTAAACTATCTTCAAACTCACATTTTTAGTTTAAATTCAAGGGGTTTGAGTTTTGCCCAATCGCACCTTGAAACACTTGTGTATAGGCGCGTTATGAATGCCATATCATAGCATAACCATGGCTACTATCCAGTCACAGGGCACCCAATGTGGTTCTTTGGTTCCATATCATCTCAGGGGTATAGCATGAAACACACTTCTTGCTTCTAATCACAGTCTTAAAGCTATAGGAGCCAAATCTAAGTGATTTGCCCATGGCTGAAACTACCGCGGGCGAAACGTTCACATAAGAAGGGTGCGAACTACCAAAAGTTTGCACCTTTCTCATGCGAACACACATACATACTCTCACCCACACACACAACACACCCATAACACCCCCCCACCCACGCCATCAGCACACCCCCATCCACACCCCCAACATAAACAAACACCTCTTACCTTCATTTTCACGCTGGGTTCCTGCAGCGCCAGTTCCCTTTCACTTCCATGATCGGGAACTGGCGCCACAGGGTCCTTTTCTTTTTTTTTTTTTTTTTTAGTTTTTAACAGAAGCCCCCTCTCACTATACCATTAAGTATAGTGAGCGGGGCGATGCAGGGGACTCCCCCGCAGCCCCGTTTCTTTTTTTTATTTTTTATTTTTTTTTAAACGGAAGGCTGTGGGGGTGTCTCCCGCAACCCCCGCTCACTATACCATAAAGTGTAGTGAGCAGCGAAATGCAGAGGACACCCCAGCATCCCCCGTTTTTTTTTACAATGCTACCACCAAAGGTTCAAACTTTTAGTGTTCGACCCTTTGGTGGTAGCATTTTTAGAACTTTTGGTCATTGCGACCATTTGTTTTCGGTAAAATCATCCTATACCATAGGAACCAGCTCATATATTTTCCAAAGTCACAACATGGGATATAGCACCCAGATCGCTTCTTTGCTGAAATCAGTCTCAGGAATATAGCACCCTTGTTATCCATCCAGGATTATAGTGCCTGGCCTACCTCTTCCAGTTCCCGGAAAATAGTGGATAGCTGGCTTTTAAGAAATATAGTGCCAAGCTCACTCTAAGGGATCTAGTGTCCAGTTCACTCTTGGGGACAGAGTGCCCTTCGCACTATTCAGCCAGGAATATATAACCCTGCTAGCTCAGTCACAGTCTTAGGTATATAGCCTCCAGAAAGCTTTAACAGTCATAAATATTCTCACCCTACACTGTCCATGTCTGTCTTTTGTTTAGCTCTCTTGCAGATGGCCCATGTCTCACTGGTTCCTCTGCACCCCCAGCACCTTTGGACATCTGCCTTTAGCTCTTTCTGATCTTTCAGGAATCTCTAGGCTTTCAGCCCACCACCTAACCCCCTGTCCTTTTTCTATATTCCGCTACGCTGCTTCATGCTTGATTCCCATCTTCCTGGATTAGGCAATAGAGCCCATTTTATAATGCCTTGGCCAGGCAGCATATACTGATTGGCTGGGGCAGGCATGGGTTCGGGTGCAGCAATCCCATTCGTTATGAGACTTGTTAGTTCTGTGCTTAGAGAACAAGGTCTAAAAAGGCTCCTTTCTGTGCTTGTTTGCCTGGCAGCCTGTTTTTTCCCTCGCTGATTTACTATACAATTTCTGGGTAAGAAAACTTGATGTTGAGTTTTGGATTACTTTCCCTGTGGAACAGGGAAGGTGGTGGTCCTGTTTAAGTGGATGCAATTTCTTTCCCTGGTGAGTGAGGGAGTTGCAGGGATGTGGTTCACCCATCGTTTGACTGGGTTTGGAAGAATCCTGATTGGTTCTTGTGATATCTTTATTGGTGTCCCCACTTAACAGGCTAGGTGGCCCTGATGCATTTCATGCAGATATGTGGCTCTCATAGCTTTCTACCTTCTCCCATCACCTTGTTCGGGCTATTGGGAGGGTAAGGAGTGGTTTGGCATTGGTCAGGCTAAAACATGGCTGTTTATTAAATAAAACGATTGCCAAAATGGTTGTAATGTATAATTGACCTTGAAAATGAAGAGGAAATATTTCTATTGTATTCCTGACTCAACCATATGACAGGGATGTCTCACATAATGATTGCAAACGCAGCACCTGGGAAAGGATTGCCTTTGACCCTCATCTCTGTAACCGAGTCTCCCTTCGGGGGGAAAGGGCCCACAGGGATCTTAAGACCGTCGCTTTTCCCTTCTAAATTCTTGTCCGGTGAGGGTGAATGGTGTCTCTGTGTAAAACGATATGCTTGGTCCATTTTATTTCGATCATTTGTCTGCCAATTAAATGGGGGGAATGCCCTAAAAGAATATGCTGCTGGTAATCTAGAGGCCTTCCATATTTCCATATTGTGTACCCTTCTACAGTACCAAAGAGAAGAGTGGGGAGAGCAAACATTACAAGGGGCCTCTTTATAATTTGGTGATAATTCAGCAGTAAATCCGGTGGATTACCACCAAACTCATTTACTGCTACTACTGCCACTTGGTCCTGTGTGTTTACCATGGGAATATGAGTGGTGGAAGAGCTGTGCTGATCCCTATTTTTGGAGTCCATAGGACTCAATGGGGATTTTTCTAAATTATCGCTTTCGTAATTCCACCGATTCTTTTTATCTTCAAGTGGAAGATTTACATCCAGCATGTTGCTGGGGTTAAATCCTCCATTCAATGTCACACTCAAAATGTTGCGGTGAGGTAAAAAAAGCAGAAATTCTTTTAATGCCAAATAAAGTTGTAGTAACAGAGTTACCTCCATTGTAACAGACTGCCAAACTTAGAATAAGGCCCAAAGTGTTGTTTGAGAAGTGGGGGGCGAGGTGCTTTCTATAATCCTGTCCCTGGTGGACAATGTGGCATCATTGCAAAGTCACCAAGTCCACAGCATTTTAGGGTCTTTTGAACTTTAAGAAGTCTGCTGGCACTGGGAATTTGGTTATAGTATCCAACCACTGCTGAGCAAAAAGGGTGGCATTTAGCCCTTGCCATTTCTTTTCATGTAAAAGGTTTGCATTCAATATAATTGTTTGTGATCTGAACAGGCAAATACTATTGGTGATTATAATGTGTACTTTCGTCCTTAGGACAGTCATCTAGCTCAGCTGCCTGAGAGGTGAGAACGTGATGGTTTATTAACGACCATTCCCGGTGTTTCCAATATGAATCATGCAGCAGCCGCAATACCTTCTGATGTGATGACTCAGAAATCCATATCCTTCATTTTCATACAAGTTACACAGTAAATATAAAATGAAAAATGCCCAATGGATGATTAATAAAATGCTTCTCGAAGGCTCTGCTTGTGGCAAGTTGGAAATTGATTGCTGTCTGTGTTCGATAGGCCATTGATTTTGCGTAAATGCGAGTAATTATGATCATCCAAAGGGATTTCTCCGGTACTGTTGAGAATTCTTCATAATAAAATGGAACACGCTCCTTCTGATTCACATTTGTGCTGGAGGAATGTGCTCAATTAGCAACTGCATAACTCCCGTGGCAAAATTGGAAAGTGGCATGCCAGTGGGGCCAATTTCTATGCACAATAATTGGTGCCATTGTGTACTCGTGTTTTCAATTTCCAATCACCATGGATCTCCAAGCATCCTTTGACATTAATTGGGGGATATACGGGGTAGCAGCTATCCAATGGTAGCCACGGCACATGCTCTGAGAATCTGGGGCCATGGGAAACTCTTTCAGATGAAAACTAACACTTTTGTTTTGACACCGTGAGTGATTGCGGCTCAGGTCACCTTTTCTAACATTATTTCTTCAAGAAACTACTAGTAACTATTATTTTGAAGAGTGCTGTATTATGACAGAGAGAGAGAGAGAGAGAGTGTGACATTTCTGTGCCCGCATTTTCGATATGCTTGACTTTCTGCACCTAACGTGTGACACCTTATTGCAAACTGTGCAAATCCCGTATCTATGTGTACTTATGTGAATTTCAGAGATCATCCTACTCTACAATGTAAGGGAAGGGATGGAGATAGTTCAGTAAGTTAAACGCTTGCCGCTAGTAAAGCTACTCATCTTGCAGCCTGTGACAGTGTTTCATTCTCAGACTTTCAGCCTTCCATTGGCAATACATTGAGTATAGTTAAGTTGGATAACAGAAAGATATGTTATTTACGGTGCTTGAAAGTGCGAACATTATGTTTGAAAGTGCTACAGTATGTAGACAGCACAAGATTTATTTAAAATGTATTTATTTATTTAATAACAATTACACGGAAAACAATGCATTTTTGGCACAAAATGCTTACAAAAAGTTTTAAGACTGATTGACAGAGTGGAGAACCAGTATCCCTACCAATGGGGGAGAGGATGTGGATATAAAACCAGATGATGCAGGGGAGGTAGAAACACGAACCAGGGACAAGAGCTGTAGAACATGATTTATGAACGGGATGGTGGATTGATATATGTTCTTGCACTCGCATGTAAGCCAACCAATCCAAGATCTTTAATAGGAAGGAGACATTGGTAATAGGCCTATAATGAAGATAACCCCTGCTAAATAGCGCAGGTAGTCTTGATTCTATTAAAGACAAGGAGGCGAGCATTGTGCTTTATCTTCTATTTATTCCTGTCTCCAGCAGTTTCAACAATATACCATTTGTTAACATTTTATCTGGAGAAAATATATATATTTTTGTAAACTTTTTTAAACAAAGCTACATTTTCCTTCTGCACCAGGTCCAGGGTCGGACTGGGACAAGAAATGGGCCCAGTCACGCAAATAAAACGGGCCCACCCCTCGCATCAAAAAAGTGGCCTACCCCTAGCCTCACGACCCTTGACCTCTAATGACATCACCAGAAGTGTTATTTGACCCCACACCAGAGTGACATCCTGGGAAGCAATGAAACACAACCTTTCACTCCTTTACAAAACAGGAAGTGGCATCAAATAACATTGTTTCTAAGTACACTAAACTACTGTTAATCCAAGCAGACGTCCAAGGCCAAATGATAAGTTATTATATAGCACTTACGCTTAAGCTATTTTTTTATAGAATAAATATGCATACAATATCACCCAACATGTGTTGGTACTCATTTATCGACCTAAGTAGGATGAAAGGGTTTTTTTAACAAAAAAATGGATTTTTTTTTTCTTCAGTATTTTTTTTTTCCAAACCAGCCCAGGCATGGCCAGAAACTGGCCCCCACTCCCCAGGGATGATTTCGGCACGGCCAGGGTCAAAAGGCCGGGGGACCAATCCGACCCTGCCCAGGTCTACTGTAGTCCTCATGACCTGTCCATGTGACCCTAGTCTATTCACTTCCTGTGCTCCCCCTCTTCTTGACTGCTCTTTAACTGCAATCCAACTTGAACCGGCTTTCAACAGATCCCAACTTGATAATCGTCTTTTTTGAACTATCTTGATCTGCAACTGTTCTGCTCTAGAACTGGCGGTCTTGCTCTGTATCTTCTGTGTTTATCGCTTGTTTCAGCTGTTCTTCTGGTCATCTCCTAAATAAGGGTACAACACATTTTGTTAGGGAGGCGGATACAAACCCTATTCTGGGAGAAATGTATTCATGAGTACATCAATACCATTTTACATTAACTCTCCCATGTATCTAGGGCAGGAAAGTAATGCTTGCCTCCTCATCTTTAATAGAATCAAGACTACCTGCGCTATTTAGCAGGGGTAATCTTCATTCTATGTCAAGACGGAGGCGAGCATTATGCTTGTTCAAAGCTTGTCATCACTGTCTCTGCCACTGATTGTACAGGCTTGAAATAGAATCTTCTAAAAGTGGTATCACTAGCCCAATCGGCTGCTTGTAATATGTCCTGCAATCTCGCGCCCTGCGCTACCGCTTTTGAAGCCATCGCGCCCCTGACAGAATGCGCTCCAAATTTAGCCATATTTATTCCTGCTATCTGCAATACTTCTCTGACCTATCTTGCTATAGTGGTTGCGGCTACTGCTTTGTAAGGTTTTCTGTGCGCTATCAGCAACTGTGTTGTTCCCATGGGCCTCAATTCTGCTGTCCTAAGCTTGTATTCTTTTATGCAGGCTGCTACACACCACTTGGGGTGCTCCTGCAAATAGGGGTAGACAATTGTTGCAGAATCGGTCTTTGTCCTTTTCACTAGGGTGAAAGATACTCCTTCTGGTCCATATGATCTCCTATTCACATCTAGAGCTCTGACATCTGCTACTCTTCTACATGACACTAGCTTCCCGGATAGTCGTTTTAATGCCAAATATTTATTCACTGGCCAGCTGGCTAGTAGTCTGAGTCATATTTTGGCTGTGGTGGTTTTCTGAACCGTATTTCCTTCAACAGCCGTACTACTGCTTCATTCTCCCCTACGGGTACTCCCTCTATGGGTGTGTGGCCCGCTGATATTGCTGATCTGTAAATTCTGATCGTTCTATAGGCCTTCCCGTCTTATAGTAGCTCAGCTAAAAAGTTTAATATTTCTACTAGAGGTGCTGAAACAGGATGAAGACTTCTCTTTTTGCACCACCTTGACCAAGCTGCATCGTAGCTCCTTCTAGTCGATGGTGCCCATGACTCAGCGATGAGGCTAGCAGCCTGTGCCGAAATCTCAGGGAGATTTCGGCGTCTCCTGCTATCTTGCACGCCATCAGTGGGAGGTCCCTCTCACTCTCAGAGGATGATATGACCCAACTGGGTTCGTGAGTAGGCTGTCCCGTGCTGGTAGTATTCTTGGATAATCTGTCACTAATTTAATTAATGCCGGAAACAATACTTGTGACTTCCATATTGGCGCTATAAGTATCAATGTCGCTCTCTCCCTGCGCACTTTCATTAGCACTCTGTTCTTCATAATGAATGGCGGAAAGGCGTAGTGCGTTTCTCCTCTCCAATCTTACAGAAAGGCATCTACTCCTGCCACTGTCGGGTCCAGCCTTCAGCTGAAATACTTGCTCTTTTGCGTGTTCAGTCTGGACACAAACAGATCTGTATGTGCTGGTCCCCAGATCCCTTCTATCTGCTGAAAGATTTCATTGTCCAGCCTCCAATCACTGGTGTCTGTTAGATATCTGGCGTTCCATTCCGCTATTACGTTTTGCGTGCCTGGGAGATACTCCGCTACAACTGACGTCCCTGATTCTAGGCAGAAATGGCAGAAGTCCTTGGCTAGCTGCGGCAGTAACTTGGACTTCGTCCCTCCTAAGTGATTGATGTACCTGACCGCTGAAATGTTGTCCATCTTCAGCAGGATACAAGAATTTACTTTGTCCTTCGTAAATGCTTTGATTGCAAACGATCCGGCTAGCAATTCTAGACAGTTGATATGTAATTTGAGCTCCTCTGAACTCCACTTCTCTCCTGTCTCTAGTTCTCCGCAATGGGCTCCCCAGCCTGCTCTGCTGGCGTCTGATTCTATCATTAGATCGGGCCAGTCGCCAAATATGGCTTTCCCGTTCCAGGCGTCCATGTTCTGTAACAACCACTGTAGTTCCGTCTTTGACTCTCCGTCTAGAGGTACTAGTTGATGGTATTGTAGGCCCTGCTGTAGGTGTTTTATTTACAGTCGTTGAAGGGCCCGATAGTGTAAGGGTCCTGGGAATATTGCTTGTATAGATGATGCTAGCAGCCCCACTACTCTCGCTATCGTCTGCAGAGAAATTGTCAGGTTGTTTCGTGTCTCTGAGAACTGTGTTTCCCATGTCTTTGGTTTGGGCCTTAACCTTTAAATGCAGGGTGTGGAAAGCTTCCCAAATCAAGATGAAGTTTCCAAGTAAGATCTCTGATTGGCCTGGACCACTAATATAGGCATTGTTGGAACATTCTAAACTGCCTTTCATTGTCAGCAGTCCAGCAGGAAGGTCCTATGTGAGAGGCTCTGGTAACTTTATAAACTTTAGTTAGGCCTCTAGTCTATGAAGGTGGAGATTTGGATCAGGAGAGAGTCAGAAGAACCAGGAAGTCATTTCAGGAAATTATCATCCAAAGAAGGAAGCAAGCTAAGTGACTTGTAAAATATTCATTTACCTTTGTTTTGTACAATTCCAAGTTATCTATTTCCTCTTAATATAAGATTAATCCAGTAAGTGTTTGCTTGATTGAATTGGTCAAGAAGACTATAATTGTCAAATTGAACTGCCAGTTATACTAAAGTTTCATTACGCTTTGTGTGTGAGCCAGGAAAGTGTGGTTCCCTACAGTAACTGTTGATCTTCAAAGAAGCCCCTCTGTTGCTAAGCAACCTGTGAACTTGTTAGTTATGTACGTCGTCTAATCCGTACACTATTACTCGAATGATAAATATTTTGAAGACTTGATTAAGTCTTCATGTGTAGTGACGTGGCCAGCTGAACATTTCACACTTTCTGCGCAAATGACAGTGTAAATTTGAAGCACTTATGGTGGTGCGCGTATAAACTCAACGAGAGTGGATCGTTTCTCTGATACCTTGCATGCATGCGCAGAGACAGACAATCTCAACACGAGTGAAGACACTGCTTTTCTTTGCGTGTGTGCGGCTCATGTATTATTCGGGAAGAGTTGGAATGCAAGTGAAGAACGCTGCTTTCTTTGCGCATGTGCGGCTCATGGTGTTTTGAAACTGAATGCAAGAAAGAGACACTGCTTTCCTCGCGCATGCGCAGTTCATGTTTTCTTCATTAATTTTGACCTTCTTTGCTTCTCACAAGCACATAACAGTTTTGTCAAGCTTTGAATCAAACAAAGATAGCATAACTAAGTGTCAGAATGACATTACACGGATTATTCCTTCAGGATGCTCAGTTTGTATAAATTATAAATAATCTTCTAGCGTTTAAAAAACAAAGGTGACGAAGTTACAGCTTGGCTAACTGTTTTAAAAAGTGCAACAATTTTTTAAAGGTACTCTATTTGATGTTGGCAAAGTTTTTAGACTGCAACCAAGGAACTTTGTCAGTCCTTGTAGTTATTTCAGCTGTCAGAAGAGTCCAGCATGTAAATACTTCTGTTACGCTCACATGGTATCCACGGGGATGCCACCCAGCCAGTTGGTCGTTGGTGCCCTTCCCAATGATTCCCTGGTGTGGTCTCGGTGTCGATGGGATTCTACCTGGAAATGAAGACTATATTAGGACTGGGCGACCAAGGTAAGTTTTCCCCCACCTCCCTTATGTTTCCAGCACCTCCAGGTTCTCTTCTCACCTGGTTGTCGGAATCGGTGGGCTCTCCGTCCTGCTCTCTGGGCAGGGGCGCGTTGTCTTTTGTGGGCGCGGGCGGTCCAGTTACTTCACTGACTGCTGCCCTTGTAGTGTCTTTCAGGTAGGTCTTATTGCGATTGATGGCGTAGTAATTCTTGCATGCCTTTTCTCTGTTCTAAATGTCTCCTTTATTTATCTCCCTAGGAGTGCAGAGTGTCCGCTTGGAGAACTGGATATGCTGGTTCTCTTCGGGAGATGATGGCGTGCTATAGCGCTATGATGCGGTAAGGAGGCACTTTGCGTAGCGCAGCGATGTCTTGTCCTCACTGACCTGTGCTTTTCTCTTTTCGTAGGTCGCGGTGAGTTCCCAGCGCAGACGGAGTTCCGGAGCTATGCCGGCCGAAAAGCAACCAACCAGGTAAGTCTTTAAGCGCTTTGTGGTTGTAATGTCTCCACTACCTCCTTTAATGATGTCTTCCTCCTTTTCTCAGGTCCTTCGATCCGGGCGGTGAACTCCACCAACAGAGCTGCTCAGGAGCTGCGAGCAGTGAAGGATGATGAATGCAGGTAAGATTCTGCTGCTAACTATGTTCTTGGTTTTTCTGCAGGTCCGGAATTCACCAGGCTCGTGAGAAAGCTGGACATGGTGAGCGTCACGTTGCTAGAAGCAAAGTAACGCAACGCGTGTTGTCTTGTTCGGGTGTGGTTTAAATAGCCACTGTAAAGTAGTCCAGGTAAAGTAGTCCCTAGGCCACCACACCCAAAACACTGGACCGCATAGCTTGGTTCTAGGAATCAAGCTATGTGGATGCCTCCATGTTGGCTGAAAGCCTAAATTAAGTAGTTCCTCAAGCAGATGTCTTTCCTTACTGATGAGCCTGGCGCCAAAGGCGCCACGACTGGCCCCAAGAGGGCCTGAGAAGTGGATGCCAGGCCTTATTAGTGATCCGAGACCTGATTCCACCTGGCCAATGGGCTTGCCAGTGGGGATCAGGGTTGAGGGTCATGACATTCTCTAGGCTCTTGTAGAGGAGGACCAGATATGGTGTTTATGATAATTTTATTTTTGGAGTCTGTGGGAGAATACCAGAGTTTAAGGTTAGTGATTATTAAATGTTATCCTACTTTTTCCACTTAGGTTTAAAGCCGGCTTGAGCAGACCATGACAGACCTGGTGTTTATTATTTTATCCCAATTCCCCTTTTCCCTTGAGGGTGCTGTCAGTTTAACTGTATTTCATCAGTTGAGAGGGTAGCATTCGTGGGGGATTATGGGGGTTCAGCAGCTTCCGCGGACAAACTACTAATCTATTGGACTTCAAGCCTGACAGAAATGAGGGCTTTGCTGAGGCAACTCCTTATCTCTCTCTTTATGTCTCTTATTTTTCTGAGCGGAAGTTCTAGTGTCGCCTTTCTGGTATCTATGATGAATCCTGGAAATTCCATCCTCTTCGCTGGTGTCATCTCTGATTTCTCTTGATTCACTAGGAAGCCTAATGACTTCAGGAGGTCTGACACCCAGTTTGTCTGGTATTTGAGTGTTTCCTTGCTGTTTGCCATCAGCAAGATATCGTCCAGATATATAATCCTTCTGATCCCTTTCTCTCTAATCGTCGCAGCTATTGGCTTCATGAGTTTCATAAAAGCCCAAGGCGCTGAGGCTAGTCCGAATGTCAGTCTCAAATTGCCACAATGGTCCGCCCCAGTTGAATGCTAGGAAGTGGCGGTACTTCTCCTGCACTGGTATCATAAGGTATGCATCTTTTAAGTCTACTCTCGTGAGCCAGTCGCCCTGTCTGAGTGTGTCTCTGAACTAATGGATTCCATCCATCTTGAAGTGGTGATGCACTACCCACATGTTCATTTCTCTCAAGTTTATCATGGGCCTTACTTTGTCTTTCCTGTGAACTAGTAATATATTGCTTATAAACTCAGGGTTTGTCAAGCAAGGTGCTATTGCACTTTTGTTCGCTAGTCCTCGCAGTTCTGCGTCTAAGGTCTTTTTCTATGCGAATGCTAAATACAATGGGCGGGGGGATGGGCTTGATATGGTATTTCTGTGAATTCTAGCTGTAGACCTTTGACTGTCTGCAGTACCCAGGCGTCGCTGGAAAGCGTGCGCCAGTTCTCCCAAAACTTGGATGTTCTCCCCCCCCCCACTGGTGGGTAAGTGTGCTGTCTCATCTGAGGGGAAGTTTTGTCCTCTTCCCTGTCCTCGTCTTCTCCTTCCTCTTGGGAAGCGGCCTCTTGGTGGAAAGAAGGTGTCCTGCTGCCTGTTATCCCAATAGTGGGCCCTGCTGTTGTGAGGCATTCTCGTGGCTTGGTAGTGACCGGTCGCTCGGCCTCTGTACCGACTGGTCCTGGCAAAAACTCTCCCGGGAAATATTTTCTTTATTGATGCTTGAGCCTTTTCCAATGAGGTGTACGTCCCTACAAACCTCGCCATCTCTTTCCCGAAGGTTTCTCCAAATAGCAATCCTTGGGCTCCTTCGCGGGCCTCGTTTGGCACTAGGTTGCCTACCTTAGGGTCTATCTTGAGGAGTAATCCTCTTCTGCGCTCTGACTATATGGAGTAATTAGCGTTAACCAGGAGGCAAACCGCTCTCTGGGCCCAGTTGGCGAGTACATCCGCGTCTACTTCTTCCCCTGTATCTTTTTCTCGCTCAGCTAAGTCTATGATCTTTGCTACCGGTCCCGCCAGGTCTAGCACTTTCTCTTGACAGCATCGCCAGGATCGATCGATCCCTTTTCTAGGATACCTGGTGGTCTTTGAGACAAAGGTAAACATTTTTGGATCAAGCTCTGGCGCTTCCGCTACCTTTCCTGGGAGTTCGGGCTTTGGACATTCTGCTCTTATTCTCTGGCGCACCTCTTTCTCTAGAGCTTTCCGTAGCCTGTTGGTCATGTATCGAGTGACCCTGGGCAATGGCAGTCATTCTGAGGATCTCGGGTTTCGTATGTCCTCTGGTTGGAACATATCTGATGTCCCTTCTTCTTCCTCAATGTTGCTGAGTTTCTTCAACTTTTTCTTGGGTGGAGGTTCTACCTCTTCCTTGTCTATATCATCTTGTGAGGATTGTGGAGACCTTGTTGGTTCTTCTTCTGAACCTTGCTGCTCCTCGCCCATATTGTCTTCCCCTGGGTAGGGGGTATTGAGGCTCTGCACTCCCGACTTCTTAATGAAAGCGTCTCTCAATTGTTGGAACGCGTCAGTAGCCTCAGGGGCCTTTGGTTCCTTCCTGTCTGTTTGGCCCGGGGGGGTCAGAAGCGTTCTTGCTCTTCCGGGCCTTGTTACACCCCTGTGAGTCCTCCAGAGGGACATTTGTGGACGTGCTGTTTTCTGATACGTTGCTCTTCTCTTTCTGGCTCAGATATAGCTCTATTGTTTCTAGTCTATCTTAAAGGGGTGTTACCCCCTGAGCCACTGCCTCTATAAGTGAGTCTCCAAGCACTATCTTGAAGCTGTAGGCTAGGTCCTCTGAGTAAGCTGCCTCCTGCTCCTCTTCACTCCATTCGAAATCCGTCATTTTCAGTGCTGTTAAGTGCCTTTCAATACCTTTCTCGGTGTAGTGGCACGTCCACTGCTCACTTTGATATGTTCGAGGCTGCACCTTCACTTGCAGAGCTGAGTTTGCTCTCTATGTTACTCTGAGCTAATGTTCTTTTAGCTCTGTGTGTTAAACGCCCTTTATTGCAAGAGGGCACTGTCCGGTACAAAGCTCTTATCTTTAATCTTTAATAATCCCTTGTTTCGCTCCTGAAACTCTGTACAAACACAAGCTTTAGAATTCAGCTTGTCCACGCATTGGAGCTCCTCCTTTGCGAGGGTGGGGGCTCTTCCCCCCCCCCCCGCCAATGAGCTGCGTGCTCTTATTTGGGCCTTTTCTCTTACTGAAGAGCTCCATGCTCTTATTGGCCTCCTGTGGAGCCATCTCCCGCTTTCAGAGGTTTCGCTCCGCCCCCCTGAGGGTGGGGGCTCCTTCGCGCACGATCGCGCTCCTTGATCCACCCCCACAAGGGTGGAGGCTGTTTCGCGCTGTCAGCATGGATGCGGCTCTATACCTGCATCGTTGGCTTAGGTTGTGCAATAATGTAAGTTACTTCAAATCCCGTGACTAATTTAAACATGAAGCGGTCCACTCGATTTTCAGGAGAGATATTAGGAGGCGTAACTGACTCATGTTTATTTTTGAAATGGAATGTATTTGTGGTCCCCAGAAATGTTTTCTCAATATTTTTCCTAATGTTCTGGCCTTTATTTGACATTGCTTTTTGGAAGGACACACACCAATATCGAACCTTCACTCATTTTCTTTTCAGTGGGAATTTGGTTTTCCAGCGCTTTCAAAATGTTAAAAAGTTCACCAGTATTGGATCATGCATTAGTAATTTGCAACTCATAGTGCCTCATTCCGACCCTGGCGCAAAGGGATACCGGGCACCGGTGAGGACACCGGTGCCGGTAATCCCTTTGCGCCCTATTCCGAGGTCCCTCGTTATTTGCGCCCTCCCCATTCCCATTGAGCCCTATGGGGGCTCAAATGGGAATGGGGAATGGTTTGGTAAATGGGGACTAACCGGTCCCTCCAAGGTCGGAGTGGACCGGTAAATCCCCATCTCACCAAACCAGAGTCGGACCCGGTTTTGAAGGAAGCCATGGCGCAAATAGCACCATGGCTACCTCCAAACTCGGAATGAGGCCCAAAGTCTCGTTTTTTAGCTTCATAATGGCATGTTTGTATGTCTTGGCAGCTGTGACATAGCCTACTCTGTTTTCAGAGCTTTTGACTTCAGCCCATGTGTTATAAGCTTTACATTTAGCTAATTTCAGAACATGTTCTTCCTGGGAGTACAAGGATTTAGATTTCTTTTTTATTGATACTTTTTCGAGATTTAATTCGAGCAATGTGATTTATCACTTCACATAAGGTCTGGTATATTAGGGCTAGATAATTGATCAAAGAGCTGATACTTAGAACTCTGGCTTTGGCTCTGAGTAGTCAAGTGTTCGGAGATGTAATAGAGATCTTAAGAGGTCTGTTCCATTTCGGACACATCGGTATACTGAATTCAAAATGTATACAACTATAATCCACAGGCATAATGAGACATCTACTTCCTTTGAGATCATCGAGAGTATTTCCTTTGTTATGTGTAGGCTCTTATACGTGCTGAGCAAATCCTAAATCTACAAGGAAGGTCTCCAAAGAAGTTGCTGCTGATTCTGCTCTATTGGATAGCCAGTAGTTGAAGTATCCAAACAGTATGAATCTAGACGTGGGTTTAAGCTGTGGAATCAACATTGCTGGTCGTTGGTCCTGAAAATCCAACATAGGTGAAGGGGGTCTGTACAGAAGGAGTAGATTTATAACTGTATTAGGGTCTGTTGATATTTTAACAAAAACAATGTCACAGCCCGTCGGGGCATGAACGTTAAGAGATGCTTTATAAATAAGTGCAACACTACCCCCACCCTCAATATTTCTAATTCTGTCAGATCGTATAATATTGAAGCTTGTTGGTACAGCTAAGGCAAGTGAAAGGCAGGCCGCACTAAGAAGCCAGGTTTCAGAGATTGCAAACATGTCAATTCCCTCAGTTAAGATGTAATCAGCGATTTCCACAGCATGTTTTACCAGGGAAACCAATCCAAGAAGGTACATGTGAAAACACTGC
Organism: Ambystoma mexicanum; assembly: GCF_040938575.1. Lineage (NCBI taxonomy): Eukaryota > Metazoa > Chordata > Amphibia > Caudata > Ambystomatidae > Ambystoma > Ambystoma mexicanum. Next base: position 404,120,594 of record NC_090941.1, read on the forward strand.
TTTAATCAAAGATGCAATGGGCCAATGAAAAACACTTTCTGCATCATGGAGCACCTGACAACTATGTACTTGGAACTTCCTTATTATTTTCTTGAACTACACTGAATGGACTTTCACATTCTTGCTACAAGGTTCGTAGCAGCGTTAAATATACCTCTGCTTAATTAGTGTTACATGCTACTAGCTACTTGGAATATTTAAATGTTTCCTGTTAGTCCACCATTGTTCTTTAACTTTATACTTACTTTCCTTATATGTACTTTGCAGTATATTCGACAGGCCCCGCCCCTCTAAACCGCAAGCTCCATAAAACCCAGGGTCTGCGTGCATTCGGCGCGTGCACATGAGGAAGTGCACTGTTGAAGTGTGCTGTCTACGCTGTCTAGCTGGCAGCTGTGTCTGTGCTCGTGCACATCACTCTGCCCTAACCTGCCTCTACCTACACTTTGAAAACTATTCCCGTGTGATAATAGCCATCACAGTTATCACTGTCGACTCTACTCATCCTGTTATCGATAGCTACATCTCGTCGACGCCAACTATTACTCTGTGTTTGACAAGAGTACAGCAACGCGATTTGACTTAGAGATTGCAAGTAAGTAATCACATGGCTGCTATTTGCTGATTGCATGTATACCGCATGTGCAATGTGCAAGTGGGAATAGTTAAGCATCTCCCGCCCCTTCCTCTCTGTTTTAATTCTCTGCAGCATTGAACCACAAAGAGCGCGGTACCTTGAACTCCACACATACCTCGTTCTTCTTGTCTTAAATGTTTTAGAGTCATAGAGTGGGTGTTGAACACTGTTTTTGGACTTATGTAATATTTTTGACATAACTTTTGACAGATATGTCCAAAAATACTCATGTTGAAGCAGAAGCAGGAATGATATATGATATGATATGGCATTTGTAATGTGCCTATACACAAGTGCTTCAAGGTCCGACGAGGCAAGGAAGAGGGAAACAAAGGGAGGACAGAGACAACTGAAGTGGGAGAATGGGACAAAAGACTCCCCCCAATCTCCTCGCGCCCCTGGCCTAGAGGATCGCGACCCAGACACCCGCCACGAGATGAATTTGCCTATCTACCAGATGACCAAATACCCTGGTACAGGAACATACGGATGTGCCCATCGGCCTGCCCACCAGCCTGCCCTGCTCAAGCCGACACCTGCGGCATGGGTGAACTCGACTAAACCTTTCAACAGTAAATAAACACATCGTTAGAGATGCCATGACGACCTAGCCAACTGTCAGAACACCCGTGCAACCATGCACACTGGACACCCCCACACCAATCCACACGAAGAACATATTCAGTGCTATGACGTAGGTGACGGACACACCCACTGACGTGCATCTTTATTATTTTTCACATAGGTTTTCCAAAATGCAGAAACGCAAGACGCACAAAGCACTCATCTAAAATGCTTGCTGACGCTTCTCCTAACCCTTGCATTGTGATGAAAATACAACGAAGACATGATACTGCCTATGAAGCACTGTGATACCGCAACTTAAAGTGCGTGCATTAAACATCCCCACCTATGCACCAGGCCCAAGTAGGCCGCAAGCAAGAGCCTCCACGAACATTGAACGAGCAAGAGTACAATTTCTGACCCTGCAGAACGAGCCCAGCGAGAACTGATAGCCAAGGAGGCAATGTTGGAACTCGCATGCCACCAGCCGAAGCCAAGGTCACACCTGCAAGCTAAGCCAGACACACAGTGGAAAATACAACTTTAAATGTGCAGAATTCTGCCTCAACCACGGTCTCTCCTCATGTGACCAAGCCAAACCTGACAGGGTGCCAGACCCAGGAGGGAGAAGTCGCCTGGGTCCCACGTTTGAGACACAGGCTGCAACAATGAAATGACCCAATGGACACCTACAGCGATGGGAATAGTCTGCTCTCAGGCATATGAGCAAATCCACGCATTGTCTGCACAAACACATAGTTACATATTGTTGCAAATGACAGGTACACCGCGAGCTGGGAACAACGATGGTCCCAGGCTGGGGGGCTCGTGAGTGGACCAATCAGAACATGGGGCACTCATCACTGACGCCATTAACCTTAGCCAATCATTAGGGGTCTTCGTGTAACAATTTTCAAGTATCTAATAGAAGGGACAACCCAAGCATACACCTGACTGACCCTTAACCACTAACAGCATTCTCTATACGTATGCTATACTAACCCTACCACTCGAGGGACCAATCCAGAGTGGCGATAGGTTTTTTGCTAACTTTCCCAGGTGACGCAAGTAGCGCCTCATGCTGAGGCAAAAAGGGGCCTGCGAGCCCCACGAATTTCGAGAGTCAGGACGGACGCGTACGATCCTAGACCCATCCCTGCCGTTATTCAATAAACAGTAGAACCACCTTGCTTCTTGTGTGTGTCTCATACTCTTTTTTGGGATACGCGGGAGGAGTTGGGGCCTTCCAGCCCGGAGGTCCGCGGAAGGCCCAGCCGACCCTGGGAGAAACCCCCCGACAAGTTGGAGGCACCGCTGAGATCTGTTTAAGATCTGCCTTTTTATTTTATTTTTCCGAGTGCTCTCGTTGCGAGGAGGCCCGGCGGCGCGGCCCCCTCTGCCGCTGCCCCCTTTTTGAGGACTACAGGACCATCGCTGAACTGCGAGAAGACCGGACAGCGCAATCCGGATATTGGCCTTCGGGAGCCGGTTGAGAAGTATCCCGCCCGCGGTTGGCGAGTGTCCAGACGTGGTCCAGACGAGGGGAGGTGGCGAGCCGCTTGGAGGGGTGCACGCAGTCGAGTGGCCCCGCATCAAGAGAACTTGGTGAGTATGCCATGCCCAACAAGCAATGTGAAATTGTGAGGGAGGGGGGAGGAATAGAATACAGGAGGTGGGAGGTGTTACCAAGGTGCGCGGCGAAGGTTTGATAAATTAGTGTTGACGGTGAAGTGAATGGTAGTTCGACAAGTGCAAGAGCAGTCCGCTACGTTACGAAGAAGGGTGGGCGGAGCATGAAAACATCACATGCGGCCGCTCGTAGACACTGATTGGCCTAGGTCGCGACAACCTGTAAGGGTGTGTGTGTGTGTGCGGTTTCCTACGAATTGGCGATTATTGATCAATGAGTAGATGAGGATCCCTATTGATCGAGCAGAAAACTCGATAGATAGATGACGTTTCCCTGTAGGCGGTAGCTAGCTGGTTGCCTAATACGGAAGATAATTGGCTGGTTAAGCCCTCCTGTCGAGGGGCATATCACACGCGAGGCGACGCAGCGTGCGCAGTCTGATTATATTGTTGATTACCTTGTTCCAGGCGTGACAAGAGGACAGCTGTGGGGTTAACGGGGATAGATGGCAAACTTATTTCAAACTTTTAAAACATGAAAAGAACTTACCGGTAGTTTTGGAAGAGGTCGGTGACGTCACCAGTAGGGCTTTCATAGGATATCTCGAGCACAAGTCATTGTTGGAGAGTGGTGGGGAAGAGAATAATGGTAAGGGAGTGGAGACGGAGATAAACAGTAACGATTATATCGGGGCAAGGTGAAGAGAGGGACGTGGCCGCGCACGGAGAACGCCGGCCACGATAAGTAAGGAAAGAGGAGGAGGGGTGAAATAAAGTGGGACGGCTCTATAAGGCACGCAGCCGCAGGGGGCTACGTGCGCCTCGGCCGTAGGGGGCCGTAACGGTGTAAGGTGAAAGAAGAAAAGAGAGAAAAGAATATATAAATGCAAATGCTATATTTTAATATTTTCTTTTAGCGGACGATCGCAAGTCCCCAAAATTACGGGGCCAGGTAAAACATCTGAAATTGTATAGCGTTCATTATTAGCAAGATAACCGCTACCATATCGAGGGAGATAACAACACAGTGCTACTATGTCATACGGGACAGGATCGGGAGAGTGGGGGAACACCCTCACTACCCCGCTACAGCATATATGTAAAACACTGTCACCCCATAGGGAGAAACTGATTAAATACAGCATAGAATGGACACAGGGGACGGACAACAAAATGACGACATCATGGCCGCTGAATGGCAGTTTCGACCCATATGTACAACACTCACTATTGACCCATCTGCATAACACATACAAGGGGAAGAAGTTGACACACCATGTGGAGGTGTTTAACTTATGGAGAATGTTCCAGGGGTCCCGACCAGGACCAAACGGAATGTTCACTGTTGGGGAAACAAAGGAGGAGAAGAAGGTTAAGGAGGAAGAACAGAATGGGGAAAAAGAGAGTGAAGGCACAGAGTGCACGGGGAAAGGACAAGAGGGAGGAGAAAAGAGTAGCAACCTAAACGAAAAAGAAATGAAAAAGGAACAGGGCGACGACATGCACCTAGCGAAGGTAGTGAAAAAAGAGGAAGGGGGGTTATATCCTTTAACGGAACTATGAGAAATAGTGAGAGAACAATTAAGGGCGGCTGAGGGGAATTCGAACCCAGCATACAGCCCACCACCATATACAGCTACAGGTGGCTACACGGGAGGGGAGCCGACAAGTTCGGTAGGGTCAACTTATACGAAGATGCCCGCAGGGGAGGGGAAGACTAGCGAAGAACAAATTGCAGCAATAGGACATGATGAGTGGGTAGCTGCACAGGTATTATTAAAATTGCGAGGTTCATTAACAGGAGAAGAGAAGGAGGTAGTAAGGAAAATGAACGAGGACAATGAGAGTAAGAGCGAGATGAAAGGGGAAGGGGGAAAAGAAAGGAGGAAGAGCTTTTACGAGAAAAAGAAGAGATTTTGGAGGAACGATTAGCAGAATTAAGGAATGAGCAAAATGCCCTGATCAAGCAGCTTGAGAGGGAGGAAAGAGAGAGAGCACGGGAAAGGAAAGAAAGTAGGAATGAGTAGGTAAAAATGAGGGAATGAACTGAAGAACGAAAGAGAGAAGCTGAAAGGGTAAAGGCAGCAGCAGAAAGGGTATCTCGAGCAGCACAGCGCGACAAGAAAAGAGAGGAAGAAGAGAAAGAAAAGGAAATGGAAATATGGAAGAGGAAAATACTATCAGAAACGACAAAGAAATACGAAGAAGGAAGGATGATAGAAAGCATATTAGAGAGGGAAAGAGAGAGATGGGAAAGGAAGAGGGAAGAGGAAAGGCTATTGGAAAAGATGAGTAGTGAAGTAATGGAGGAATTAATAAAGAAAAGAGAGGAAATAGGTAGAGAGATAGAGAAAAAAGAAGGGAAACGAGAAGATAGGAGAGGGGAGAGCGAAGTAAGGAGATATGTACGCAGAGACACAGAAGTAGCAACAACATCAGCACAAAGGGGAGCAATTGGTAAAGAAGAAACGGGAGGAACGGATTTAATAGATTTAAAAACAGTGACGATTCGGGGGAGAAAGACAGATTGGGGATTGTCGCTCCTGGATGACTTTTGTAGCGAAGAAGAAGGAATGGAGAGAGAAGGAAGAAATAGGGAAAGGGAAAGCTTAGATAAATTGTACATCACCCGGACTAACAGGGAATCACCATGGGCCTGCAGAAGAAAGGAAGAACTGGGGGGAAGTGAGGGGGTAGAGCAAGGAATGGCGGGAAGGCACACACGTGCAGCTACACCCTCATCATCCCGTCCAACATGCTCCATTACCCCACACTCATCCCGTGCAACATGCCCACCTACACCCGCCCCTCACGAACACACACCCTACGCTGGCAGGCTTAGAGATCTCCCTGGATGCAGGCAGGAAGAACGAGTACACACGCCCACATCAAATAAAGGAAATGATAAAAGAAGGGGAAGAGATGGAGGAGAAACAGTTACGAGCAGGGGAAATATGGACATAACAGACGATGTAGATGACACGGAAGAAGAGGAGGGGTATACGGACTCGACTCTGGGGAACCCAGGGGGTCAAACAGGACACAACCTAATGCCACTTTTGGAGAGGGGAGGGGTTAGACCACAATACGTCCCTTGGAAGCATGCAGACAAGGAAAATATAAAGTGCAGGCTCCCGTCATTAAGTGGAGGTGCGGGGAAATGGATATATGAAATGGAAAAACACACCGCAGGACAGAAACTGGCAGTAGGAGATGTGAAGGGCCTACTAATATCAATATTGGCAGATGCAGCAGATGACATCTGGAAGAGAGCAGGCTTCCCCGGGGTCACAATAACAAACACATCACACGACGGGGCGCCATTCGCAAACTGCAGACATGCATTATGGCAAGCACTGAGTGTACAAAACTCAGACATAGGAGCAATTACATCACGCAAGATGCGTGAGAACGAAGATCCTGTTGATTATATCCAGGAAATTCAAGAGAAGTGGCGTATGGAAACTAGAGAGCAATGGGACAAGACACCAGCAATATTTTATCATATACTAATACAAGGGCTCCCGAAGGCAGTGCAGAAACAATTGAAGAAAGTAGTGGGGATGGAAACAAAGGCTTGGCCCGAAATACAACTGACAATAGTACATCATTGTAGGACATGGCAAGAAAAGATGAAACAAAAGGAAGAGAATAGGAAAGCGGAAGAGGCTAAATTAGTGCAGAAAAAACTTACTAAGTACACGATCGAAGGTGCACTAATAACTACACCTACAACAATGACACCAAACCCCACACAAGTGGTGGCCGCACAAGATCCCTCCCAAATACAATCATCACAGATCATAGCACAACAGCTGCCACCACCCCCACCATACACGACTAACATGGGAGGAGGATACTCAACATCAGGAGCTGGATATTATAATTACAACAGGGGAAGGGGAGGAATGATGAGGGGGAGGGGATACGGCTATAACGCACAACAGCAAGGGGGAGGATTCAGAAGTTTCTACCCCACTGGGCAACCAGTATACCAGGACAATTCAGGGAGTTTCCCATGGCAGACCAGGGAACCACCTGTATGTTGGATTTGTGGATTATTAGGACACATGTCATGCACATGTAGAATGAGACCCGGCACACCAGCACGGGGAGAACAGGGACAACAAGGGCCTACAAGGGAACAGCAGGGTCACCAACAACAGCAGGCACTGCAACCGGGCAATACGCAGCAACAGTTAGTAACACAACAACAGCCACAGACATATTCACTAACGCAACAACAGGTAGCGATATCACAACAACCTCAAGTGCAGCAAGTACAGCAGCCCACTCAAATTCAGGACCATAAGGTAACCTCCACCAATACACAGCTACAGCAAACACAACTGGGAAGGTTGACGGTCCTGGGACACAACCCTTACACAGGAAGTGGTCCATCATTATACCCACAATAGGACAGCCCACAGACGTCCTTGGTGTGTCCCATCCTGTCGGTAACACCTAATAGTGCGGAGGAACCACGCATAGAGGTAACGATAGGTGACAAAAGGTTATCATTCCTTGTTGACACTGGGGCAACCCGGTCTTGCATAAGGGAAGGTAAATTTAAGATGTCAGGTGAGGCCATGAACACCCAAGGATTCTCTGGGGCTAGGGGGTTGGTTCCCTTTACTGATAACATCCCCTTATCGATAGGGTATTATGACATGTCCGTCCCACTTTTATATTCAAGGGACTCGCCAGTAAACATACTTGGGAGAGACATAATGAGTAGGTTGAATATGACAATCTCCTTCACGGAGGAAGGCATAATTTGTTCCACTCCTGGAATAAACATGCTCACTGCACGGCAAATTAGGCAAGCATACTGTGGGCAGACAGTGATTAGGGCTGAGCCAGTAGATGGCAAACTGTTCCAGTATGGAACAGACATGGCATTCACATGGATGCCAGGAATAGAAGGGAAGATCTGGAGGAGGCCAACAGCCTATCTGTTCAGACCAGAAACACCAGCCAATGAACCAGAAGGAAAGGTGGTTTCAGTGAGCATCGAGACCATTATAGCGACTGCTGATTATATCGCAGTACATGCCCAAGACCGGGAAGGAAGAGCATGGAGGGCAGTGATAGCACTGGCTGAGGGATGCAGGCTCACCCAGGTGTCAGACGAGGAGCTCTTTTCAGAAGACAAGGAAGAGGGTGAAATGGTATTTATGATGAGTGTAGATATATGGCTAAGAGTGACATCAAACAAGTGCACAGAAAATTGCAATGGAACTTTAAGCACCCACATCTACCCCAGTTCCTTTTTTCGAGGAGGATATGGCAAAAGTTCCAACATCATTGTGGACTACTAGTCCCTATGACGTGGGTTGCATAAAAAGTATCGGGGGAGTAAGAATAAAACTGAAAAAGGGTGCAATACTCCCTAGAGTGAAGCAATACCCACTATCAAAAGAGGCAGATGAGGGCATATATGAAACAATAACGGCCCTTATAAATAATGGCATATTGGTACCATCAGAATCACCATGCAACACGGCCGTGTATCCAGTGCGCAAAGCTAAAGGAGGGTGTTGGCGTTTCATCCAGGACCTCAGGCCCTTGAACAACATTGTAGAAGCAGAATACCCCATAGCAGCAAACCCGGCCACCATATTATGTGGAATTCCAGCAGAGGCCTCTCGATTTACAGTGATTGACCTAAAAAATGCCTTCTTCTCAATACCCCTGCATCCAGATTCACAAGATCTGTCAAGCTTCACGTACAGAAACACAAAATGGAAACACACCAGGTTACCACAAGGGTACTGCGAGTCACCCTCAATTTTCAACAGAGTAATACAGATGGACTTGGGAAACATTGAATTGGAAAGTACAGTGTTGCAATATGTTGACGACATAATAATTTGCAGCACAAGCGAAAAAAGGTGCAGGGAGGATTCATTGAAAATGCTGACAATATTGGCTGAAAAGGGTTACAAGGTAGACAAAGAAAAATTACAGTACTGTCAGGAACAAGTATTATACATTGGTCAACTGATATCCCAACACGGAAGAAAGATTGCACCACAAAGAGCACAGGCTATATCAAATACACCATTACCACAAACAGTGAGGGAGCTGCAGCAGTTCCTGGGATTGTGCAACTACTGTAGAGCATGGGTATTTGATTACAGCTCATACATAGGACCCCTACTTGAAGCATTGAGAGAAGCAAACAAAGGGGAGAAAAAATTGGGGTGGACAATGGAAATGAAGGAAGCCTTTGACGAATTGAAAGATGCAATATCAACTGCTCCGGTACTGGCCACCCAAGATTATGAACGACAGTTCTTTATCGTTTCACATTGCGACTCAGCAGTAATGAAAGCAGTATTGGCTCAAAAAACAAGCATGGGATACAAGCCAGTAGCATTTTACAGTGGTCACTTGGATCCTGTTATGTTAGGTCATTTCCCTTGCGAACAAGGCCTCGCCGCAGCTGCCTTCACGGTAGAGAAATCATCATCTATTACAATGGGGTGCCCAACCACACTATTTGTGGAGCATGCACTATTTGCAATATTGAACAAGCCTAAGTCCACACTAACCACGCAGAGGGCATCAGGTTATGAGATTATCTTATCTAGACCAGAACTATTTATTGTTAGATGCAGCACAGTTAATCCTGCAAGGTTTATAGCGGAAGTTATTGAGGAAGGTGACTATGCTCATGATTGTACGCAGACTACTGAAATGTACTCATGTACTAGAAAAGTTGAAGAGGATGCGCTAAATGGAGGAGAGCTCTTGTTCATTGATGGGTCATCAACAATAGACCAGAGTGATGGGATAAGGAGAACTGGGGCAGCAGTTGTAAAAATGACAGAGGAATTGGTGTGTGTCGCGGTGAAATGTGTACAGTTACCACAACATTATTCTGCTCAAGCAGCAGAATTAGATGCACTGATCTTGGCATTGAAGGAAAGCTTTGACAAAAGAGTTACTTTATATTCTGACAGCGCATATGTCACGTCTACTGTCCACTCGGGGTTGACAAAATGGCAGAGAAGGGGGTTTAGGAGAGCTGACGGCACCCCATTGCAACATGCTCTCTTATTAGCTGAGTTAATTGAAGTAATAAATAATCCCCAAGAATTAGCTTTGGTCAAATGTCCCGCACACACTAATGGAGAAGATCATATATCAAAAGGGAATGAAGCAGCAGACGCACATGCGAAGTATGCTACTTATTTTGGTGAGATATGGAACCCCCCAGAGTCAGAGAGAGGGAGAGGGAGGGGGATAGATAAAGAGATGTTGATGAAAGAAGGGTACACCCACCTCCCAGCCACACAGATAATGGAATTACAAGCGGCTGCACCAATGGCAGAAAAAGAAATATGGGTAAAAAGAGGATGTACAATGTCGCCAACTGACGCACTATGGCGTCAGGGTAACACTGGAAAGATGGTCATCCCATTGGCACTATTGAACACCGCCCTGAGCCAGCTCCACCACCCAGCTCATACAGGGAAGGAAGTTATTGCAGCACGAATTAGGGAAGATTGGTTCTGCCCCGAGTTAAATTCTCATGTAACAAATTTTATCAGCAATTGCCTCACATGTCAACAGTTCACGGCCGGTCACACGCTGCAAGTGATAAAAGGTACTATACCCCGGCCAGAGGGACCCTTCCTGCACATTCATATTGATTACGTTGATATGATCAACGTATGTCAAGGAAATAGGTATATGATTGTAGTAGTATGCCCATTCTCCAGGTGGATTGAGGCAGGACCCTGCTCACATCCGGATGCATTCAGAGCAGCTAAATTTCTAGTGAGGGAGGTTTTCCCCAGGTGGGGAGTGTGCGAAGTACTGCGGTCAGATAACGGCCCGCATTTCGCTAATGAAATGTTTCAGCACATCACATCCTTACTGAACATCAAGCATAAATTTGCCGTGCATATCACCCGCAGGCCAACCGTATATGTGAACGCCTGAATGGCTTATTGAAGGAGGCAATCGCAAAGATACAGCAAACAACAAAGAAGAGTTGGTTGTATTGCCTTCCGCTAGCTCTATTTGAGCTAAGGAATAGACCAGGGTCTGACCACCACCTCACTCCTCACGAGGTGGTGACCGGACGTCAAATGCGCCTTCCTCTAACGCCAACATCAAGAGCATTCACAGAGTATGAAAACACTGCAACTGTTCTTGGTGATGAAATGTACCAATATGTGTCTTCTTTGATTACAAGTGTAGTGTTTGTGTCTCAACAGCTCGAGCGCACGCGGGTCGGGTCTAAGAGTTATCAACAAGAAGACGCCGACAAAGAATTGGAAAAGGAAAAACCGTGCGAAATTGCTAAAGGTGACCACGTGCTACTCCGCAATTTCAATAGAAAGTGGAACAGCCCACGCTTCACTGGTCCCCACCTGGTAGAGGAGGTATCTACGAGAGCAGTAAAGTTGCAGGATAAGCGTGCTTGGAATCACCTACACGACGTGAAGATCTGCAAACTCCAGACCGGCCCTAGCGTCACCGACAGGGCCATTGGAAGAGCAGCGACAGCGTCACCTACGGAGAAGGAGACGTCTACCACAGCTGACGACCTTAGTGTCTCCATACCCTGCCACCCCCCAGAATCCCCAGAGACAAGTACTGAAATAGACACTGGTGATTTCCATACCGCCCATCCCATGGTCACAAGATCAAAGAGTAAACAGACTTCCGCCAGTTGAGCCCCAAACCCTCTGCCCACAAGCCCCCTGCCCACTACAGCCACCACCCAATTGAAGGACATTGTTTTTGCACACATACACATGTAAACACTTGTATGTTTTCTTTTTCTTTCTCGCACATGCAGGTAACGTGTGTAATTGTATTGCTAAGAAGATAGATAACTAACAGCGTACATTGCCCAGGAGTAGATGCTACCCACAGATGATAATTACCCTGAAGCCCTATCACACCAATTTGTATATCACATAAAAAGGCCAAAGTACCTAAAAAGAAGGAGGGTACGTGTTTACTACACCGCATTTATCTTGGCCATAGAACAATCAATGCCCCATCTTCACCAGCACTTACCTGCTCTAAGAGATAGATCGCTTAGATAGGCGTGGGAGCAGCTCTTCGCCTGGGCACTGAACGACTACCTGATAGGGAGGGCTTGATAACGACAACTAACAATAATAACAAGCGCATTGAGAATTTTCAGGCGGGCAACATTAACGTCGAAAGAATAAGCTGCCGGACTGCAGCAAGGTAAGATCAAATGCCGGTGATACTAGCTTTTATAATAAAAATGATAGGGGTTTTGGTGATCACTGGTTTTTTGGCTGCCTCTGTATGGCAGAAAAGTTATGCTATCAATATTTTGGCTGCACCCAAACCTAACGTACACCCACCCACGGCTGCAACAGGTGTTACGTCAGGTGGTACTAGCAACCCTCCACATAAGGGAAGTAGAGATGAACGCAGCACATACTCAGATAATAAAGGTATTGATAATTACATAACAGATTCAGCCCACGTCTCGAACAACATGTGGTACCAGCACATGACCCAAATAGGTAAGCAGACAACAGAAGACAGCTGCTATGTCTGCTCATTGATCCCATACGCCATGAGCGCTTCTCGAACATTCGTTGCCACAGAATAGAAGAAAAGACGGCACGATGTATAATCTACCTGGCACTATTCCAAACGAGAGGGCGATTTCAAGGAACGGTGGTGAGACTGGTGTGGAAAACGCGAGACACATATCCATACGAAAACAACTTCCTCAAGTCTTATTTGAGTTACCACAAGAGCAGTTTGCATGCTGAAGCATTCAGATACATGACAAGTGGTCCTGAAAAGGGGGAAACGAGGAAAGTAACACTACAATACCTACCATGTGACTGGTACGCCACTGAAGTTCCTGGTACACAAGGCTGTTGGGAAAGACCACTGGTAACAATAACGGGGAAGGTATACATGAACAATAAATGGGACATAGGAGTGGTTGGCAGCAACATGGTAACAAGAGAAAATATTACCACCATTGATGAACACAATAACAGATGTTGGACGATTTGGGGCAAGTACGTACCCATGCTGACATGGATGGAGAAGGATGAAGACCCAATGAGCATACTGCCGCTCTCTGCACCTAAGCTATGCTACCAACACAGAGGAGAAGTGGACGTGGGATACAACACCAACTGTGCCAGCGTGTTAGAGTTACCAGAGGGGGGAGCAGGAACAGCAGTATTAATGGACCACTACTGGGCCTGCGGAAACAAGGCATACCACACACTGCCCCCTCTGTGGAACGGTATATGCACAATGGTACACATTAATGTACCATCACTAGTGGTGCCCCAGAAACATGTGAACATGGCGAACTTCCCCAAAATGGATGAAGGAAACAAGAGGAAGAAGAGATCGGTACAATATCAGAGGGGGTCAGACAACGACAACAACAACAACAATAATGTCCTGAATAGAAAAAAGAGACAAGGAGAACCTCTGACAGGAAATTACCTATGGGGAAGGTCGGAAACAGCACTCACTTCAATCCCACCAGAACACAGATTATTCAGCAGAGCAGCAATGTTTTTCTCGTCAATAATACACCCTGGACTACAAGCTTATGCAAACGCAAAATGGCTCCAGATAACCCGATGGGAGCTGATGATGACAATTAATTCAACAGTAAATGGATTCAACGCAATAAAAGAGGAACTGCGAGCAGTGAGGATGGTAGCACTACAGAACAGATACGTATTAGATCTCCTTACAGCAATGGAGGGAGGAGTTTGCGCAAAGATAGGACAATCATGCTGCACATTTATTCCTGCTAACGATGCCGACAATGGTACACTCACCGAAGCAGTATCACAACTGGCCCAGATGCACTCCAAAATGATGGAAGAAAGTAAAGGAGTGAAGAAGGATGACAGCTGGTTTTCATTGTTATGGTCATGGATGCCATCATGGCTGTCGGACGGGCTGAAGATTATAGTTGGATGTATAATACTGGCTGGAGCTGCACTGATTATAATAAGGTTCTGGAAAGCCCGGAAAGCACGCACTACAGACGAAATGGTTGGTATGCACCCCTTGATGCCAACTGATGATGGCCAGCACACAGACACAATAATAAAGGAAAGAGAAAAACTGCGCAAACAGATCATCACCAACCACCTGGACCCGCCATCCGTGAAGCTCAAAAACCCAAGAAACCCGAGGAGTTACATCGGGAAATGGGTATACTGCACACATGGAGGAAGTTGTGTGTATATGTATTGGTCATTTGAGGACCATGTCAACCACTATGGACACCTAGGAGGAGTAACTAAAATATGGAGAGTAAGAGGAGATAAGGAAAAGGACATGTTTGTGGTCGACAAGTCGACCAGAGGGGGGACTGGCGTGGGAGAATGGGACAAAAGACTCCCCCCAATCTCCTCGTGCCCCTGGCCTAGAGGATCGCGACCCAGACACCCGCCACAAGATGAATTTGCCTATCTACCAGATGACCAAATACCCTGGTACAGGAACATACGGATGTCCCCATCGGCCTGCCCACCAGCCTGCCCTGCTCAAGCCGACACCTGCGGCATGGATGAACTCGACTAAATCTTTCTACAGTAAATAAACACATCGTTAGAGATACCATGACGACCTAGCCAACTGTCAGAACACCCGTGCAACCATGCACACTGGACACCCCCACACCAATCCACACGAAGAACATATTCAGTGCTATGACGTAGGTGACGGACACACCCACTGACGCGCATCTTTATTATTTTTCACATAGGTTTTCCAAAATGCAGAAACGCAAGACGCACAAAGCACTCATCTAAAATGCTTGCTGACGCTTCTCCTAACCCTTGCATTGTGATGAAAATACAACGAAGACATGATACTGCCTATGAAGCACTGTGATATCGCAACTTAAAGTGCCGTGCATTAAACATCCCCACCTATGCACCAGGCCCAAGTAGGCCGCAAGCAAGAGCCTCCACGAACATTGAACAAGCAAGAGTACAATTGCTGACCCTGCAGAACGAGCCCAGCGAGAACTGACAGCCAAGGGGGCAATGTTGCAACTCGCATGCCACCAGCCGAAGCCAAGGTCACACCTGCAAGCTAAGCAAGACACACAGTGGAAAATACAACTTTAAATGTGCAGAATTCTGCCTCAACCACGGTCTCTCCTCACGTGACCAAGTGGCGATAGGTTTTTTGCTAACTTTCCCAGGTGACACAAGTAGCGCGTCATACTGAGGCAAAAAGGGGCCTGCGAGCCCCACGAATTTCGAGAGTCAGGACGGACGCGTACGATCCTAGACCCATCCCTGCCGTTATTCAATAAACAGCAGAACCACCTTGCTTCTTGTGTGTGTCTCATACTCATTTTTGGGATACGCGGGAGGAGTTGGGGCCTCCCAGCCCGGAGGTCTGCGGAAGGCCCAGCCGACCCCGGGAGAAACCCCCCGACACAACGATCTTACTAGGCCAAGTGACATTGGGATTGCGCAAGTGCAGGGGAGGGGGAGGGGAAAAGTGCCTGGGGAATGTATTGTCCTGTTGTTTTGTTACTGTGCCTTTATTGGCACCCTTGATTACACCTGAGATCATACGACACCTGTACCTACACCGCAATCCATTAGTAGAGGTTGACAAATCTGTCCACGGCAAGTTATTACTAGAGCAACTGCCACAGCTGCATTTGCCCTCAAATCAAACAAACTTATGGCACACTTCCCAAAGGGCCTTAAAATGGATAGTATTGAAGAGGAAGTCGCTACACGAGAACTAGTTGAGGAGATAAATCTATCCATTGGATGTTTAGGCTCCAAATTTATTGAAACCGTTATCAGTGGCCATGAATCTTCTATCCCCTCCCAGGCCCTCTGCACTGCACTGGCCTCTCACTTCATCTCTAAAACTCAGGACATCCTGTCCTCACTCTCCTCCTACCACCCCCCCCCCTCTCTTCCCAGCTCTTCCTCTGGCCCTTCTGCAGCCACCCCTCCTCCCTCCTTCTCTGCCTTTCCCCTTTTTTCTGCTGACAAGGTTTCCAGACAAGTCCGATCTATGAAAGTCTCGTCTAAACAGGTTCACCCCTGTTCCTCCAAAACTATCAAGGACCACATCGACTCCCTGGCTCCTGCCCTGGCTGACTTTTGCAACCACTCCTTCACCTCTGGAGTCTTCCCATCCCCCCTCAAGCACTCCCTTGTGCACCCTCTGCTTAAGAAACCCTCTTCCGACCCTTCCTGCCCAGCTAACTATCGCCCAATCTCCATCACTCCCTTCTTGGGCAAGCTCCTGGAGAAACTGGCCATCTCCCAGCTTAACCTCCATGCTGAATCTGTTGGCAGTCTTCATGACCATCAATCTGGCTTCAGAGCTGCCAGAAGCACGGAAACTGCTCTCCTGATCATCCGTGAGGACCTGCTCTTGAACCTCGACTCCAACACTCCGTGTGTTCTCATTCTGTTCGATCTCTCTTCTGCCTTTGACACTGTCAACCATGCCATCCTGCTCAACCGTCTCCGTGATAACCTGGGTATCACTGGTCAGGCTCTGGCGTGGCTGACCTCTTTCCTTTCCAATCGACCCTCCCAGGTCCAACTTGGGTCCTTCCTCTCTGACATCTTTTTCTCCACCTGTGGTGTTCCCCAGGGATCTAATCTCTCTCCCTGGCTGTTCAACCAGTATCTGTCACTCCTTGCCCACCGCATCGCCGCTCTATGCCCCAACTTTCAGTGCTATGCGGCCGATACCCAGCTCATGTTCAGGCTACCCTCGGCCTCCTCCTCTCCTTCCCTCATCTGTGACTGTCTGTCTGCTATCCAGGAATGGTGTGCCGCCAATGACCTCTGCCTTAATGCCAGTAAGACTGAGATTCTACTCATCGGCACACCCACTCCCTCCTTCCCTGCAGCTCTCTGGCCAGCCTCTCTTGGCCCTCTTCCTGCTCCTACCTGCAAGGCAAAAAACCTCGGGGTCATCTTCGACTCCACACTCTCCTTCTCTCCTCATATATCTGACGTCTCTAAGAAGTCACACTACCAGCTGCACCTCCTCAGAGGTATTCTTCCCTTCCTCTCCTTCCCCCAGAAGCTCACTGTCTCCCGAGCCCTGGTTCTCTCGAAGCTGGACTACTGTAACAGCCTCTATCTTAATCTGCCTGCCTCCACTCTCCACCCTCTGCAACTCATCCAGAACAGAACTGCGAGATTTGTCCTTGGCCTCAAGCCCAGGGACCGTATCTCTCCAGGACTGAAATCTCTACACTGGCTCCCAGTGACTGCAAGGATTAAGTTCAAAACCCTCTGCATTGTCCACAAGGCCTTCTGGGGCCTGGGGCCTAAATACCTTCAACTCTCTCTTCCTAAATATCTTCCTTCCCGAGCCCTTCGCTCATCCGTCTCCAACTCCCTCAGGGTCAGCCGCTTCTCGAAGCAACGAGCTGGGGGTAGATCTCTCTCCGCGGCAGGGGCCTCCCTCTGGAACAGCCTTCCTGCCTCCCTGAAACTTGAGGAGAACCATCTCCGGTTCCAGAAGCACCTCAAAACCTTCCTCTTTGCTTCTGCTTTCTCTCTCCCTCTCCCCTGCTAAATTCTTCACTGAAACTGCACTGAATCTGCAACTGGGCCACTCTCACCGACCTCGGTCCTGGGCCCAGCCACTCTCCACTTGCACTGCCTCCCTGGCAACCCCTGCACTGCGGGACTGTCTCTGTATCCCTACAGCCCCCCCTTCCCAGCACTTGTCTGCACTTACCTTGCACTTGCCACCATCTGGCCCTATTTATTTATTTTTATTCTACTTACTTTGTACTGCACTTCCCCCATCCCCTTCCCCTTGCACTTTTTCCCTTCCCCCCGCCCCTGCACTTGCGCGGTCTGACACCTGGCCTAGTAGGATCGTTGTCTGTCTTCCCCTTGTTCCCCCCTCCCTGCCTCGTCGCGCCTTGAAACACTTGTGTATAGGCGCGTTACAAATGCCATATCATATCATATCCTAGTAATGGCCGCTGCCTTGAATGAAGGGAAAGAAGATGTAGCTGAATGCGAAACCATGCTGTCTGAAACCACACCCAACCCACCCATTACAGTTTGCAATACTGATACCACCACTACAGTGGATACAAAGCAAGCAAATAAGGCAGTAATCAACGATATACTAGTAGGCATATCGCCCCCCCCATTGCTCCCCAGGTCCCCCCCACTGTCCAGGCACCCATGATTGTGATATCTGCTATGATCCATAGTTTGCACCCAGGCAGGCTATTAAGTAACTCCAAGTTAAATTTAGATATTGACTGTGTTATGCCTGAGGTTGAATATATCGGTGATCTGATGAACACCTCAAATCTTGTTGACCCTTTAAATATCGATCCCCAGACCCTGTATGATACTTATCCCATGACATCTCACTTTAATGATAGTGCTCAACATCCTTATGAAGATGTAGATATTGAGGCTCACTCAAAAGCCGAACCTTATGCTATCTCGAATATTTCTGGTGATGCAATTGTGAGCTCTTCACAGCAGTCTGAGTATAATGATATGAGTTCTTCCAGCACGTCCTTAAACAACATGTTTCTAGCCTTTGAAAATGTGTTAACCACAATAATTACCAAATATGAGAACATGGAAAATAAGATTGATGTACAATCCCTGCTGCTCCACAAAAGCATAAATAGAAGTCGAAAATCGGTAAAAGATCATGGAAATGACACTGTGTTATCCGGCCATTACCCTGTCACACCTATGCCTATCCATCTGAATGCACAACCTCAGTGCTCTCATGTTACTAACTCATTGCATGGACTTATTTTTTCTTCTAATCGAATGTTGACCAAAAGGAAAGTTATACCAGTATCACAGGCATTTATGTATGCTGAGAGAAAAAACAAATGAAATGCCTTTGTATCATCGATTGTTCTGTGCGATAATCTGTCTATCACCAATATGAAACCTGTCCCATTGCCGGACATAGTTCCTTCGCTATCTCTAGTTTCTAATATTATCTTAACAGACAGTATCGATGAACAAGTACCAGTTGAACCAACCTCATGTCTAGGTTCACATTCCATCAGCACACTGAACCTCCCGTTTAACTCACCCAATTTACAAATGAATAGTATGTCTAATATCCAAGACAAGGTGTCACAACCAACACTTCTTTACCACTGGGTAATGAAGGTTGCCCCCATCCCCTTGCCATCAGGTGTCATTACTGCTATCTCTTCTAACTCTCTACTAGCCCCCTCTGTTAAAGCACTACACTTCAACTTCAACCAGTCTTTAGCAAAGATCATATTCCTCCTCTTAATCGCACTAGGATACTTAGCATATTCCATGAGGTGGTTGCGTTGCGAATGATTCTCTCTGACGATATTAAAATCGTAGATCAGATAGAACACATCTCCACAAGCATATCAAACATAAGGTTTTATGCCGATACAACACTTGACTATGTAATGAACTATGAAACTGAGCTCTTTAGGCTGGATTACATATGTAAAATGGTCTATATATCTCCTGAAAAACATCTTGTCTCCACCCCTGGCACAGACTCACTCTTGCTTCCGAAGCCTCATCCCCCTAACACCTTAGTGAGTGTATCAGGCACTAATGTGGACTTGGTTGAGTCTAAAGTAGTTGCCCATGCACCTCATATCCCCGCGCCACAAACTATACCTACATTAGCCTCATGTGGTATATCTCCACATTGGAGTGGTTCTACGGCGAGTGAATGTGGATTAGATCCCAGTGATGGATATTGGCAATGGCTGCCAAACGCCTTTAAAACTAGTTTTTCCTCTTTGCAGCGGTGACAGAAATATTCTATGCTTGTGGAATACGAGGGGTTATGCTCATCTGTTTGAAGCTGAAGATTTGTGGTCTGTAGTTGACGTTTTTGATATTGTAGCTCTTCAAGAAACATGGTTTACAGAGATGGTCGAATTAGATGGCTGGACTTCGATTCAGAGACCAGCCACCAAAGGCCCTTTAGGTCACCCGAAAGGTGGCCTTTTAATATCGGTCTGTGACACCTGGCAGATCACAGAATTACCAGGCTCCACCAATTATGTTTTGGGGTATCAATATACTATGCTGAGCTTTCTTTCATCGTAATAAATGTTTATGATCCACTGAACTGTCATGTCACTAAGCTGAATGACCTGCATCTGGAGCACTATGCTTAAATCATGCAGAGCCGTGACTTAAACGGTCTGTGCACTGGTGACTCCATGCGAGCTTACACTCGTGTCTGTGGGAAATGTACCTCTACAATAGATTATGTCTTTGCCAATAATAAGATAAGGGGCTCTATGTGGTGGAAAATATATGGCCATTTTGCCTAGACATGAAAGTGACAATTTTCCGTTATGTGTACTTTTCCATCCCTAGAGGACTAATCCTCCAATGAATGCACATGCCCTAAACTGTGATATCTTCTTTAACCAAGGTGCAAATAGAATCCGCTGGAATCCCCACAATATAAGCAAAGGCAAAGATGCACTGATATTCCTGCTGCACCGATTCTTTGAATCATACTTAGTTCTGCCCTCAATTCAGTCACCTATAGCTGAATCTTTCTCCACTATGATTTCATCTATTGGCGAATGTATACAGAAACCTCGACAATATAAAGGTCTGTTTCAGCCGTGCAGCAAACTAATATCAAAACGCATCGACTTTGACCAAGCAATTTCAGCTGCAAAAAAATCACTTAGGGTTGTTATAAAAACCTACATACACTCTATCGTCGGTATTCATAATCCAGAAATAATAAAGCAACAAATCAAATGGGCAAAAAAAGATTACTATACATGGGTCAAAAAACATAAATCTGCTATGGAAAGAAAATCGATGGCTGATGCTTGCAGATCTTGCTAAATCCAAAGACACAACCAAGATCTGAAAAGTGATGCGTCAAAGCTCAAAACATGAACTGCCTGTCAATTGCATACCTGAAACTGCATGGACGGAACATACTGAACATACTCTCGGCTATGCACCACTAGAGGATGCTCATGTCGTCACTCCATCTGAAGAATGGACCTGTAATGCTTCCGTTCTCGACATCGTTATGTTAATCAAAAATGGGAATCAGTCACGTGCTGCGTTCCCCGACAGGCTCCGCAATGGCATATTGAAGGCGCTGCCTGAGGAATGGACCAATACATTATATATATTTTTTGTGGAAATTGGCAGAACCAGTGTTTTACCAACCACTTGGCGTGAAAGCCATAGTTTAGTGATCCATAAAAAAGGCCAGCAGAACAGACCCTTAAATTATCGCATGCTTGCCATGCTATATATTCCAGCCAAGATATTCGCCAGAGTACTCTTGGCCGAATTATCTCAATGGATAAACGGTAACAACATCTTGAAACCTTGTCAATAAATTGGTGATACATTGAAAACAGATTTTTAGTCAACTGGTTACAGTAATCTGAAAGAAGCACATTCTCTATACCCCGCAACGAGCTACTTTTTGGCATACCGCAAATATTAGCAGGCCTCCCCATCACCACCTCAAAGGGAGAGAGACCAGTCTTAGTTTGAGGGGTTGTTCTCATCGATAGCAACACCATCGCTAAGGCGTCCGGCCATTTTAACTTGGTGCCAGCACACGTTTTAGCGAGCTTGTTCTTTGTAATGCCGTTATGCCTTTCCACTAATCCGGCACTTTGGGCATGTCTGGCCGGATGGAACCATTTATCAATCTGTAATCCTTTGCATATTTGTAGGATTACAGCAGCGATAAAGTGTGGGCCATTATCCGACCAGATGACTCTCGGCAGCCCGAACCTAGGAAAAAACTCTTTCAACAGAGTTTTTGCCGTGGTTATGGCCGTTGCATCTCTAACAGGGAAGGCCTCAACCCACTTACTAAAGGCACATATGACAACAACACATATTTAAGATTGTTGCAATGTTCCATTTCAATAAAATCAAAGTGAATAACCTCAAACGGAACAGAAGGTGGAGCGAAACTTCATCTAGGAGTCGAGGTACCTTTTCCTACATTGTGCTGCAAGCAGGCCATGCACCCTTGGATAAAGTGCTCCGCAATTTTGAAAATCTTATCATTGGCCCATACACTGTGTAGCATTTTAGTCAATTTACACGCGCAGACAAGTGTCGGACCATGAGCCATAATAACCATCATTGTAATGTAGGCGTCAGGGAGTAACCATTTTCCTTCAACATTGTCCACCCAACACCCATCATCATCCGATCTTCCTGCACCCTCAACCCATTTCTTGGTTTCCTCTATAGTAGCATCTGCTTGAATATCTTTTACAGAATCGATACTTTCACCCAAAGTGCAAATATTTACAGTTTCTCTTACAGCATACATTTCTGAACTAAAATCAGTGTCAGTTTGTTTAGCCATCTGATCCGCGAAAGCATTCCCTTTTCCTACATCATCTGTAACCTTTTGATGTGCTGCACATTTTATGATAGCTAACTGAACAGGGAGTGCGAGTGCTGAAAGCAATCGCACTATTAAAGTGCCATGCTGGATTTTCGTGCCATGTGAGGTCAAGAAACCTTGTTCTTTCCAAAGTCTACCGAAGTTGTGAACCACCCCAAAAGCATACTGACTGTCAGTATATATATTTACTGTAAGCCCTTCAGAAATTTCACCAGCTCGAGTTAACGCTATAATTTCTGCGGCCTGCGCAGAATTATGCATAATTCTTTTGGTTTCCACAATCGTGCTTAAAGTAGTGACGGCATAAGCAGCTGTGGATGTACCATTTGGAAGTTTAAAACAAGAGCTATCACAAAATAGCTCTCCTTGTGGGCTATTTAAAGGCATGTCTTTCAGATCGATTCTACCTTTAGTCTCTTGTTCTGTCACATAAAGGCAATCGTGTGACGTTTCGTCACCATCAACAGTATCTTGCGGGACAGGTAAAAGTTCAGCCGGATTTAATACACAACACCTTTGAATTTGAGTGTGGGAAGCAAACAAGATCAATTCATATCTTGTCAATCGTGCGGAAGTCAGGTGTTGCGTTTGAGTCCTATTCAATAAAATATCTACAGAGTGAGGTACCATTAGGGTTAACGCATGACCCAGGACCATTCCCTCACTCTGTTTTACAGACGCAGCAGCAGCAGCGACAGCTCTCAAACATCTCGGCAAAGTGCATGCAACAGGATCAAGGGCGGATGAGAAATAGCCGCACGGCCTATTCTTCCCTCCATGTTCCTGCGTCAACACAGCCAAAGCACATCCATCACGTTCATGCACATACAACACAAAGGCCTTATCATAATTTGGAGTTCCTAAACCGGCGCCGAGCACAGCGCGGTTTTGAGCAAGTCAAATGCTGTCTGGTGTTCCAAAGTCCATGGCAATGGCAAAGAAATGCCATTCTTTGTCAAAGCCAGCATTGGTTTAATCGTTAACGAAAAGTTAGGGATCCAAAATCTACAATAAGAATCCATACCTATCAAGGCTCTAACTTCCTTCTGCGTATTTGGGACAGACATGCCAGAAATAGTTTTTATTCGTTCAGGTGTCAACCGTCTTCCCTCCTTTGACAGGAGATAGCCTAAATAGGCGATCTCCTGACAACAATATTGGAATGTTTTGAGTGAAGCTTTGTGGCCATGTTTTGCTAGATGACAAAGCAACAACATGGTGCCTTCTTTACAGGCACTCTCAGAATCAGCAGCCAAGAGGAGATCATCTACATACTGTAGTAATGTGCAAGTAGTGGGCAACTCGAGAGTATCGAGCTGCTCTTTTAATGCCCTACTATAAATACTTGGACTCTCGGTGTACCCTTGTGGTGCACAAGTGAATGTGAACGAACGTCCACCTAGGGTAAATGCGAACAAATACCTACTATCCTTGTGTATAGGGATACTGAAAAACGCGTTTTTGAGGTCTACAACACTAAAGTGAGTGGCAGAAGCCGGAATCATGGTTAGTATCGTTGTAACATCAGGTACAATAGGGAATTGAGGAGCCACAATTTTGTTAATAGCACATAAATCAATTATAAACCGAAAGGGAATCGCATTATCACCTTTCTTGTATACTGGCTAAATCGGGCTGTTACACAAGCTACCCGTAATTTCCTCAATTACTCCACGATGTACAAAATCAGAGACTATGCATTTCAAAGCCTGTTCGGCCTTCAACTGAGATCTTATATTGCGGGATACGAGGCAATTTAACTCCATGTTTCAGAATAATTCTAACAGGTTCAATTTGAAGAATGCCCATATCGTTATCATCAATTACCCATAAGCATTCTGGAATATCACTTAATTCTGGCGGTAAAGGTCGAGTCAAAAACTGAGAGGCAAATGATTGCTGAGGTGAAATTGTTAACCAAACTCCGTCCGGAGAACAATGTATTACTGCATGCAATTCCTTCAACAAATTCAACCCCAGCAAATTCTCCACACAGTTTGTGGTAAGTAGAAATGGACACTGCTCCGTGAAGGGACCCAGTGTTATCAGTACCGGCAAAGAAACTGGACAAACTACAGGTGTGCCTGAAAACCCTACGGAAAAGTTGGACTGCCCTGACAGGGGAATATTTGGAACCCGCAAATTGTCAATGGAACATTTCTGTACTCCCGTATCTACTAAAAATAGATGCTTCCTATTTCCCACTGCCATCTCAACGTAGGGGCCTTTCTGATGAACGGGAATAGGCGTTGGTTCCAAATCCTGCTTCGGGCAATCCTAGCGAGACAGAATATCGTCAAAAAGAAGCTCTTCAGAGAGGTACGCGGCAGAAGGGTGATCAAAAATGTTTCTATTATCCACCTTCGAAACTTGCTTAACCTGTGAAGGAGGTTACTGTGATTCTGGTGCAAACTGACCTCTGCCAGGGCCCCCTGCACCTGGGCGACCTCTGGATCATCTACCCATGTTCCCAAATGACCTTTGCTGCAAGGTCGGACATTGTGCGTGCCAGTGGCCTTCCTGTTGACAATAGGCACACTGGTTAATGGTTACCGGAGCCAGGGGCGTACTTCCCTGTGGAACGTACTGACCTCTAAATTGATTACCCCCTCTAGGGTTTCTAACAATCTGTTGTAATAAGCCTTTTGTTTTCAGGTCATCCTTTTTTTTCTCAAGTTTTTCCTTTTCATTATTCACACGATTTTCATAGTACTGAGCCATGTGCAAAACTTCTGATTGAGACTTCGCCTGCCAAGCGCTTTCAGAAGACATAATCTGTAACTGGATGTCAGGCAGCAATCCACGCACAAATTTGTCGACAAACAGCCTTTTCCCTGACTCTGTGTCTAAGTCTTGTCCACTGAAATCTGACAGATCTGAAGATCAGAGACAAAGGGGCCCGCCTGGCAAATCCGATCAAGAGCAACGACATCACAGGAGGATGGGCTGGGGTAGTCCCAAAGAAAAAAGGGATAACATCAAGAAACAACCAATGGGACCATGGAAATGGCTAACGATGACCTGGAAGAAAAACCAGGCTAAATAGCAACGACCGGGGGCGGTTTGCACCGATGACAACTGCAAGGAGAGAATAAGCGAACACCCCTGCAAGGAAACTATCTCTCTCGGATCCTGGAATACGAGAGGCCATATGCATCTCACGACACCAGGAGACGTTGACCTAAGCCAGTTTGACATTTTATGCCTGCAGGAAACCTGGCTGATGAAACAACCAGCCCTAGATGGGTTTTCCTTGGTGATCGCACCGGCAGTAAAAGGCCTGATGGGAAGACCATCATCTGGTCTGCTCATAGCGATAAAATCAGGCTCAGGCCTAACGGAACCAATGCTGTGGAAACAGTCATATGAAACACTCGTAATCCTAACCACACAGGAGGAAAAAAATCAAAAGTCTGTAAATACTTTTCAAAAAATGGTGGCTATTGTTAATTGTTATTGGAATCCACAGCGCACATCCACGAAAGTCTTCTGTGACAACATGAGTGCTCTGATTGACCAGCTTTATGAAGAATTCGAGAAAATTGAACTGATTATCTGCGGGGATTTCAATGCCAAATGCATTGAACCCATGGCAAACATCAAATGCCCCACTGAATCCCGGGGATTAGCCGACCCTACCGTAAAGAGAGGAAAGGCCTGGAATAACATCTTGAGCTCGAGAAGCATCCAAAACGTGGCCACACTGTTCCCTAATCAAACGAATCTTTCAACGTGGGAACGTAATGATTCTAAAGCAACCTTAGATCACATTTTTGTGTCCAACGGGCTCATCAGGGATTTGACAAGTTTTATGGTCCAACAAACTGCCAACAGTGATCACAACCTATTGAAATGCTCATGGCAGACGTCTAAGAAACAACCAAACATCTACGACTGGGCGATCGAGGTCAATCCACAACAAACCCGACTTCGTCTGAAGGAACAAGACATTGAAAAAATTAAACGAGCTTGGGACCTGAAAGGGGGCTGCGACCCTAAGTGGGACACCAATCAACGACCAAATTACTTGCCCCTGTTATTGGCCTACCATGTCAAGAGATCAAGGAAGAAAAATGAAAGAATTTTTACGGCCCACCAGTATGATAAGGATCTGGTGATTAAAAGAAAAGTGGTCCGCAGATTGCTAAGAATAGCAAAGAAATCCAACACAATAGAAGATTGGAAGAGCTGGGGTCTAGAACAACAAAAATACAAAAATTGGCTCAGACAGCAGAGAGCCATGCAATACCAAAGAGACGCAGAGGAGATGATGTCCAAACTATCCACAAAAAAAGCTAGTGAATTTTGGACCCTTATAAAGGATAAGAACGCTGACCAAAGGACCATCACTGCAAATGCGGTAGCTGAAGAAAGGTGGGTCCAATATTTCATGGCCGAATTTGAGGGACTCCCAGGTAGCATGGAAGAAATGACATCTGACCATGAAATACCATGGGTAGACCTGTCCAATACTGAAGATATTGAAATCGCAATACGGAAGCTGAAAACATCGAGAGCTCCTGGACCGGATGGGTTAACCAACGCAGACCTTAAATCATCTCCTGTGGAATGGGCCGATTGGATCAGTAAAATATTTGCCCAATGTGCCAGAACAAAGATGTTGCCAGAATCTTGGCTAAGGGCTGTGATCGTTCCAATCTACAAGAAGGGCCCAAGGCAAGAACCAGCAAGCTATAGGCCAATAGCGCTGTTGGATATCCTGGGCAAATTATATGCCTCCCGTCTCTTGGACCACTTTCGGGACTGGGAAAAAAAAAGTCCGGCTAAGGACCCACTCCAATCAGGATTTCAAAAAAAGGGCTCAACTACTATCAATCTAATGGTGTTAAATATTCTCAAAGCCAGAATTAAAGAAGGAGCACCGAAGGTCTACTTGGCTTTTGTCGATCTCTCAAAGGCTTTTGACATGGTCGATAGGCCCACTCTATGGTCAAAGCTTCAAGGCTGGAAGTGTCCAGCAAACATCTTGGAACCCATGATGGCATTAAATACAGACACAAAAATGAGAGTAAAACTGAACCATCAAGGCGCCCTCTCAGTGGAAATTCTGGTGAGACGAGGTGTCAAACAGGGATGTCCGCTCGCCCCTGCTTTGTTCATAGCCTTTTTAGGAGACTATCAAGAAGCTGAAGCGAAAATTCGTGCCTTTCCCCCGAAGATAGGGAAAATGGAGATCCCTCGCCTAATGTACGCAGATGACGTTATTCTCATCGACCTGACCAAAGTGGGATTGCAAAGAAAATTACATAACCTCGAAAAGTATATCGAGAAAAACCACTTGGCGATTAATAAGACAAAGACGAAAATCATGGTAATGGAGAAAGTGATCAACAAAGGAACAGCCAAGTTAAATATATACCTTGAAAAAAACAAAATTGAAATTGTAAAGTCTTTCAAATACCTGGGGATCAACTTGGACAGCTCAAAAACGGAAAAGAGCTTACAAAGCCAACTATGGGAGAAAGTCAAACGTCTCACAGCCCAAACCAGAGCGATTGACCGCAAATTTGGCAAATACTCCCTGCTTCCGGCGATAACTTTCTATAAAGCCAAGGTGGTGCCGACGCTAATCTACGGAGCAGAGACCTCGTTACACCTCCCACGGAATACGTGGACCAAGCTGGAAGGACATGTGTGGAAAGCAGTACTAGGTCTCCCAAAATCCACCTCCATGCCGGCGATCAGGAGAGAACTAGGGCTGCTTTCCTTGGCTTCCATGGTTGACCAAAGTGCGATGCGCCTATATAGAAACATCATCATGGCCGACGCGCTACCCATTGTGGCATCCATACGTGAGGAAATCGAAACTGGGAAGTGCACGGCCTTGAAAAACTGGGCCAAAAGGAGAAGGGACGATCTGGCAAAAATTGAATGCTCAGATAAAGAGCTAAAAGAAAACCCCGACAGAATTAAAAAGAAAATAGAAGACCTGGATTGGATCACGACCATAGAAAATGCTACCGGGAACAAACTGCTAAACCACCTTCCGCCTACTTTCAACAATAAAAAAAAACCATTACAGTACTGCGCCAAGTTCCCCGAAAAAGGACTGAGAATGGTGATTATGAGAGCAAGGCTCAACCTGCTGCCCACCAGAGAGATCATAGCCATTAGAGGAGGCGGAGGGGATAAACATTGTAGATTATGTAAAAAGAACGATTCCACGGAAACACTGAAACATTTGGTGATGGAATGCGTGAACACGAAGGAATCTAGAAATCTGTACCTCCCTGCACTTGACGACAATCTATGGATATTCCAAACAGACGATCTGTGGAATAGACTGATTTCCGGTGAAAACAACAAGTGGTCGCAAGCCTTAGCTAAACTCATCGACCTGGTGTTCGACCAAATTAGACAGCATGACCTCAAAGGTGGTCTACCACAGTAGCAGGCTTGTGACCAGTAGAGGAGCCCTGTTCAATGTGACCTTGCTAGGTGGGGGAGGCAAAGCAGCATCACCGCATTTCCATTGCTATCAAGGGACATTAGCACCACATACAACTGTCGATTTTTGACAAAACTTGGTTTTCACCGAGTAAAGTTCAAATAAAAAAAATAAAAAAACAAAAATAAATACCTGCTCGAACCGATTGAAGAAATCGGTAGCACCCTCAGACTTTCCTTGGACACAGGCCGTAAGCTTGTCCCAAATTATTCTTTTTTCAGGAACTATAGTTTTTAATTTTACAATAATCCTATCAGACAAAGTTAATATCACTTGAGGCGGTCGCTCGCCAGCTGGTCTTTCTCTGTCGAGTCTAACCATGTTATCCCATGTATCTCCTAACCCAGGTACATCATCTACAGTCCTAATCTGTTTCCACAAATCAACTGGCAGTAGTACGGGAAATAATAAATCAATATCACTTAAGGTGAATACTGATGATTGTAAGACCGACTCTATTTCTTTATAGAACCCGGTCGGAATCTTTCTTACATCGAGAATATATTGCTTTATGGTGTTCACTTCCTGTCGTGAAAATGGGACGTGAGCAAACTGTGATACGTAATGTGCAGGAATGTCCACCGCGAGTATTCCTCATGCAGCATCGGCTGCAATCTCAACTTTTGGGACAAATGTCGGAGGGACCTCTCTCATAGGCAACTGAGAAGTAGGTAGCTCCGAACGCTTACTAAGCAACAGAGCCAAATCAAGCACTAAGGCAGTCGAAGAAGTATCAATCGAAAAGGCTCTCTTATAAACACTCAACAATTCTGCGGGACAACAAATCTTTCTCTTTACACACTCATTCTGCAGGTATTCTACCATAACCTGTATCACTTTCTTTTGCATTTCTAACGTATACTGACTATATGTGTCGTATACTTCATCTGGAGTTATCGACATATCCAAAATCCATCTTATCGCATCCTTTGTACAAATTTGCGCTTCCTCACCTTTTAATTCACGGGGAGGAGAAAACCGTTTCTGTAAGAACATAATACCTAAACTACCACCATCTGCTTCCTCATTCTGTAACCCTTACAACTTCTTCCTATACTCAAAAATCTTCTCGACATGCTTATATACTTTCTCTGCAGTATCTCTGGACAACGCTAAGGCGTTCAAATCCCGTAAACCTTGTGGGAGATCTACATTGTTTAATCTATTCCACATTAACTCAAAGGAATCCCTAATCCTTCAATAAAGACATTTTTCTCAGGAATACCTTTTAAATTTTCAAGTGTGGAAAAAAACATCAGCTTGTTCACCCTTCTCCATGCAATGTTTAGCCCAAGCAATCAATTCATTCTTTTTATCTGGGGACACAGTATTACGAGTCACAACCCTTGATCCCGCTCCCTGGTCTACTACAAGCGATGCAGAATCACTTGGAAGAGGAAGAGTAGGCACATTCTGAATATCAATAGGTGGATGCAAGGGGGCAGGCAAAGGAGCGATGGCTGGAAGAACAGGAAAAACAGGGAGGACCGGAGGAACTATAGGAGGAGGAATGACAACGGGAAGGGGCAAAGCGCCAGGAGGAGGGACATACGGGGGTGGCGCGGAGGCATCGGGCCTTCGTTCATGCAAAAGTTTATTAATCAATTCATCTGACGTATGAAAATCTTTCGAAGGGTACATTTTTTGGATACCTAATTGAAACGCTCTGTCCGTGTTCCTAACTGACTCCAATTGTTTATTCTGATCATATAGCCGTGCCTTTTCGACACTTGTCATATGTCGACGCATATGTTTCTCTCTACTCTTTTGTTGCTGCAAAGCTTCTGTTTTCCAACTGTGTAATTCGGCAAATGCTGCAGGTCTAGCCTTTTTCTTTACCAATACAGACTCTAGATATTCTATACGAGGGATTTCAAAGCTACCATTGGTTGGCCACTGAAGATTAGAGTTATGGCTGGTCTGTCTGTGCCAAATGTCATTAAATGCTATACTACCAAAGCCTTTCTTACAGTACATAGTACATGCCGGCGACCTCTCCTGTGGTGCGGGACGGCTATCTTCCAAAGATTGTCTGTCACTGAGGAATAATGCCCTAAAGCAAGCAGACAATTTCCCAGGCATATCAAAGTTCTGGTGTTACCTGGTCAAGTAATTGTGCTCTCGAGTACAATGCGCCAAATTCAAATTGTCAGGGTTAAATTAAGAATCGGGTCACGATTCACCTAACCAAAGGACTGGGAGGCCCGATCGGGTTACTAAGGACAATGCTAAGGACCCACGTGTCTGGTGATTTCGGCAAATTTACCCACCTCAATATATGGACCCTCGTCAAGACGTCGTCTCGGGCTACAGCTCACCGTTCAGGGATCGGATCGTGCAGTTCTGTCGAGGAATTCACTTCTCGTCCAGAGTGGCCGTTTCTGTTGGCACCGTCCGATCCCGGTCCGATAGCCGAGCCAACCTTCAACGAGACGGGCGGCATCTGTGGAATCAGAAAATACAATATTAAGGCTTTTACACCATACAAAGAGAAATACACCGACACGGGCTTGTAAAGATTCCCAGAATCTTTATTGCAATTCTGTACAGTACACAAAACAAAGTACACAAATAGCTATTTGGCCATCAGTACATCACAGAGACCACCAGCAGGGTTCAGTGTGAGCAGTGAACAGGATTTGCTAGCTGGACATCAGCGTATTTATACAGTTTGTTATAACGATGTCCAGCCTCCTACAAGTTAATCATCTACTGGGCTAGGGTCGCGGCTGGTTCGTTTCCTAATTTACATATCTCGTGCATGCGGTTACTTTTCAATACATTTGCTAACAAACACTATTATTCTCTAGGTTTAACTTTACACTCTTTACACATTGCTTTAATACAGATCATACAGATGTTTCACATATCGTGTTTAGATAGCATTATTGTTCTTGTATATTTGTAGGTCAACATCGCCGATTCAAGTAATCCCCTGTTCCCGAGGTCAACAAAGGACAAGGTCTACATGACCCTAACATGTAGCCTGAAGGCAGGTTGGACATTAACTCTCCTACAGAGGTTGAAGAGGTTAAAGCAAGAACAAGAGAACACAAGATAGCCATTTTAGGCCACAGGGTGACTTTGTACAATAAACTAAAATGGCGGCTTTAACCTAAAATGGAGGCTTGATTCACTTAAGGTCACGCCCTTGCAATACAGATTTCCTCGCAAAGCGACTGGGCATAGGCCAACATATACAATGAGGACGAAACAATATTATATCAGCTCTAACAACAGGTGTGGGATAGGCCCCTTTCCAAATTAGGAAAAAAGCTACATTTTGCTGCAGGGTCTGCACATCCAGTGTTTAACATTTGTTCACCCAGCACTCAGCAGGGCCCTCAGAGGGGTCATGACACCCCTATGTCCCTGCCCTATGTCCCTGCCCTGGAGAGAGCAAGCGCATATCCAACAGGAATGGAATAAGGCATCTGCCAATAAAATGCCCGGATCAAGCGAGGGACCTGCGGATCTGGAGAAGGAGCTAAGAAGGAGCTAAGAAATTTCTTACATGGCCATACAAGGAAGGCTTCCAGTGATGGAACGGAAAGAAATGGTTAAAGAAATGCATACCAGCAAACATTTGGCAGTCCACTTTTCCCCTATGGACAGAACTTCTGAAACTGTCCTATAAACTGATATGAAATATAAAAATTTTGAGTAGGCCTATCCAATACATTAACAGCATAATATCTAAAAAAAAAAAAAAAGAAAACTTGCTGTAAGTAAACTGCCTAAAACGTTCACAAACAAATTATGAACAAAGTTCAATATTTGCAGGAAGTGTCATTCAGCCTTGGGCACAGCCAAAGGCCCTGTCCTGGGTAGTTAAAGTGGGTACCTATGGTTCAGGGACAATGGGCCTCATTACAAGTGCGTGCCGCGGAATGAACGGTGCTGGTAAGGGACCGGCACCGTTCATTCCGGGCCACCTCATTACGAGGTCTGCAGCGGGCCCCGCTCTGGACGCCTGGTCAGACCAGACGTGCAGAGCGGGACGTGCTAGCAGACAGGGATACTAACAACGAACCCGTCATTATCAGGCCAGTTGTTAGCATCCTCAGCATTCCAATTGGGGCCTATGGGTGCTCAAATGGGAATGGGGATGTATCGGGTCCCGGGTAAGGGAATTACCGGACCCTCCAAGGTCGGAAAGCCCCGGTATGTCCCCTTTTGCGGGACCCTGACCCGGTACCCGGTGTGCGGGTAGCCATGCCTTTATAAACGGCATGGCTACATCCAAACTAGTAATGACGCCCAATGTCTTCAGGGTCTGTCCACAGGTTACCTCTGGTTTGCCACTAAATATCCTGAAGATTTCTTACGTAGAACTTCAAGCACTCTGTAATATTTCTTAAGTGAGGCCATGTTTTTGAACAATTTTACAGGCCTCCAGTCTTCTTGCCTTTTCATTCAATTCCTTGTAAACACCAGTTTAGGGACAAATGAAGTTAAAAGCCATTGTAAATTGTTGGACCAGAAGTGCATGTGGTCTAGATTACTGTTTCTTCTTGCATGTTATAGCCTATAAGCAATATTAAGCTTCTTTAAGGTGTAATTTGTGTTGTAACCGTTTTTCCACCAACGAAACAATGATATGTTTCATCCAAGTATGGATGTTGCTTACTGCTCCATTTGAAACACACATTTTGCTCATTGCCTGCAAAAGGTTGGGGACTACTGGAGTAGAGGGAGGTGGCTTACAGAAATCTTCCTACGTGATTCAGCTTCGGACAGCCTAGGGCCCTTTGGGGAGGACTTAGGAAACTGATGCAAGAGTTAGTTGTGTTATTATTCCATATTTTCTGGTAATGTCCAGTACAAATTTTCTGAAAATGGAGGGTATTCAAATTTTACAGGATGATGTGAACTCACAAAAAGGGGACTGGGGAGATGACTTGTTGAACAAAATCATGTAGATTGACCAAACGTAACCTGCCTTGTCTTGTAATTCATTATTTCATTATTAACAACAATGGATACACCATCTATAAACACACGAGACAGGTCAAAATGAAAAAATCCGCTGCATTGTTAATCTGAATTATGCTTTGCATTCCAGTACAAGATGAGGTCATGAAAGTTCCAGCTTTCTACCATCAAACTAGGTGCTACATTTCTGCCATTTCTCTTGCTTGTAGTAACATTTAAAAGAGTTGTCTGCCTTACAATACGGAGCAACGGGTTGATATATATGTTAAATGTCAACCTAGTCCACCACCACATACTGCTCATGAACATCTGTCAACAACATACTAGACAAATCTAGAGCTATCACATAGTTCAAACATTTCACACGTCAAGTTAATCAGCAATTGGGTAGGAGTAGGTTGCACGAGTCTCTGGACGTGCAGTCTAGTTTTTCAATAAGGTAAAGTCTCATGCTAAATAAAACAGCAGTACTGGCTTGAACTAACAGAATGACAGAGGTGAGTCATTTAACATGCCCTAAACGTACGACTTAGGCCACGACTGGCCGATGCTAGGTATAATTTAATGGAGCATTATAATCACATGTTATCGATTCAACAAATTGACTGTTTTTCTACTTCTTAGACAATGAGCCTATAGAGGAAATGCGTGAGTCAGAGACACAATAGGGCTTAAACACGTCCACATAGGAAAAGGTAGGCTAAGCTTTTGTACTGCCCTTTCTATTTAACTTTTTTGAACTTCAGGCTATCTTGAAGAGATAGGTCATCCTGCCTCTTCCTTATTTCAGATTCAGCATATCGTGGACACTAATTGAAGAGGGTGGAAGTGGAAATGGTCCCCTTTTATAAATATGGATATGGGGGCATGGCTTGGAGCTGGCGTGAGTGGCATGTCTCCCTAGGAGCTCACAGCTGGCGCGGCGCCACGAACGAAACGTCGCCGGCCCCTCGCCCCGTTAAGCCCTGATAAGTGAGGATGTGATGTGGGAGTAGCCGGTGCGGGCTTCGCTTGCAGAAGTTCTCACAAAAATGCTGTATGTACATTTTCAATACAGGACAATTTACTCCTGTGAGCAGCGCCAAATGACAAAGAAAATGGCAGCCGCTATCTGGCAACCCGAACATCAACTCCAAGGGGGAGGAGCAGGCATAAGAGGATAGCCTTGGCTGCTCAACGTAGCTGTGCTGAGCACTTACCTTCATGTCCCCAAGCTGGCCGTCCCTCTGCACTGTGACAGTGGTGCTTGGAGCAACAAATATACTGCCTAGACCCTTCAAAACCTGTCACGGCCGCCGGGTGCTTCCCTCCCCCCGGAGCTCCATCTCTCACGCAACAAAGATCCAGGATCCCCCAGGCTCACTCTGCTGTATGGCCCCCTGACCGCCCCAACGGAGAAACGTTTGCCTCCAAACACCATGCACTACGTGATGGTGCATTGCCTTGGAGACCGCGGACCCACTCATCAGTAAGCCCCTGGACACCCGCTGCTCGTGGCTTTTTGTGTGCCATCCATCTGTGCCATCTTTCCACCTGGGGCCGTATCTGGGGAGACGGCGAGCATCGGAAGGCCAACATTCGGCATTCCTGCAAAAACAGAGATTAAGGTGAGCTGATAGGAGCGGAGTGCATTCCGCAGCGTCAGTGACTTCAGAAGAAGTGGATGCCTCCCCCTAACAGCAGCGGGAGCGCTGACCCTGCTGGAAGTATCTCCCCAGAATGTTATGTTATGTTACTTTGCATTTATATACCGCCTTCTTTATCATTGGTATGGTCTGAAGGCGCTGGTAGGTTGAACGCCCTTGGGAACCGAAGTTTGTGTCAGTAGAGAGAGTAGAGAGAGTCAAAGGTGCGTGTGAGCACCGATATGTGTGCAGCTGGTGTGGTATTCGTGTAATAGCTGCTTCTTAGCGGTAGGTGTGGTGGTTGATGGATCAGGAGTATGTGTTTGTTCTGGCAGGGTTTATCCAGACCGATTGTGGCTGCGTTAGGCCTGAGGAGAACGCCTGGCTGGGGCGGGTGTAACCACAGTGTTTAGTTAGAGTAATGGGGAGTGTGAGGCAGATGTTGGTATGAGAACAGCTATACCGAATGGTGACATAGTATCTCTGTGTTCTAGTTGAATGGTGGTGTAAAGAAGCGAGTAAGCGTGGTGATGTGATATGGTGGGTTTCATGTTCTTTCAAACGTTTTATGCATTTCAAACCATTCCATGTAATTCGCGCAATTCTATGCGTTCCAGTCCGCTCCACGCACTCCAGTCCGCTCCACGCAATCCAGTCCGCTCCACGCAATCTAGTCCGCTCCATGCACTCCAGTCCGCTCCATGCATTCGAATCTGTTCCATGTATTTCTAAGTTGTTTTATGTACTCGATCCACGTATTTCACCCGTCCCATCCACATACTTCTCCGTACCTTTCACATATTACACCAGTACCTTCCACATACTTTATCCGTTCCATCCACATATTTCACTTGTTCCATCCACATATGTCACCCATTCCATCCTCATATGTCACCCGTTCCATCCTCATACATCACTCGTTCTATCCACATACGTCACCCATTTAATCCACATACTTCACCCGTTCCGTCCGCTCTACACACTCAACGGGTCTATGTACTCATCCGTTCTACGCACTCATCCGCTCTATGCACTCATCCACTCTATGCACTCATCCACTCTATGCACTCATCCATTCTATGCACTCATCCGCTCTACGCACTCATCCGCTCTACGCACTCATCCGCTCTATGCGCTCGTCTACTCTATGCGCTCGTCCGCTCAAGGTGCTCATCCGCTTTATGCCCTCTCACGCTCAACGCACTCACCCGCACTACGCACTCATCCGCTCTCACGCTCCCCTCTGCTCTCACGCACCCCTCTGCTCTCACGCACCCCTCTGCTCTCACGCATCCCTCTGCTCTCACGCACCCCTCCGCTCTTACGCACTCGTCTGCTCCATACACTCGTCTGCTCTACCCATTAGTCTGTTTCACGCATTCATCCACTCTACACACTCCTCAGTTCTTACGCACTCTTCCGCTCTGTGCACTCTTCCGCTCTGCGCATCTATCACGCTCTGCGCATCTATCACGCTCTGCGCACTCATCCGTTCTTCGCACCCATCCGCTCCACGCACTCATCCGATCCCGGCACTCACCCGCTCTATGCATTCGTTCTTTCCACGCACTCATCTGTTATATGCACTCATCTGCTCTACAAAGTCATTCGCTCATACGCACTCATCGGCTCTATACACTCATCCGCTCTATACACTCATCTGCTCTATACACTCATCTGCTCTATACACTCACCCGCTCTATACACTCATCCGCTCTATACACTTCACCGCTCTGCACATTCATCTGTTCTATGCACTCCTGCGTTCTACACAATCCTCTGCACTTGCACACTCATCCGCCCTACACACTGGTCGCTCTAAATCCTCATCCGCTCTACACTCATCTCCTCTGCGCATTCATCTGCTCTATGCACTCCTGCGTTCTACACACTCCTCCACACTTACTCATCTGCTCTACACACTTGTCTGCTCTACACACTTGTCTGCTCTACACCCCATCCGCTCAACACACTCATCCGCACAACATACTCATGCGTTCTATACACTCATCCGATCTATACACTCATCTGCTTTATTCATTTCGCCCATTTTGTTCATTTTGTCCATTGCACTCATTACATACATTTCATTAATTTAAACCTCATTACAGTTTTCGTACGATTTATTCTTTTTATCCACTTCACTGCTCTGATCTACTTTGCTCGCTCTATTCTGTTTGTCTTTTTATTTTACATTAGCGGTTGTTAGTTTGTCGCTTTCTCAAATGGATCTTGATGTTGTATTGTTATTTGTCTTATTGTTATTCAAGATCTAGTAGTTTGTTGGTTGGTGTCATTGAGATGCTGTTATTCAGTTTGGGTTGGTTTGCGTACGGGTTGGTTTTAGGGTTAGAGCCAGGTTTTCAGTAGTTTGCGGAAAGACATTAGATCTTCGGTTAGGTGGATGTGCGGTGGGAGTGCGTTCCGCAGTGTGGGGGCCAAGGCTGAGAATGATGATCCGCCTAACCTGACTGAGTTTGTTTTAGGTATGACTAGGAGGCTGGCTGAGCTTGATCTTAGAGTACGTAGAGGGTGATAGGGTTTTAGCTTGTCTTGAAGATATTGAGGTCCGGTTTTATGCAATGCTCGATGAGAAATGCATAAGGTTTTGAAAGTCACCCTTCGGGCCCCTGGAAGCCAGTGTAGAGTTTT
The DNA here is from genome assembly GCF_040938575.1 of Ambystoma mexicanum. NCBI lineage: Eukaryota > Metazoa > Chordata > Amphibia > Caudata > Ambystomatidae > Ambystoma > Ambystoma mexicanum. The sequence continues at coordinate 404,158,524 of NC_090941.1, forward strand.
AAGGGCTGGGGAGATATGGTCTCTCGGGCGGAGGGCTAGTAGGAGTTTGGCTGCAGCATTTTGTGCTCTTTGAAGTTTATTCAGTTGGTGAGCGTGGACTCCGAGGTAGAAGGGGTTAGCGTAGTCCAGTCTTGATATAACAATTGATTGGACTGCGGAGAGTCTGTTGGGAAAGGAGAGATATGGAAAGATGTGCCTAAGAGTTGTAAGGGGGTAGTGGCAGGACTTTGAGACGTTGTTGACTTGGTGCAAGAGTGTTAAGTCAGAGTCAAGGGTGCATCCAAGGTTTTTTACTGAGTTAGAGGGAGTCGGTGGGTTGCCCATGGCCAGCGTAGTGGGTGTGGAAGAAGTTCGGAGTTGCCACATACCATGATTTCAGTTTTGGAGGGGTTTAACAAGAGGTGGGTTTGGGTCATCCAGAGCTCTATGTCGAGGAGGCAGGAGGCGAGGTCAGGTCGGCGGTTAGGTTTTGTAGTAGTGGAAAGCTTTTGCCATCACCGACAGCCAACTCTCAACTAACAAGCCTTGATAAATTATAAAAGACACTTTTCCTAGCTCCAAATACTTGTTACTAAGGGACGGAGGAGCTGGTCCTTGTGGCACCTTCGGCGTCATCTGTCGTCCGTTCGTGTGTTCTTCCCCAAGATGGCTTCTTCAACTCGCAGTCTCAGTCTAGTCCTGCAAGCAGGGACTGTGGACACCCCTTCACTTCCACCGGATGCAGTACTTCTGACCCAGGAACAAGCACAACAGTGCGTTGCTACGGTCATTAGTGGTCGCGCTATGTGAGTCTTCGCATACCGAGGGAAAACTTTGTTCACGCGTTCAGACCTTGCACGCATTCAGACCTTTCTCTTGTATCTAAGAACTCTCTTTCTCCTCTTTCCCTTTTGCTCCAGGGAATCTACATTCGACCGCGATACGACTTTCGGCTCCGTGACGGATCCGCCTTTAAAACTACCAGCCGTTCCTCTTGTCACTAATGTAGGTATCCGATCACTATTACTTATCGCAGCCATCTTAGCTAGTCTGCCCGAGATAAATTTTTAACATTCTATTGCAGACCGTGTGGGTTTCGTCCCTCTCTGAGACTACAACATCCAGCTCTCTTTGTGGTCCATTAACGGATATCTCTGTTCGTATTTCTAACCTCAGGGTTGGCTGTCCTGGTAGGTGGAAGTTGCTTTAACAAATACGAACATTCTCATTTCCTCCTTTGTTCTCATTCTCAAACCTTTATTTAAAGGGGTTTACCTGTTTACAAGCATTCCGAGTCACGTCTCCAGTCCTCTTCCTAGCAGCAAGACACTCCCCTGATAAAAGATATACTTCGGTTGATAGAAAGAGAAGACAGCATCATCACCCGTATTAATTCTCTTCTTCCATCTTTCAGCCAGTTCATGAGTTAGGAGATTAGCAGAGTTCCAGGATCCAGTGTGCTGTACCTCTTCGCTATCTAGCTACCTCCCAGTCTACAACTACCTCCCCTCTCAAGCAGCACAGGGTTTTTCCCCCACAAGGGTTTCCCTGGCACGCTCTTCCGTTGCCAGGTCTTCCAGGCATAGGAAGAGCGGGGTAGGTGAACACCTCATTTCTTCAAGCAGGACTGAAGACCAGGTCAGTCTTATGTTCCCTATTATCTGCATATTGGACACTGATATGATTGGAAATAGATGAAAACTGCACAGATAGAAATAGCAGTTAACAATACTCTTCTCCCAAACATAGTTTACCTTTAAAACCAAATGCAAACGTGTATACAATATTCTCAAAAAGGGACTACTGTTCCTAAAATCCCCACAAGACTGGGACAAAGAAGAGGAGAGGAGCAATGATGATCACTTCCCACTGTAAGCAGTCTAGTCCTTCCTCAAATCCTATTGGTCAAAGCCAATACAAAAAGGAGGAAAGACTGAGGAAGTGTGAGAGAGGTCACTGGAGGACCTGGCTGCAGGATTTGTGTGGCAGAAAGAAAGGAGCTGTGGACTGCTGTTTGGGCTAAAGGAGAGGGGAACCCTTGCACCCCAAATGCTTAAGGGGAGCTGAGAAGTGCTGGAGGAATCAAGAGGACCAGTCTGCCCCTTGCAGAAAGAAGGGGAACCCCTGGGCATTAACAGAGTGCCACAGCCCAAAGGTGACTGCTGGTTTCCTCATTAACAGGGAAACCAGGGAGAGAGATTCCTGTGCAGTCAGCAGGAGCTCATGAAAGGACGTGATCTCTCCAGGTAAGGCAAACAGAGGCTGGAGGTACGAGCCGGTGCATAGAAGCTGGAGGCATGAGTCGGTGTGCAGAACCTGGAGGCATGATCCGGTGTGGCAAGGTGAAAGGGCTACCCGGCAGAGAAGAAGGAAAGAAAGGTGGTGCAAGCGCTATAGGCTGTGGAGATGACCGGAACAGTAAGAGGGTACCTGGGCGTCCGGCAACCAAGAGAAGCAGCAACGTCCTTACCAGGAGCCGGACAGAAGCCAGAAAGCAAGAGCAGAGCCGTGAGAGAGCCTGGTCAGAGTGTGAAACTGGAGGCAAAGGTACACCATGTAAGTGCAAGGTAGCTTGGCAATGCTACAGCAAAGCGGTGAGTCTGCAAGAGCAGAGTGGGAACCCCAGGGAATTTCGGCAACCGCGCTGAAGACAATTAGAGCATTGGGAAGTTACAAAAGTGAAACCGCAAAAAGTCTGTGTATAAATTAAAGGGCAGAAGATTTTCTTGAAGATTGTGAGATTGCAGAAAGTAAAATTAAACATTGTGTGATTGCGGAAAGCGAAGTACGTTTTTTATCAAGTAGATATACTAAGCCAAGAAGAAGGGTATATGCTATAATAAAGAGTTTCTGTAAGCCATTTTGAGAGTTCAAAGAGGTCCTGGCAGGAGAGTACACCAGGCATTTGAGAGTGTATAAAGGGTCTTGGTAGGGAGTATACGAGACAAATTGCAAACCTACAAAGACTGTCAAGCAGAAACAGTGTTTGTGTAAAAAGATGTAACTTTTGTTGCAGGAGAACTTACAAGACTGAACTGTGTTGATCTAACAAGACTGCTGTGGACCGAGGAAGGCATAAAGAACTATTAATCTCAGACATTTGTGATACCCATGAGGAATCTAGGGGAAGGGAATCATCCTCTAGAATTAAGGTCTTTTCCACCCTGGAGCAAATTTACGTTGAAGCCATTCTATCTTTATTTAAAACCACCTTTTTGCAAACACTAGCTTATAGACATTTTCCTTATCACTTTGTTATTTTGTTTTCGTGTGAGGGTCACGATAAAAACACAGGACAGCTTTTAGATTTATGACATCCTGACAAGACAGATGCTTCGTTTTTGTTTTCTAGGTAAGGAAACTCCTCATTGGCATAGGGTCGAGAGGCATTTTCCCAACCCTTTTAATCTGAATAAAAATATATAATCAAAATGTCCCGCTTTTATTTCTGACCCCTCACAGGATCCTCCGGTACTGGACGTGCAGACAACTTTGCTCTAACCGCTCGCCCAACATTATGAGTGAAACACGTGGCACATCTTTCACAATAATCCTGTGCTTTTGACGCAAAACCAGGGGCAACTGAGCCTCGGTGCACTAAAGCAAGCATGGCATTTTTACCTGAGTGAGAAATGCCATGGGCCAGGTAGGAGAATAGTACCTTGGGTGCCACTAGGCGGCTGTCTGGGGAACCCCAAAGGGAATCCTGCCCCAACTTACATAACCACTGAATCTAGTTCACCTTTTCTGCTTTGGGAGCTTGGTCTTGGAGTATGGCCAGGCTGGAAAGGGAGGCAATTGGTGACTGCTGGACTGCAACACAAACAGGAGTAAGGATGCCTGAACAAGCTGCATTGTCTGATAGGGTATTTCCCTGGGCAGTGAAGGACTGGGATGGATTGTGTCCCTTGCACTTGAGAAGGGCCCATGCAGATGGGAGCAGCAGCGCATGCCATAGGGCTGACACATTTTCCAATCAATATAGGGGTACCGGTGGATGTCAAGTAACCATGCTGCTTTTACCGGACACCAAAACAATGCACAACACTGAGCATACCTGGATTCGGTGTAAATTGTGGTTGATGTACTCTGTACCACGGTACATAATTGTGTGAGGGCGACAAGTTCTGTAACCTCACAGACCTAGCAGTGGGCAATCGATAAGCCTTTAGGGCAGCGTGGGGTGAACATACAAGATTAACCAGAGAAAAGCTCTGCTGTCCACTGGCTGCGGAGACAAGAACTGTCCACAAAGAGTATCTGGTCGGGGTTCTGCAGTGGGACATCTAACAGATCATTGCAGGGTCATGGAAGCATTTCCACACAAACTAAGAAATCATGCAGTTCCCAGTCCTGCAGGGTGGGCAACAGAAAAGCAGGGTTCAAGACGGGACAGCAGTTCAAAGTAACATTTGCAGCAGATGTAAGCAATTTCTCATACTTGGTAAAGTAGGAATTAAACATGTGTCATATCTTTCCCTTAAGCAGCACGGCCAATACGGAGTTGGATGCAGAAACTATGACAGGGTGAACTTGTACCAATTAATCAGTCTTTTCCATCACCCGGCAGCAGTGGCAACAGCCTGCAGGCAACCCGGGAGTCCTGCCGACACTGTGTCTAGGGCTACACTGTGGTATGACATGGGCCGATGCTGATCACCATGCAACATTGTTAATACTCCTTATACAAATTCCTTGCACTCATCCCAATACAACACAAATGGCTTATCATAATCAAGCAGACCCACGGCTGGGGCTGATGTGAGTGCATGCGTTATGATGACAAAGGCATCCTAAGACCATGGCAGTTGTTCTGGGGTCAAATCATGCGTGAGGGTCTGAAGGGGCTTAACTATATTGCCATACCCAGGGACCCACTATCTGCAGTACCTGACCATCCCGAGGAACCCTCTCATTTGCTTCTTGGTCTGGAACTTGGGCATAATTGGATTGCCATAATATGATATGATATGGCAATACGCTCACTGCATTACCAACGCAATACAGCTCCTACACAGCTGGGGGCCAAGAGCGTAGCAGTCTTCTGGATGGTCATCTGCCCAGTTGTCATCACCATTCTCCAAGCTGACTCCAACCACATACCACAAAGGGGGGGTCCCTCTCTGGGAAACACCGCATTAGTGAGGAGATCCAACTACACTGTATGCGAGAGGTGCTGCACAGGATCCCTAGCAGTGGTGTGTCTCCGGGGACTCTGAACTGCAAACTCCCCTACCCCTCTTCCTCAGGGATGCACTTGTCTGCCAGCTGCCCGCTTCTTACCACTGATGAGTCCTTGAAGCTCAGGCCACACCATCCTGCCGGCGCACTCTAACCCTAAGCAGGAGCTACATATTGAAGTGAAAACGACCTGCATGTCGGCCTCCCGGATGTAGCAGGAGCTCCTCCCCAGTCGTGCTAGAGAGTCCTGCGGTGTGCAGAAGATTATAGAGACATCGGCCCCTAGCACTGTCGAAAAGGACATAGGCATCCCCAGGCTGCAGTGCCTCATCGCCACTGATCCAGGAAGGATAGCGCTAGCGGCGAATCAGAGGCTAGGAAACCTGCATCATCACACAACTCTATGAGGTCGGGCACTCTAGGCCCTCTGCACTACAGCAGAGCGTGTGGGTGCAGGTTTCACTGAAAGAGCGGAGCGCGGGTTGCCGCCAGTGGGCCCAGAGTGCTGCGCGCCCAGAAGAAATGGCGAAAAGCGGGAAGGTATCCAAACAAGCGGACATTGTAACATTAATGAGCGGGACAGCCGCGGAGAAAGCGAAGAAGGGGGACCCGCCAGGAGAACTAACGCCTAGCTCTAGCCTGGGGTCAGAGAGTCTAGACCCAGCACAATCAGCCACCAACTCAGACCTGAACGATCTATTAGCCACCCTAACGAGAGAAATTCAAAAAGGAACCGAGGAGGTTATGCAGAAGATCAACTCCCTCGACAAGCGGGTTGTGGTGGTTGAAACCCGAGATGCTGAAATTGAGAACGAGCTTTGCGACCAGAAATTCAAATGGGAGAAGGGGCAGAACAGAATAGCAGCACTCAAGCAGAGATGTGAGTTACTAGAGGCAAAGCAGGAAGACGCAGTAAATAGGTCACGGTGAAACAACATCTACCAACGGGTGTCCCAGCCTCAATTCCGGACACAGACCTGAAGAGCTACGTGTCGGACCTGTTTAGATTTATAATAACACTCCCCGACAACTCTCCATTGGAATCAGACCGAGTACACAGAATGGTCCCGAGGCAGGCATCCTCATCTCCGCCAGACGTTCTTGCTAGAGTGCACTTTTATCAGATTAAAGAAGAGATTATGCGTGAAGCCAGATCAATGCATGAAATCACCTTTGAGGGCTCCACGATCCTACTCTGTCAGGATTTAGCAAACTCAACTCTCCAGAAGCAGAAAACTCTTAAGGTGCTAACGGAATGGCTGCGTGAAAGAAAGATCCCGTACCGCTGGAGCTTCCCAATATCTGTGAAATTCATCTGGGAGGGAGCTCAGCAACAGATCCACTCCCTAAAGGAAGTGGAAAAATGTGTGGGCATCAGCGGGGGAAGCGGAGAGTCGGAATCAGAGGGTATGGCCCGAAACACCCCCAGAAAGCAGACAGGGACATCTTGGTCAAGGGTCAGTAGGAGGCGCAGGATTCGTGGACATCCCCGAAAGGCACCTAACCTAAACTGATCAACATTATCACTGCATGATTAACAAGGTTGGTGGACTTCATCTGGAGATTCATGTCCCTGCACGAGCGCCAACCTGGAACAGGTGCCAGGTGGGGAAGAAAGGTGCCGGCTGGGCGCGGGGTAAAGTGAGGAATTCCAGGGGGCACCTGCAAAATGTGACTTTGGGAAACCCTTGGCATAATCGACCCTATGACCCTATGAGTTGCTATGATACACCACAGTTTACACGTTGGGCCCAGTTGGCCATTTGATAGGTGCAGGAGCACCACCAGTTACCCTGTTAAATAGGATGGGTTCTTTCCTACTAGGTTCTGGGAGGGGGAGGGTTAGAGTTAGAGCAACTCAACACAACATGTCATCAGTTCTGGAAGCTTCAGAGCCATATAGACAGCATGCCACCTTACACACAGTTCACTCAGGAACTAGAAAAGGCAGGTCTATCAGCAAATTTACTATGGATCCTCTTGGGGATAGCTGACAAAAATGAAATTGTAGTCCTTACCTGGAATGTCCAGGGCCTCAATTCTCCAAGGAAGTGCAGGTCAGTGGAGCACAGGTTGGGGTAACTATCAGAAGACATAGTTCTCCTTCAGGAGACCCACCTACTGCAGTCTGACGAAAGCCGAATCAGATTCAAAAGGTATAAGAAAGCATTCTTTGCCTCATCCGGGGAGAAACAATGAGGAGTAGCAATCCTACTGAGTGAAAGGGTCTCCCTAACAAAAATTAGTTAGAAGAGACCCCAGGGGCAGATTCCTCTTACTGAAGAGACTATTCATGGAGCAGCCCATCACCATTGTGACAGTCTACTCCCCTAACACTGCCCAGAATAAGTTTATCACGGGCCTGATCTCGAGTATCTTAGCATTTAAAGAAGGATTCCTACTTATAGGTGGAGATTTTAACCTGGTACCCAACCTTCAGGTGGACAAAATCTTACCCCCCACCAATTTGGACTTTGCGCAAACGTTATCCCTAGCAAAGCTCCTTAGGGAAACAAAAACTGTGGAGGCATAGAGGTTGGCTAATGGGAAATCGAGGGACTACACCCACTACTCCTGCGCACATGGAGGATTTTCAAGAATAGACCTCTTATTAGTCTCCAGTGTCCTGTACCCCGCCTAGACAAAATAGAGATCCACACCCCTATGATCTCGGACCATGCCCCAGTCTCCGCAAATCTTAGCATAAAGGGCCAGAGGTATCCTCCTCAATGGCAGTGGAAATTGTGCGACTCCATCTTGCTGGATGACATCATCAGAAGGGACATTGGGGAAACGATAACAGACTATTTTAGGAGAAAAACGGCATTTGTGATGTCATCTTTGATGTCCTGGGTGTTAGTGTTAGCAGTGCACGGTGGCGCGAGTTATGGTTGCTTATCTTACCACAACTGCCGAATTTCAGGGGTTTTTCAGTTTTACTTTGAACCATAACGTCCCTTTTGCAAAGTTTTTTTTACTGAATTTGATAGGTTTTTAGTAGCACAACTTAACCATAACGTCCCTTTAACAAAGTTTTTTTTACTGAATTTCATGTTTTTAGTAGCACACCTTAACCATAATATCCCTGACTTTATATACATGTAACATAGAACAAACTTGAACCCCTAGCTATTGATTTCGATGTCTGCGGACTACCGCCATGTCCGCGGACATATCGAAAATCTGAGCGTGGTGAATGTGAATTTAAATAGTGTGCCCCATTTCCCCTTTGAGGTTGGCTCTGAAAAGAGCTGTTATTTTGTTTTTTTTTGCAGATGCTTGACAGACACCTGTTTTGTATTTTTTTTTCTTACTTTAGTCCTAAAATCTTCACATAACCTTCTCTAAAGCAACCCTTACATTCCAAAACAGAATGGCATTTCCCATAAAAGATAAGGAAATGCCATCTTCTTTAAAATAAACAGCATTACTGGAATCAATATTCTCATTATTTCAGAAGAACATACCAGCTCTAAGCATGAAGGCACACATGCCTCGGTTGATTACACACCTAGCATTGTTTTGCTGAGGAAAAAAAACTGAACTATTGTCCCATATTGCCCTAGGTACTAATCCAGAAAAAATTACTTTGGCATTTGGAAGGATGTTCATTACTGCTTGAACCAAGTGTTCCAAATCTGCCAACAAAGTAGGGGCACTGACATAGCCCAAATGGAAAGCACCATAGTGCAAAACTACCACATGGGGACTGTTGATCCTGCCCATATCTTCACAAACTTGTACAATTCCCTGTACATTGCAATCAGGCACAGTGCTCCACACCACCTCCACTCCTTTAACATCAAAATTCTTTGCAACATGCCTGCATTGAGCATACTGTTGTAAACCATGCACAAACATATCTCCGAGCACCAACACCCTGACTTTCTCCACTTCTGCCATCTTCACTACACACAGTCTCTTTGAACACAAATCCACAACCTCAACATCTGATTGGCTGATCCCTACAGTCTTCTTTCCATGCTGGATTTGCTGGAAAACCCTGGATGTATCACGTCCTGTCCACAGACCGCATAACTCTTAGACAGCCCTTCTACCATTTTCACTTCCTTCTCTGTGCCATTCCCTCATACGACACAGCTAAGCAGGCACACAATACAGAGAACGTCCTCAGAACACCCCCATTTTGTATATTTTCGAACATTTCAGGACACCGCGAGTGTTCTTAGAACACATTCAACTTGCCAGCGAACAATACGGACAATGTCCTCAGAACACCCCCATTTTCTTTATGTACAAACATTTCAGGACACTGCAAGTGTTTTTAGAACACTTTCAGCTTGACAACGAACAATACAGACAAGGTCTTCAGGACACCCGCTGCGAACATTCCAGGACCCCACGAGTCTTCTTAGAACACTTTCAACTTGACACCAAATCCATTCTGTTTATTTACGAACATTTCAGAACAGCCGTGTTGTCCGCAGAAAAATCGAACACAACAAAAGTGTCTAGCACATAAAAAAAAACAGAACATTGAACCTATCTCATACTCCCCCACCCTCCCCAAACACTCTTACACACCAACACACTCCACTAAATACAATTTTTAATCCAAGTTTCACCGCGCTGTCCGCAGTCGTCCGCGAATGCAAGATGGCGGGCGCCACAGAAAATCTGACGCGCTTCACGCACCACGCCATCGAATCGGTGAACATGTTGCATGTCCGCGGACATCACGCAAGCCGCTTGGCCAATCGGGGCACTGTTCGGGGAGCAAACCGGGAAGTCCGTCCACAGAGCGAACGGAGATATCACTAATTTTGTTGCCTTACATTTTGGTCATTTTAAAAAAAACTACTGGACGGATGTACACCAAATTTGCAAAAGCACGCTCTCGGGACAAGCCCCCGCTCCTGCCACAAATTTGGTATAAATCCGTCCAGCGGTTTGGGCTGTAGGCGTGCGCAAAGTTTTTTCCCATTATGTCTATGGGAAAAAACAAAAGTAACCTATAACTTTGCCCCCCCTGGACCAAACCTCTCCAAACATTGCAGAGTAGGCCATATACTTTTTTTGCAAAGTTTGGTGAGGATTCGTCCAGAGGGAGCGAAGTTATAAGCCACCCAAAAAATGTTCTTCCTATGGAAACACCAACTTAACCATAACTAATAACATATATATATATATATCAATCTTTTTTGACCAGTGAAACTGCCTAACATCTAACAGGTGGACTTTCTCCTACTAAGAATAACACACTGGAGGTCATTACAAGTTTGGAGGTGCCATGGCACTATTAGCGCCATGGCTGCCTCCAAACCTGGGTCCGGTCTGACTGAATGGAGACTTACTGGGTCATTCCGACCTTGAAGGACCCGGTAAGTCCCCATTCAGTAAACCATTCCCATTCCCATTTGAGCCCCCATAGGGCTCAATGGGAATGGGGAAGGTGCTAATAACGTTATTAGCTCCAAGGTCCCTTAACGGGACCCGCATAGAACGGCTGGTCAGACCAGCCGTTCCTGCTGGGACCCGCTAAGGGACCTTGGAATAGGGCGGTAAGGGTTTACCGGCACCGGCATCCTTAACGGTGCTGGTAAACCCTTACTGCCCAACTCGTAATGACCCCCACTGTTTTTATTATTACTATGTGTATATGTTGATGATTGTTCATTATGAAAGGTTTTGTTTTATGTTTGAACTCATTTTTACACATTATTCGATTGTAGATACATCGGTGGAGATTCCTCCATAGAGGAAAAAAAACACATTGGAACTTGATGACCCTGAAGAAGGCTGGGCAGTGAGAATGTGCATGCCCATGTAGCCAAAATTCGATTTGGCATATTATGATTGGTCTTAAGATTTCTAATTGCCTCTATAACAACACAATTTAGGTGTATTTAGCACTTAGTTTCTAGGTCTAGTTAGGAACTCGACACAGAAAGAAACATATAGGTGTTGGGGCTAAATTAACCAGTAGTTAGTTCTTTCATTGCATTGAAACAGTGTGTAGAGGGGTTCTTGTTTTGACAAAAAATTCCCTGTTGGCTTTTAATGTTGTGTTTACTGTTATGTTTGTTTAATTGTGTTCATGGTTGTGTTTGGCTTTTAATGTTTTGTTAACTGGTTAACTGTTATGTTTGTTTAATTGTGCTCATGGTTGTGCTTGTCTTTTGTGTAGGGGCTAATTTATTATACTTTATCTATTATCTTTGATACCTTCTTTACATGCTTCTTGTGAATTACATTGTTTTTATCTATAAAGGTAATTTTCTTTGGGAGTTGGTGCAATATATTTATAACAATTGAATTGGATTATATTAATTGTTGATATATATGCATATATATATTCAATGAAAAAACTTTGTTAAAGGGACGTTATGGTAAAGTTGCACTAATAAAAACCTATGAAATTCAGTAAAAAAACATTGTTAAAAGGACGTTATGGTTACAAGTAAAATCGGAAAACCCCTGAAATTCGAGCTATGGTAAACTAAGCAACCATACCTCGCGACACCACCGGGCACTGCTAAGACTAACACCCAGGACATCAAACATGACATCACAAATATCATTGATGACATCAATGATGACATCACCTGTGCATTTAATTTTCATACAAGGGGTTGTGAATGTAATGTTGGCAAAAAAGTATCAGGGATTATCAGGAGATATGTAATAAACTACATACTTCATCACGCAATGTAGCGTTCTAAATAACATTCCATTGCAGTGTTCTTTCTAGTACAGGGACCTACTCATACAGAAATGTAGGTATGGGCTGCAGCATACACCACAGAGGTGCTATATTTGTAATTTTCCAAAGTTACATAATAAAACGGTGAATGCTTCTGTGTCAGACTTTTCCGCACTGTGAAACATGTACTAAGTAGCTGTAGCTAATAATGCATCACTTACTACATATTTCTACTAATACACACAACACATAAATAGACTACAATGCATACACATATGGGGCTTATATATGGAGAGTAAAGTAAGCAAACACGAGGCAGTACCATTAGCAACTGTGTATAATCTACATGATTGTATTTATGCACAAAAATTATTGCTGTGTTTCAGGCCTGCTTCTACCCCTATATATGTACATCATAAGATGCAATTAAATTCTAAGGAAAGTAGTGTAAGAATCTTTGATGTCCTGGGTGTTAGGCTTAGCAGTGCACGGTGGTGGCGTGAGTTATGGTTGCTTAGCTTACCATAACTGGTGAATTTCAAGGCTTTTTTGGTTATACTTGGAACCATAACGTCTCTTTAACAAAGTTTTTTCAATGAATTTCATAGGTTTTTAGTGGCGCAACTTAACCATAACGTCCCTTTAACAATGTTTTTTCACTGAATATATATACATATATATATATATATATAAATATGTAGGATATGGTGTTTTCACCTGTTGCCATGGAAGTGATATGGACTGAAAGTAAATGTTGATAAAAATAAAATGAGTTTAGAAAAATTGGAAACGTACTGAAAATATTCCTTGTGAGTAACAGAATATAAGGGAATCCCTTTTCCATTTTGTGTATTGTTGCAATCCAGGTCATAGAGTTCCATTTTGGGAATAATGCTTGGGAGCACCTCGCCATATGTGTGCATAATACAACTTGGACAGGTACATATAATAATCCTTTTGGACTCAAACGGCAATCAATTACGGGCCCAGTGGCTTACACATATTGGATAAATGGGCACTCACTAATATTAGGCTGAGTGTTTGGGGTATATCAGACATACTAACTCCAAATGTACTGATTTCGAGTATAGAATAGTATTCCCAGAGCAGCCATCAAAATGTGCATATTAAACTTTTTAAAATTATTATTATGTGCATGCTGTAATTCCCCTGTACATTCATTGAGATGGCTATTAGCAATATCATTTCAAAACTATCTCCTTGCGCTGATTGTCTTTCAATGGGCATCTGGTTTAAAGTCCAGCCGACCAGATCCAAATGGTTTCTAATGGATCCACTTGGCATTTGGCTGTTTGGACAACTACAGTCCTTCTAGACTAAAAATCCAGTTCATTCTAGTTACATGTACAATGTTTGTGTTGGTATCAGAGGGTATGTTCATTTAAAGAGTTTATGGTTCACCTTATTTATTTCCCAGTCCAAAAACCCCTACGCCACAAATGGATCCAGTAGAACAGTGTGTAATTGGGGTAGTGGATGAGTGGAGGACCGATATATTTGTGTCTCTCAGTAGCTCTTAGGCTCGTGCAGCCCCTGAATAGCTGTAGATGGCACACCCCCACCAACTGAGATGAACCCTGGTTATGAGAAGGTGGTGATGACAAATCTGGATCCCCCCAGGAGGGCACTGGATGGCCTATGCTGGTGAAGTGTGCTGAGACAACGGGGAGACCAACAATAAAATGCAGATGTTATGGCGTGGAGGGAGAGGAGACCTGGTGGTAGACTCAAGAGGATAACCCTGAGGTAGTATGCCTGCTGGCGGGAAACATCACTCAGCTTAGACTCCTTGTGGCCTGATATTGCTGTGTGAGGGAAGGCCAGTCATACCCAGGAACTCCTCATTTGGGATCCAGTCTTTTCGGGAGAGAGAGGAGAGTGAGAGAGTGGGAGAAGAGTGGGTCACCACGGCAGATCTGGAAGGCAGCGGACTGGCTGGGGATCCATCCGAGGTCAGCAACTTAATCCCTGTGGCCTGCCATTGCCATGTGAGGTGAGGCCGGTCTGGACCCGGTGCTCCCCCAGTTGAGGATTCAATCTGGACTGGAAAAAGAGGCGAGCGAGGGAGTGAAATGAGATGGGGTTGCCCTGGTTAGCGTTGGAATGCAGCGGCTGTCTACGGAATCCGCCAAATCCAGCGACTTACTCTGCCCCTTCCCATATCCCTGGTGAGCAGGGAATAAGGGGGCACACTCTGAAGAGGCACTAGTGGACATCCCTATAGCCAGGGAGATCGATAGTGTCATAGCAAAGACCACACAAGCCCATACAGTGATAAGGACTGTGACTGCAGACGATCTATGGTTGCTGGTACAAACACTGGAACTCATCTGGTGTAAACAGGGGGTAGCCCACACAGTCAAGGGAGAGGGGCACTTGCTACACAAAGGCAAGGATTACACGAGTGAGTGTGTTGCTGCAGCGGAGATATACAGAAAGCCCCTAGCGCTCCATAATGGAAAAGCATACACCAAAAAGTAAAGCCGCACTGGCGGGGGAACATTAAAACATTGATTCATGCCCAACCGACTTCAAACAAATATCCCTGCAGGTCACAGTGCAAGTCCACGCACAGCCTCCAACCAGCGAGACATGGAAGTCCACCTCTATCAAGCAGGACCTACACTCCTTCCTAGCAGAACTGAAAGTAGTCATCAAAAGTAGCACCTAAAAGCTATCCCTGTTGATCTCAGGAGCTAAACCACCAAGTGCAAAAAGTGGCTGAATGACCTAGAAGATACAGTATGCAAGCACAACCATGAACAGTCCCTAACTGAAGCACATGTATCCAAACCAGAAACTTTACTCCAACAAACCCTTGATAGGCAGGAAGACGCTGAGAACAGGTCTTGTTGAAATAATATCCGTTTACGAGGCATTCCTACAACATTGTAGATGCAGACCTGGAAAGGTACATAAGTGACCTGTTTTCCACAATTAAACTTGCCGACTAAGAGTGGATCGATAGGCAGCAGACTGGGGGGAACACAACCTGTCCTTCCGCGCGCACCAAGGAGTGCCTGGAGAGTGCTGTTTGTGCTGGGAACTCTACTTAGAAGCTGCTGAATCCATGAGTCCTGGACAAACACAGTTACATACTTGCCACAAAGGTGGTTTACCTTCTTTGGACCGTTATTTTGCTTTCAGCACTGGCCATGCCCCCTTGCGCACAGAGGAGTGCCTGGAGAGTGCTGTTTTGGCTGTTTGGTGGCTTGGGAGTGAGGCGGTAGGCGGAGGCAACAGTGCTTCCTGTACTTATTTCTTTTTTTATTTATTTCTCCATAGTTGTTTAATGATGAGGAAGAAAGATAAGGCGTTGCCTGATGCCCTTACTGCACCTCTTATCTTTTTCTCTCACCGCAATACTTTGGCTCTTGCTGTAGCTTTTCCTCTATGCCCATCTCCTATAAGGCTGCCAATAAGAGACAATGTGTGTATAATTGAAGGTGGAGACATGGTTTTGGGGGTCTACTAAGGAGGGTTCTGTCCCTGCTGTTGTTGTAGGGGGGCAAGGGGGATCTGATGCATTGACAATGGAATCGTTGTCACTTACAAGGGTGACTAATGAACACACCGCAACTCAAGTTGACCATATGAGTGGCTCTTATCTGAATAGACATCCAATATTCTGCAAGGGGGAGGTTTCACTTTTAGCAATGCACATAGATAAGTGTGAGGGCAATATTAACAACTTGAGTGCCTCTGCTTTTCAACAATTTGCGAACTCATCTGTGATAATTAATGAAGAGTGTAACCCTGTGGTAGCTGCTATTAAGAATCTACAGGATGTGATGTGTATATAATTTACTACCCAGACTAGGCACATGTTTGATATTAGCCACAACCTCTCCCTACTATTGGACATTTTAAAATGGAACCTTCTTTACAAGAAGCATCTGACCATGTATCAAAAGATAATGGGTCAGTCCTAAGTGGTGATCCCGATATTAATGGGAAAGGTTGAGGGGAGTACCTGATAGAGGCGGCCAATCTATCGAGACTACTAATGAAAAAAGGTCAAAACAAAATAAAAAAAATTGCAATACTACCTGGGATAAGAATGCCCTAAATAAATCCTCTAGGAAATTTATGAGAAAACTGGGGTTGCCAGACTGCCAAGACTATGTTGAGCCACATGATTCCTCATTGGAAGAGGTGGGTTTGGTATGTTTAGAGCAAGATAATTATAAGCAGCATGTGGAAAGGCTTGTGAAAACAGCCTACCAAGAGACATCCCACTCTTTGGTATGTTTAGAGCACGGTAATTATAAGCAGGATGTGGAACCGGCTTGTGAAAACAGCCTACCAAAAGACATCCCACTCGAGGGGAGAAAGGTGGGCTTCTATGCACCCGTTATAGGGAGACTTGATGAGGCCTTGAAAAATAAGAAAATACTTACACCCACAAATACACAATTCCCTGACTCAACCAAAGGCACCTTTAAAATCTTCAATCAGAAAGCTCCTAAATGGTAAAGTCTTTATGCCAAAAATCCTGGGGGATTCTCTGACTGAGGGAGTTGTTGTGGGGGAGGCTCTTAACATGCATCTGATCCAATCCATTCAGATCCTATATTATGGTCTAGATGGATGGGGAAAAACATGCAAAAGTACTACCAATGAAGTACCTGGCCCCTATCCCAAAGATACACTCCCAATCAAATCTATCATCAAAGATATGATCAAGCAGATCATACGGGAGGGAAAAGATGACAGATTGGCCTGTGACCATCCAGACAAACCCTGTCCTATTTGAGCGATTGCGCTGTCTTTTTCACAGCAAGCAGGCCTGGGAGCCAACATTAAAATCCGATGGTGGGTTCGGCCTGTTTACAATGGCCCACTATATTTACTATACAATTGAGGCGTTATGATTACATCAGACTGGTAATCCCCTCCCGAATGGTCTATGAAATCCTTCTAAATGAAACTGAAAATCCCCTTTTTGATATGAAGAGTTCCTTCAAGGTGGTACGCACTGACCTCAGTTACCATGCAATGTTAACCGCTGATTTCTTTTGGGACAACTGTCATTATAAACCATTGTATTACAACACCCAGATTAGGATAAATCAACAGGGCAACCGCCTATGTGGAGTGATAAAAAGATCATAGCTTTCAATATGCATATTTTGAATGATTTCAAGAATTCTTCTCTAGAAAAAAAGAATTCAATATACACTGCATCAGCTTTTAACTAGTACATTGGTGGGATGTTACTGAGGGAAGGCCCAAAAAGGCCATGGGACAGAGTGAGCGAAATACATCACCATAAATGTGATCCCATTCTCCAACATTAGAAAAGGACAGCTAGGAAAGACATCAGACTAGTAAAGGCCGTGGGGTGGATTGACCCTATATACATGCAGATCAAGATCAAGGGCATAAAACAGAGATTGAGGAATTGGACAAAAATGTTCAGGGCTAAACTCCTACAATCGGATAGCGAGAATATGCTTTCCTCTTTAAATTAAAATAACTCACATTCCTTTTGGGTTCTGATCAATGACCTAGAAACAACACAAAACTTAATGCTACCTAATCCAGTCAGAGAGGAGGTTTGAGATTCTTACTTTAGAGAATTGCATAAAGCAGGATCCCATTCTACTCCCTTGCTTTATGAAGGGAGTGACAAACATGGTCTGTTAAATTCACTTTGGGTGACGTCGTGAAAAGTATTTCTCGTGCCAGTCGATCGAGAGCAGGGGGGCCTAATTCCCTTACGTATATGATATTTAAGCAGCATATTGATCTATGGGCTAGAATTATTTTTATTTTGCTCAATGACATTTTGCAGACTCGCATCATTCCAAATTCCTAAAAACCTCTGTACATCTGTCCCGTATTTAAGAGGGGGGATAGCCTATCTCCAGAAAATTATACACCAATATTTTTAATGAATGTGGACTCAAAAATATTTGCTTCTGTCATTTTGAGACATATAGATGACTGGAGCAGAGATATGAACATTCTGAATATATTCCAGTTGGGTTTTGGTAGAATCATGGGCACTGACTGTGAAGGACTGATATTGAACAGTCTCCAACATGGCAATGTCATCTCTAAAGCACACACCGCAGTGGACGTTGGTTCAATGGACCTGTCTAAGGCATTTGATTTAGTGCACCGTAGGAAGTTAAGGGATAAATTACACATGTTGGTTATGCCCATTGGTCTGATGAATATTATGATTAGTCTTCATAGTGAATCCTTTGTTAGGGTGAGAATGAACCAAATAGGTTTAATGTCCCAAGCTCTCCCCACCTTTAATGGTCTAAGACAGGGGTGTCTTTTTGCCCCAACATTGTTCAATTTATATGTATCAGATGTCGGACGCCACCTAAGCAAATCATCCCTTGTTTCCCCAAAAACTGGCACTATCCAGATTTCATGGGCCACTTATGCAGATGACTTCATATTAATGGATGTCACTCTCATTAGTCTTTAGAGATATTGCCCTTTAAATAAATGACTGGAAAAATCTTCTCCACAATCACCTCCTTCCAAACCTTCAGCTAATGTTCCTTGAGTGGATAGCCAGTGTCGTAGGGGAAGGGCGATGTGAGAAACTTCAGGGTGTTCTCACTGGTAGACCCCAGGGATCTTTTGTTGAGGCAACCAGGGGAGGGCCATTTCACTTGGATCCCGAACTTGGGGGCAGACAAGCGAGGGAGGATCACCTGGACAAGGGGCCCTTGGGGACCGTGGAAGGAATGCCCTTGGACATGGCACGATATTCCCTTTTCTGTGGTACAACCCTACCCGACAACCCCTCCATCTTTATGTGATAATGTCACTATCCTACTCCAGCACTTCCCTTTAAGAAAAGGCCAGAGAAAACACATTTATCCACAACGACCCATCTGTTCCCCCCTTTCTGACAATAACCGTCCCTCCTCTTTAGTCGAAACACTATAATCCCTGTTTTTTTGTTGACAAAACTGTTTTTAAATATCCTGCCGAATTTTGTCCTAATATCTGCAACTCACTACATTTCCCACAATACCCTTAATTCAATCTATCCTTCAAATACTGCGAAGAAGAGGAAGCAACAAGGAGGAATAAGGATTACCCATAGGAATGCCTAGGCCATTAACACCTATGGACGACCACCATGTTGTCCCGCTAACGTGGACAGGCACGGTCAGGCATTCCCTTCCAACCATTCACACTTGTGAACTTTGTGAGAGGCTCCATATACGGTGGAGGCAGACCCTTGTGGACTTCTGGGGCGAACTTTTGGGAGCAGGGTCTAAGCCTGGAAGAGGGAGGCCCTTTGTGAACCTTGAGAGGAGTCCGAGCCAGCAGAGGGGGACCCTTGGGAACTTTGTGAGTGAAACTAGCACCAGAGAGAGAGTTGTCTGGCACCACGTGGGTGCTCATTGAAGATCGCTGGCTGTACTCTCTCTCCCGAACCAGGAGAAACAACAAGTACCAAGAGGCCTTAGGGGAGGATGTGTGAGGTGTCAAGGTGGTCATACGAGGGTCAAACCAAGCCCCTTGTACAGTCAAAAGTCTTTGACACGTTGTGTAGGCAGGCGTGACCGGGGGATGCCTGAAAATTGGGGTCACCCTAACACACCCTAGAACATTGTGATGAATAAACTGTGTGAAGCCTGACTGGGATTTTAGACAAAGCCTGACAGGGGACTGATGCCTGGACTTAGGTAAAGGGAAGAACCTAAGAGGTCTAGAATTTCTTTTTGTTGAAATGTGAACTGTGGCAAATGTGAACCCCACGGAGGGATGCCAAGAGAAAGCTAGGGGAAGGGAACTCCCCTTTTCTGCTAAGATTTTGAAATTGTTTACTGTGAAAAGTGTTGAGGGGAACGCCATGCAAACTGTGATATTGTGAAGCACGCACTTGCCATAGAATAACAGTGACCCAGCGAGACGTGATTACCATTTGGACGCATCTGTTTAAATTGGTAAGTGCTTTGAGAGGCTAACGCTGAAAGAAGGATCGGAGCCCGGCTGAGGCGGATACTAGGGTGAAGAGTAATCACCCGATGGGAAGATTAGCAGAAGGAACTTTTATTGTTCTGTTAATTGCATATCAGGCCCTCTGAAGCACAAGACTTTCCATGAAAGGGATTTGGACACAGACGGTCCGGATATTGAGTAAAGGAACTGTATGTAACCTTGTGCCGGAGAAGCCCAGGAGTGTGCAGTGCTCAAGAGTCCCGCCTTGTCCCGTTCTAGAAAACATGGGGAAGGAAGACCCCGCCCAGAAGATCCCAACTTATCATTTTGTTAACACTTCTTTCTTTTCTTGTGGACATTATCCCACACTCTTTTGTAGCATAGCAGTAAGTATTGGCAATAGTTTTTTTTTTTTTTAGTGTAGGCCCTGTTTATTTGACTAAACTCCAGTAGGATTGTATTATTATTATTTGATGGTCGTAGCTTGCTCCCATCTTAGATTTAGGTTTAGATTAGGCCTTTATCTCACCCTTTTTAAAGTTTAATAAACACCCTTGAACTAACTATGATCACTTGTATCTGTCTTGCTTGGATACCATGCCTTCCTTACAGTCCCCATCTCTGAAGAGGATTGTATGTGCATATGGGAAAGGGCCAAAAAATCCTGTAAATGCACCCTAATCACAGAAAACACATCACCACATTTGTTTTAAGTAGTACTTAACTCCCCAACAAATGTACAAAGGCAAGCCGGAATATCCCCCCTATGTTGGCGGGGCTGTGGGGCAATGGGAAAACTAGGCCACTTGTGGCGGGGATGCCTGGTCATCCAAATATTTACACAGGAGGTTCTGTCACACAGAAAATTGATAATGAATTGGCCTCTCCCGCTGGACGCAGTAGTCGTAATATTGAGAAATAGAGATCTTGAGAATATGCACCCGATGTCTAGACCCAGGGCAGTGTTACTAACCCATCTGCTTCAGGCGGCAAGACTTGTGGTGGCAGTACCCTCTGTGGCAAAATGGTGGATTAGAATATTGGAGATTCTAGTATACCTGGTCCCCATTCATAAACTATGTACAAGACAGGGAGGCATGTTTTTTCCAAACCGCCTCGATGAGGTGTCTTTCGTTGATGTGAGACAATATGCTTCTGGTGGCCAACCTCCTGTGCACTGTAATAACCTAAATCAATTAGATACCGATAGCAGATTAACAAGCCTGGGGATGTATCGAAAAGTCAGCGCAGACCCAGATTGTTAATTTCTTTTATTTCTTTTTTTTTTACTGTTCTTTTTTGTTTTGTTATGCTATTTATAAGGTTGTCAGTCACCGGATATATGTGATTATCATAAATAAAGGTTTAAAAACAGAAAAATATGCAGAGGGTCAATTGGAATTCTTACCAGCAATATTTTGTGTTTCTGAGTAACAAACCCTAAGAGCATTCCAAAGACCTAAATTAATATACTGTATTTTTTCTCTCACCAGTATAGGGTTCAGGACCACTGATAGGATGTCCTGTTCTCTGAAAGCTATGTTTATAGTCATATAGGCACTATATATCCTGCTGCCAAAAAGCGATGCCATTAAGCAGTCTGTATGGCAAATAAATTTGCAATCTGTTGGCCTCACTGATGCAGCCAAAGTAGCAATGCTATTCATGGTGCCATGGAGCAGGGAACGGGTGGCACGCTTCGCTGTGCTCCAGGGCACAGCTTCACTTGATGGAGAATGGTCTTTTGTTTGTGCTTTGATAAGTTCAATTAAAGCTATTGATAGCCAATAATCATAGGTGTTTGTAAATGGCGGAACTGAGTCCTGATTAACAATATTTTTCAGCAAAGGACAAACCAGTGCTACTAGGATTTGTCATCGAAACGTCGTGCCTGGCCTTTAGCAAACAAAAGAAATGCCACAGGTGCCCCCATTACATGCCTCGTCTAATTAGAGGCCTTCCTGCTGCCCACTGCCCGTGTAATCTGCCGGACCTCCTGTGAACGACTGTTCCAATAACATGCTGCTGCCACGCAACAATGGCTGCTAATGGAGCATGTAATGCTGCTTCCGACACTACCACCAGCGACAATCAAAGGATAGCATGCGGGCAGGCTGTGCAGGCTGCACAGGGGATTTGTCGCTCCCGCTAATGCTGCATGCGCTCGTGTTCAGCAGGCCAGGCCGCGCGCGACAGCGCCAACCTCCTGGGGACTCCGCACATGCAAGTTTAATCAGTTCACATTGTCAGAAAGCCAAAGGTTCCCCAGTTGTTTGCATTGCTGTCCGCCTTATTTATTTTATTTTCGTTTCCCTTCTGTCCTCTCTGTCCCGAAAAAAAGATTAGCATGCCTTAAGACCCCGGAATTAAGGAGGCAGCTCAAAGGGCTACGCCGTCTCCTGAGCCATCACAAAAAAGCAAGCGATCCAAGCATACAAAACACTCCCATGAAGTGTGCTGCTGGGATCAATGCCCTGCGCTCGGCGACAAAAGCTGGATTCAGCTCATTAAAGCATACATGTCCTTAGAGCTCGGCTCCGGGTTGTGCCTTTTGTTCCAATGCTGGCTTGCTTCACAATTCCTGCATGACGTGCGTGGGCTGACTTACATGGCGATAATACCTAATGACACAAAACAGCGCCACGCATTCCGCTGCTTCGTGGCCTACCACGGCGATGCTTTCCAATAGTTAGGCAGCATATATACCACTTGAAATGGACGTTAACAAAGGGATCTGATTTTCTCCTAGATAACTATGCTTAGGAACTCTCAGGGAAAGCCCTTGGGTATCGGGGTTAATGTTACAATCACTGGCAATTTTATCAAGGTCGCTTGCAATTCTATGGCAAGACAGGAGGCTCCTATTATGCATAACAATCTTTACTCTGAAACCACAGCAGCAAAGATGAAAAAACTTTGTAATAAAAATGTTTTGTAATAAAACTCATAACAGTTCCAACATTGTAATGGAAAACATCCCAATCCAAAATGGAGAGCAGGTCGTGCCTGGGGGCAACCAATGGGCTGAGAGCCAATCATATAGAGGTCCATTCCTCTATCACCGACTTCTCTTTCTTTGCTGATGCCACAGCTAAGTCACACCTCCTAGTTGTTCCTTAGGGACTGTTAACTGGGGTTTAGTGTGTTACTTTGTTACATGTTTATAAGGGAATTGCACTTGCTGTTATCATTGTGAGTGTGCGCTTGGTTGGAATACATTTATTTCCTCAGCATTTGCTTTGTGCAGCGTTTGCTTTAGAACGTGGTGTATCCTTACGTTCGAGTGGGAACGTCTTGTTTCATTTGGCTTGCTCGCATATTTGGCGGCGAACACCGTTTTTTTCTCCCCTCAGGTGCCACTCCAGCTCCACACACGCATCGTTTGCGTCAGTGAAGAGCAGTCGGTGACGTGCGTATTGAACCTTTTTCTTTCAGGAATTCCTTTGAATTTCTGAGGCACGTTACCCGTTCGGGCTGACGTGCCGCTGCCCCTCCCCTCTCTAAAAAATACCCTCTCCTATTCCAATTGTAGAAGTAGATGCGTGCGGCTCATTAAGGAAGCTTTGCTTCGAGCCTCCGCGCGTTACATCTGTTGGTTTATTTATTTTTATCTATTTTATTAATTTCATGCATTTTGGGTGCTTCTTTTTCCTTGACAGTACGCTGCTCGCGTGCAAGAGCCGACTGATTTTTAGGCAAGGCTTGTTAATACGGCAAGGTTGCCACAAGTGTGTGTCACCCTGCTAGGGTGTGCAAGTTTTAAAAAGAGCCTGCTCGGCTGATGTTGGTAAAGTGTTTCAGTTGAAGGCTCTGTCTTGGACACATTGGATTATGCTGCATTTGGTATTTAATTATATATATGTTTTGGGTGGTGCTGTCATGGATAAGAATATGGTCCTCTCTTCTGGAGATGCCAGCACTCAAGTGCGCCCTTCTAAAAAAGTGATAGATAGGGGGCGGGTGTAGGAGACCAGTCCCTACAGGCTCAACCGTTAGTGGCACAGGCAATTCAGTCATCATTGGATACTGCCTTGTCTGGCCTCAATAATACCCTTGCTTCGGCTTTTGACAGGTTGATTAACCGCATTGCAGATTTTTACCCTTCCCAGGAAGCGAGGCCCTCTGTCAAAGCTCACTGCCCTAAAAAATGCACAAGTAAAACTAAACACATTCAAGGACAACTCAGTCCTTCCCCTGTCCAGTCACCTATTTCTTCCCCTAGGAGAGGTCAAAAGCGCAGGTGGGAGGATTCCCAGCAACCCCTCTCTTCGACCCCTTAGCCAGTCCCCTCACAGCTTCCCGCTGCTGCACCCCCTATTTCTATCTCCACCTCTGATAGCTCAGAGGATTCAGATTCGCCTCCTAAAAGGCGCAAGAGGAAGGTGGCCCCAGTCCCTCCACAAAAAGGTCCAGTCCTGGACGTCAATGATGTACTGTTTTTTGATCCTGCCCTCATCCTACACCCTAGGTCTGCCGAGTGGCATCCTTCAGAGGAGGTTTCCTCGTTTTTAGAGTTTTGGATCAAGTGTCCCCTTCCTAAAGGGGACAGGAGTAAATTAAGGTCAGAGTGCCCTAGGCCGGTGCTTCCTGACAAGGTGGCTCTTACACCTGAGATCGATCAATCCATGGCTGTTTTTCTCTCTCAAAAGGGTAAAGACCCCAAAAAAGGGATGGACAAGGATTGGCGTAGCTGCCAAGATAAGCTGTTGGACGTCCTGCGTCCAGTGATGCAAATTTTTGAGCTAGCTGAAGAAGTGGTGTCCTCTAATACCCCGGTTGACATTCACGTCTTGAGGGGGTGGATCTAATGGACGGTTTGCCTGCTCGGCAATGCGAATGCCTCTATCTACAAGGAGAGGCGTAAATCCTTACTTATATGGTTGGACCCGAAACTGGCGGAAATGTTAGAAGGGAAGGAGGCCCTTTGGCCCAAGACAATTTGTTTGAGGATCGGTTCTTGAAAGATCTCTCAGCTTATGTTCATACATTCACAGCTCTGGATAAGGCTCAGGCTAACATTAAGAAGGTGTTTGTGCCTAAGGTTTTCCCCAAGGCTGGTTGAGGTAGAGCCCGCTCTTCTGGCCGTTTTTCCCAGGACCCCTCACGTCCCCGCCAGTACGCACCCAGAGGCGCACACAATTCCTCCTCTGCTCAGGGAGCGAATACCCAATTTTTCCCTCAACAAAATTCGAATTGGAGAGGACGTGGCGGCAGAGGTACCGGGAGGTCAAGAGGAACATCTGATACTTTCTCATGTGTTAAAAGTTTTTTTCCCACAGAGGTCTAGGGGGCAGACTAGCCAAGTTCCTCCCACAATGGGAGTCCCTCACCTCGGATCCTTGGGTATTGCAGACAGTTCAGGGTTATCGCATTGAGTTTTATTCCGCTCCTTGCCAGTTGTCCTATCCCCTTCCCTTAGTGTTCGACGAAGTCAATCAGTCTCTGATAGATGTGGAGGTCAAGGGCCTAATTTCCAAGGGAGCGGTAGTCCCGGCCTCTTATATGGCATTTCAATTTCTGAGTACATTTCCTAGTTCCAAAACCAGATCAGGGGTTTCGCCCAGTCATGAACTTGAAGGCCCTCAACTCTTTCGTAGTACACCACCATTTCAAGATGGAGGGGATCCATCTATTCAGGGACACCCTTCTCCCGTCTGACTGGATGGTCAAGATGGACCTCAAGGATGCATACCTAGTGGTTCCTGTATTCCCTCCTCACCAAGAATTTCTTCAGTTTCAGTGGGGGAGTCGGGTTTGGCAGTTTGCCTCCCTTCCGTTTGGCCTGTCGTCAGCCCCATGGTGCTTCACCAAGTTAATGAAGCCTGTGATGGCTCTCCTCAGGTCCAAAGGGATTTGGATTATCATATACCTCGACAACATGCTCCTTTTAGCCCAGAGTTATCAGACTCTGTGTGCTCATCTGGAATTTACAGTGACCCTTCTTCAGTGCTTAGGTTTTGTGTTAAATGTCAAAAAGTCCATATTGAAGCCTACGCAATGTATCCAGTTTCTGGGCTTCAATATAGATTCAAAGCTTTGCATCCTCCTTCTCCCGGACGGCAGGCTTTCAAAGATCAGGAAGGAGATTCGGTAGATCCTCAGGAAAGGGATGATCTCCCTCAGACAATTGGCCAGATTTGTGGGGATGTTGTCGGCGTCCAGACAAGCTATATTTCCGGCCCCCCTTCACTACAGGGCGTTACAGCGTCTGAAAGCCAAGCATCTACGCAGATGTCTGTCTTACTCTCAGGTAGTGGTGTTGTCCCCAGATGCCAGTTTGTAGCTCCTTTGGTGGCTCAGGCACATGGATGCCTGGAATGGCAAAGCAATTTTTGGTCCCTCTCCAGATGTCGTTCTAGAATCCGATGCCAGCAGAGTGGGCTGGGGAGCCAGGGTGGGTCAGGTTTCCACAGGAGGGAAGTGGTCTGAGAGGGAGAAAGAACTGCACATCAACTATCTGGAGTTGTTAGCGGGGTCCTTTGCAGTACAAAGTCTTCGCAAGGATCAGGGGAATTGTTGTGTCCTCCTCCGCATGGACAATGTCTCCACGGTGAGATATGTAAATCATTTGGGGGGTACCAGGTCCAAGGTCCTAGCGGACCTAGCAAAGGAGTTTTGGCATTTTTGCCTAGACCGGAATATTGTGTTAAAGGCGGAGTATCTTCCGGGGATCAGCAACGAAGTGGCGGACTGGAACACCAGGCATCTGCAGGACAGAAGCGACTGGATGTTAGACCGGGGTCTATTTGCCAAGATAGAATCTCTATGGGGTCCATTTGCAGTGGATCTGTTTGCCTCGAGGCTAAACTGTCAGGTTCCCAAGTTTTATAGTTGGAGACTGGATCCTGGCACTCTAGCTACCGACGCGTTTCTCCAGGATTGGTCGGGTCAGTTGATGTATGCCTTCATTTGGCTATGATAGCCAGAGTGCTAGTTCAGGTACGCAGGCAAACAGCCACGGTGGTGCTAATTCCCCCGTTTTGGCCCGCTCAGGTTTGGTTCCCAGCTCTTCTGAAGCTGGCCAGTGGACGTTCCTTGTCTTCTTCCTCTCCATCCCCAGTTGCTGATAGGTCCGGGCATCTCCCTCACAAGCTGGTCCTTCGAGGGCATCTTTCCCATATGGCTTGGAAGATTTCTGCTCTTCCTGGTGCTTCCGAGGACTTTCGCAAGATTCTGTGTCAGTCATCAGAGACTCTTGGGGACCCTCTACTAAGTCGGGATACTCTTCAGCTTGGAACCGCTGGGTTAGCTGGTGTGTGGTTAGGCGCCTCGATCCCGTTTCTGCCCCTCCGGTAGAGGTGGTTAATTTTTTGGTGTAATTGTTTAAGGAAGGTAAGGCCTATAGGACTATTAATGGTTTCAGATCTGATATATCGGCAGGGCATCTTTTGGTTAAAGGTGAACTGGTGGGTAGGCATTTTTTGGTGCGAAGAGCCCTTAAATCCATTCGTATTCAGGTTCCACCGAAGCCGAAGTATTTGGTTCTTTGGGATGTTAATATGGTTCTAGATCTCTTCCGAGCTTCGCCACCTAATGGTCTGTCCTTGCAGCAGTTATTTTCCGAACTGGCAATGTTGTTATGTCTGGTGTCCATTAAGATAGTATCTGATATCAGAGCGTTAGATGTGGACAATAAGATGTTTACTCCTCAAGGGGTTACCTTTTTTATTTCAAGAAGAACTAAATGTATGACCGCCTCAATATCCAATCCAGCTTTTCCAGAAGATAGTAAATGATGTGTTATGAATTGTTTGAAATGTTTTGAATTGACAACGGAAAGTTTTAGGCCTCCAAATACCTCTCAGCTGCTGATTTCCTCCAGGAAGCCCCATAAGCCAGTATCTCCGTCCACTTTAGCCAGATGGATTAGGAGGATTAGGTGGGTTGCGCGGGAGGCGGGCGTTGACACTTCCTCCTTTGGTCCCCATTCGGTTTGGGGCGCTATGGCCTCTAAAGCTGCTTTTCTTGGCGGTAGCTTGGAACAAATCCTGAAAGCAGCTGATTGGTCAAGGGAGTCCACTTTCAAAATGTTTTATCATAAAAGTATTGCTCATGTTGCTATTAGTGTGATGCAAGGTATTTGAACTTGCATAATAGGAGCCGCCTGTCTTGCCATAGAATACCTAATCCCCACACTAGCGTGAGAAGGGGGTTTAGATTATATTATCCCTCCCGCCCTCCCTTACTGGTTTTTGATTGTCTTTCTGCTTTCAGGTGAGAGGCCCTGTTCGAAGGGAAATCTGTTCCAGTTCAGATTGCGGGAAAGTTCATGTTCCGCCTGTTTTCAGTTGGACCATCACTCTTCGTGCTACACGGATGGATTGTGCAGTGGGTGTCTGAGGAAGAACAGCATCAGAAAGAGGAGTTGGGATAGAGGAATGGACCTTTATGGGATTGGCTCTCAGCCCATTGGTTGCCCCCAGGGCATGACCTGCCCCCCATTTTGGATTGGGATGTTTCCCTTACACTGTTGGAACTGTTATGAATTTTATTACAAACATTTTTTCATTACAAAGTTTTTTCTTCTTTACTGCTGTGGTTTCAGAGTAAAGATTGTTATGCATAATATTCGCCTTCTTGTCTTTAATAGAATCCAAACCCCCTTCTCACGCTAGTGTGGGGGATTAGGTATTCTATTGTAAGACAGGAGGAGATCTATATGATTGCTCAGCAAAGCTAACGCCGCAATTTCTAAACAATGCCGTAAGGCGCTACTTATGCGGATTGACTCAAAATTATCTGACATGGCTGAGGGTGAGGGAGGCCCTAAAGCCCAAGGAAATCCCTTTGGGGAAAGATCTATAAAGGATCTGTGCGCCTATGTGCCTACCTTTACAGTCTTAGATAAGGCACAGCCCAATATTGGCAAGGTTTTAATTTCACCACCAAGAAGAGGCAGAGCTCGCTCCTCTGGCTGCCCCTCCCAGGGTTCATCCCGTCCCAGTCAAAACGCATCCAGAGGTGCGCATCATTCCTTGTCTGCTTGAGGGGCCCAGCTAACGTTCTATCCCCAGAGGGGTTACCAGTGGAGAGGACGTCCAGGCATTGGAAATGGTAGAGTAAGGTTGTCTCCAGGTAACGCCTCATGTTTTAATTGTTTCTTTGCACAAAGATTTAGGGGGAGGGTTGGCCAGGTTTGTTTGCCAGTGGAAGGTGCTCACTCAGTACCCCTGGGTTCTTCAAACGGTGAGGGGGGTTTCAAATAGAAGTCTACTCCCCACCTTGTCAGTTTGTGCACAAGGCTCCCCTCTCCTTCTTTGACCGTGCCAAGCAGACAGAAGTAGATGCAGAAGTCCAGGACCTAATACACAAGAGAGTGGTGGTCCCAGTGACTTTGACCGCCTCTCAATTCCTAAGTACAATCTTCTTGGTTCCCAAGCCAGCAGAGGGGTTCCGTCATGTAATGAACTTAAAGGCTCTAAATTCCTTTGTGGTCTATCAACACTTCTAAATGGAGGGCGTACACCTCCTCAGAGATACTTTTCTCCCAGCAGACTGGATGGTGAAGATAGACCTCAAGGCTAGTGATTTAGTGGTGCCTGTTGTTCCCCCTCATCACAAGTTTCTCCAGTTCCAGTGGAGCTCTTACACTTGGTAGTCTGCGTCTCTCCCGTTCAGACTTTCTTCAGCCCCTGGGTGAATCACCAAACTGATGTGGCCAGTGATGGTTCATCTCAGAACCAAGGGGATCAGAGTAATTGTCTATCTAGAAGACATGCTCGTAATGGACTGGGGTTTCAAATGCTTCAGGATCATTTGACATTGGTAGTCTCTCTCATTCAGGATCTGGGTTTCGTAAACAATATAAAAAAGTAAATTTTCCGGACTATCCAATTTCTGGGCTTCAATATAGATTCAAAGCAGTACATCCTCTTGCTTCCAGACATCAAGCTAGTCAGGATCCACAAGGAGATTTGTTTTCTGTTAAGGAAAGGGACTGTTTCCCTCAGGCATTTGGCCAGTGTAGTAGGGTTGCTTTCAGCCTCCATACAGGCTATTTTTCCAGCCTGCCTTCATTACAGGGTGTTACAGCTTCTGAAAGCCAAGCCTCTCCGCAAGAATCTGTCCTACTCTCAGCTGGCAGAACAGAGCTTATGGCCCTTAACAAGTACCGTATCGTGCAGGAGATGGGATGCAGAGTAACTCTTACACCAAATAAACAAGCCAACTCAGGAAGATGGCAAAGTGTGTTTACGGTTTTATTATCAATTGTCTAAAACAGGGAGTTACAAATGACATCTGTCATGACCCTTGTCCCTGGCCCTCAATGGCAAGTCAGCCTTCCAGTTAGGGCCAGGTCAAAGGCCTTCAAACCTCATCCAAGACTCTCTTGGAGTCAGTCCTGGAGCCTTTGGGCACCAGGCTCATAACCATCATGAAGACCAACATTAGAATGGGACTATTTACTTGAAATTATTTCACTTGGGGGGGTTCAGCCAAAATGGAGGCACACACATAGCTCAGTTACAAGGAACTGAGCTATGCGGTCTAGTCATTTGGGTGTGGCAGGCCTGGGACTACTATACTTGGACTACTTTGTGTGTGGCAGGCCTGGGACTATTTTACCTGGACTACTTTGGGTGTGGCAGGCCTGGGACTATTTTACCTGGACTACTTTACCTGAGACTATTTAAACTGCACCCAAACAGCAGAACATGCTTTGCGTTATTCCGCTGTGGGCAGATTAACGCTCACATTGTCCAGTTCATTGATGCCAGCTTACCTGAAACCAAGGACCAGCAGAGAGAAAGAACACTACGAAACTTACCTGGAACAGTATCCTGTCTTCAATCTATCGCCGACTTCAGTTCCACTCACCTGAAGGTACGAACTTCATCATCCGGCACCGCGTGCATCCTGGAATACCATAACCTGGAAAGAGGAGAAAGAAAGACAGCATTAGTAAGCGTTTACTCACGTTTCCTCCCGAATGAAGAAAGCCACACAATTCCTACCTGGGTAGATATCTCCTGGTCAGTATCATTGCTGGAACATTATGGCGCTCGGCGAGGAACATCGCAACCTGCAAGGAGAGAAAAGACACAGGTTGGCAATATAAAAGGTGAAACAGCACCACGCATCGCGCATTACTAACCGGACAGCATCGCGCACACCGCGCTTTCGCCAACTGGCCCATGCTAATCCTCAAACTGCATGACAACACCAAAATACCTTTCCATACCTAAAAGGAAAGAAGCAAGACATTATTATTCGAACTAAGAGGAAAATAAGAACTGCATATATAGACTGTAAATCAGCAACTTTATGGAGTCGCAGCAGGCCTGGATTCCCACAGGGGGGCTTGCACCAGTGAAGTAACTTTGTCGCTGCTCTTCCCCCACATCTATGCGCCCCTGCACGAGGAGCAGGACGGATAATCCACCTTTTACAATATTAAGGTGAGGAGAGGGCCCAAGGGAGAGGAAGGAGTTGAGGCCAAAGGTGGTGGGAAAACATAAAGACAATCTGGTATTGAATCCAGCTCTCCTATATTGCAGACCCATCTTTAACCAGAGGCCTTACCAAGGGACCGGGAGAGGGTTCGAGAGTACAAATCATCCACCCAGGGCTGGGTGGCATCCCCGTGGATACCGGGTGAGTGTAACAACATCAATGGATGTCAGACAGAATATCTCTCAAAGCATTTCATAAAAAACAATACTTTTATAGTAAAAACTCGTCATACGTAACGTCATACTACATGGCTAATAAACAAAAAACTATGGGGTATTGTGGGTGGCTCAAAGGGAACATCTAAGTGTACTTTCTATACCGGAACGGGTAGTGTTTGGGTCTCTACAGTCAGGTGGACAACTCCTGCCCACCCCTAGTGCAACGTAGTACAAAGTGGGTTGTCCTGACCACTGTGTTTGCATGGTCTACTTTCTAATAGCTGTAAACCCAAAAATTGTTCTGTAATATAACACACATTTACATTTCTTTAGTATGTAGTAGTACTCAAACCATCAATTGATAATACCAAGTTTTAAACTAGGTACAGCTTTCATTTATTTAGCTGTTCATGCATTTTGTAGTCATGCATTTAAAAGTTTTTTAATAGATTTTTTATATATAAAAGTTCAGTTTACCAAGTGTAGTTTGTTTTTTACATTTACAAATCCTTTGTAGCAACTTAATAATGTAACACAATTTCATTTGTGCATAGCTAGAGCAGATTTGTGCTTTAGAATTTTGTGTATAACCACCACCTTTAGTGACAAGTGATAGCTAAAGATACACAGTACAACCAGATCAAAGAAATAAAGTCACAATTGGTTGTTTTTAGCCAGGCTAGAGGGTGACCTAACACCCCTAGTGCAAGTCATCTTCAGCAGTTATTTAACACACAGTTCATCATTGGCTATCAGACTACAAGGCTCTTCGTTATATGGCCTTCTACAATTGGTTGGCATGCTCGTGCCCTTCTGGAACATCTGGCTCACTAGCAGCATGTAAGCTCATACACCAAGTGTCAGGGGATGGACTTGACTATGTCTCCCCACCCAATTAGCCCAACATCTCTTATCACCCATGCCTTCTGCCATGCAGATTGTCTTTCAACTTGGCCTTGCAAAGTATCCTTGCCCCCTGAGAATATATGGGAGTGTCAGCACGCGCTATCTTGGTTCTGGACTGCATGCCCAACTTATATTTCCATCCTTAGCTCATGTGACCTCCCTCCAGACCCGATTGGTGCTGCCTGAGAATGACAACACCGGCCTGAAGACCTGGCTGCATTCGCCGTGCGATTACTAGCAAAATCCGTGGTGAGGTGAGCATCACTGGCCCCAACCCTCATAACCTGCTTGGAATAATTGTAATCAGTGCTTTAAAAAGCATGTAGAGCGCACTCTGCAAGTGGGTACCCACCGGCCTGCCTGCTTCCTGGTTCTCTTTCCCTGCCTCCCAGACCTCCCTCCAGACCTGAATGGTGCTGCCTGTGAATGAAAATACAAGCCTAAAGACCTGGTTGCCCTTCCTGCGGCCGCACTATTACTGGCAAAATCTGTGGCGAGGTGAGCATTCCCTGACCCCCACCACTATAACCTTCTTGGAATAATTTAAATCAGTGCTTAAAAAAGCATGTAGAGTGCACTCAGTGCGTGGATCCCCCTCCGGCCTTCCCGCTTCCTGGTTCTCTTTCGCCACCTCCCAGACCTTCCCATGGATCTGTTTGCTGCTGCCTGAGAATGACAACACAGGCCTAAAGACCTTGTGGCCCTCGCCATGGCCGCGCCATTACTGGCAAAATCCATGTCGAGGTGAGCATCCCCTGGATTCACCACCATAACCTGCTTGGAATAATTTAAATATGTGCTTTTTAAAAAGCACATAGATGACACTCGGCACGTGGGTCCCCCGCTGACCTGCCTGCTTCCTGGTTCTCTTTCCCCACCTCCCAGACCTCCCTCTGGACCTGATTGGTGCTGCCTGAGAATGACAACACAAGCCTAAAGACCTGGTTGCCCTTCCTGCGGCCGCACTATTACTGGCAAAATCCGTGGTGAGCATTCCCTGACCCCCACCACTATAACCTGCTTGGAATAATTTAAATCAGTGCTTAAAAAAGCATGTAGAGCACACTCAGTGCGTGGGTCCCCCGCCGGCCTTCTCGCTTCCTGATTCTCTTTCCACACCTCCCAGACCTTCCCACGGATCTGTTTGCTGCTGCCTGAGAATGACAACACAGGCCTAAAGACCTGGTTGCCCAGCCGTGCCATTACTGGCAAAATCCATGGTGAGGTGAGCATCCCCTGGATTCACCACCATAACCTGCTTGGAATAATTTAAATCTGTGCTTTTTAAAAAGCACGTAGATGACACTCGGCACGTGGGTCCCCCGCTGACCTGCCTGCTTCCTGGTTCTCTTTCCCCACCTCCCAGACCTCCCTCTGGACCTGATTGGTGCTGCCGCAGAATGACAACACAGGCCTAACGACCTGGTTGCCCTCGCAATGCCATTTTCTGGTGAAATCCGTGGCGAGGTGAGCACGCAGACCGCACTCTGTGTGTGAGTCCCCTGCGGGCCTGCCCACTTCCTGGTTATCTTTCCCTGCCTCCCAGAACTCATTGGTGCTGCCTGAGAAGGACAACACAGGCATAAAGACTTGGTGGCCCTCACCACAGCGGTCACAAGCAAAAAGATAGAGTTGAACTGCTCTATCAAAAAACCGGTGCTCTCAGTTGGCCCTAAAATAGGGCTGCACATTAGTTATGTACCAAATTACCAAAAAGTTAAATAAATTGTGATCATCAACTCAGGGTATTAAAGAAATGTTTATTCACATCTCTTAGTAGTTCTTGATTAAAAAGACACTCAAATGAATATTTTGATATCATATTCCATGAGGCTGTGCCAAAATAAGGCTAGGATTATATGTACGTATGCCAATGCATTTCGGTTGCAAAAAACCTTCATCAGGGCGGTACATTCAATCAATCATCTGTTCACATAAATCAATACATCAACAGTAATAGTGACGATTATCACAATAGCAATTTCAAACACATACCAGATCCAAGTGTTCCATAATGAGGATGATATGAAAAAAAGAGATAGATTCTAAGTCAATCACTAAGCATGAGAACACGTTAGTTGCTGTCACAGCGTAAGTCAGGCAGAACTGAATAAAAAAGTAATGTTGTTCATACCCATATATCCCAATGGTTCGTGTTCGTATTACCATCAAGTGGAAAAGACAACAACTTGCGGTTCAAGTTCCTGCAAAACCACCGGAGGGTTAATCAGTAACAAGTAGTTAACAATTAAGGCTATGTCTACTGAGAAGGGAGTGAAGTAAAGTCAGCCTTATCGTGCAGCAACGCTGAGTCAGTGTCAGCCGCATTCGCACAGGTGCGCGCGCGAATGTCTGTCTGGGAATTTAAATGTTCCCATGGTGACCAAAACCGCGTCGTGTCTGAGCACGTATGCCTTGGGTCCCACCACCATGGCGTCACGGGAGGCGGTACTCATCACCATGGATATGTGATCCGTAGAACAGATGCTTACTCATATAGGTGTTAAAACCTTTGTAGCTTCGGCGCCCAACATTCTTGTGTATTTAAGTGGTAAAGCGAGCAACATTATCGTTTGTCTTAGCAGCTGTCACATAGGTACGTTGGGCGCCGAAGCTACAAAGGTTTTAACACCTATATGAGTAAGCATCCGTTCTACGGATCACGTATCCATGGTGATGAGTCACGCCACGGTGGTGGGACCCAAGGCATACGTGCTCAGACATGACGCCGTTTTGGTCACCATGGGAACGTTTAAATTCCCAGACTGACATTCGCGCACGCACCTGTGCGAAAGCGGCTGACACTGACTCAGCATTGCTGCACGGTAAGGCTGACTTTACTTCACTCCCTTCTCAGTAGACATATCCTTAATTGTTAACTACTTGTTACTGATTAACCCTCCGGTGGTTTTGCAGGAACTTGAACCGCAAGTTGTTGTCTTTTCCACTTGATGGTAATACGAACATGAACCATTAGGATATATGGGTATGAACGACATTACTTTTTTATTCAGTTCTGCCTGACTTACGCTGTGACAGCAACTAACGTGTTCTCATGCTTAGTAATTGACTAAGAATTTTCTCTTTTTTTCATATCATCCTCATTATGGAACACTTGTATCTGGTATGTGTTTGAAATTGCTATTGTGATAATCGTCACTATTTCTGTTGATGTATTGATTTATGTGAACAGATGATTGATTGAATGTACCGCCCTGATGAAGTTTTTTTGCAACCGAAATGCATTGGCATATGTACATATAATCCTAGCCTTATTTTGGCACAGCCTCATGGAATATGATATCAAAATATTCATTTGAGTGACTTTTTAATCAAGAACTACTAAGAGATGTGAATAAACATTTCTTTAATACCCACAGTTAATGATCACAATTTATTTAACTTTTTGGTAATTGGTACATAACTAATGTGCAGCCCTATTTTAGGGCCAACTGAGAGCACTGGTTTTTTGATAGAGCAGTTCAACTCTATCTTTTTGCTTGTGAATATTTTTGGTCCCTATGCCATAGGACCTCTTTATAACCGGATGCCCCAGGTCAAAGTTTATTAATTAAGTTTCACCGTGGACTAAATTTAATTTACAGCATTTTTGTAGTGCCCACCTTTTCACTTAGTTGCCTCACAACAGCCATGCCATTACTGTCAGAATCTGTGGCTAGGTGAGCATCCACTGGCCCCCACCACCATAACCTGCTTGGAATAGTTTTAATCGGGGCTTTTAAAAGCATGTAGAGAGCACTCGGTGCGTGGGTCCCCTGCCGGCCTGCCCGCTTCCT
This sequence comes from Ambystoma mexicanum, assembly GCF_040938575.1. Lineage (NCBI taxonomy): Eukaryota > Metazoa > Chordata > Amphibia > Caudata > Ambystomatidae > Ambystoma > Ambystoma mexicanum. The sequence goes on from NC_090941.1 coordinate 404,194,607, forward strand.
GGTTTTCTTTCCCTGTCTCCCAGACTTCCCTCCAAACCTGATTGGTGCGTTACACCCTCATAAAGGATATCCCAGGGCAGCTCTCTTCCCGGCAGCCCCTACGGCAAAGGGCCCAAAGGCAAAGGGCGGCTCCAAAAAGTGTCTGCAGGTGGCAGCAGGGGAAGCCAGTGACCAGCCATCTACCAGCAGCGACCAATATGGTTTTCGTCCCAAACACAGTACAGAGACAGCCCTACTAGATATTAAAAACCAGATGGACTCCATTAGAGACACAGGGAAACTAGGTATCCTCATTTTACTTGACCTCTCCGCCGCGTTTGATTTGGTGGAGCACGACAGACTATGCACAGCATTATCAAAGAACTTCCACCTGTCAACCAAAGCGACCGCTTGGGTCAAATCATTTCTATCTGAATGCACCTTGAGTTGCCACTGGTGAGGAGGCAGCCAAACCTATACCATTACCACTAGGAGTACCACAAGGTTTGTGTCTCTCTCCCACTCTATATAATGCCTGCACTAAACTCCTCTTCGTAGCATTAGATGCCATGGGAGTTATTTACACAAATTTTTTGGATTTTGGATGACACTCCGATCCTCATCCCTATCATGGAAGATCTTGAGCAAGACTCCACTAACATTAATAAAATCTATTCCCTTATTCAAGATTGGATGGTCAGAGTTTATACCTTAATGGCGAAAAAAACGAGATACTCATAATAGGATCTCCAGCGTGATTAAAAAGGCTGCACCCTGAATACACCTCTATCATTTTAGATGGTACTCCTATTCCAATATCCAAACAGGTCAAAACACTAGTAGTGTATTTGGACCCAAATCTCACTATGAACAAACATATTAACTCGCTTGCATTCTTTACTGCCTACATGGCCAAACTTATTGCCCTTAGTAGACAATTCCTCAGCCCCCAGAACTGCATTACTCTAGCTAGGGCCGTTATACTCTCAAAGTTGGACTACTGCAATGTACTTCTATTAGGGACCACAAAGAAGAACCTCGTAAAACTACAACTATTGCAAAACAAAGGCCTACGAGCAGCTTTTTGGATAAAAAAAGAGATCACATCTCGCAGACCAGGAGAGAGGTGCACTGGCTACCTATTCAAGCAAGAATACTTCACAAAACCCTCACCATCACACATAAATGCATTGCACAAAAAGCACCTACTTGTCTTAATCACTGTGTTGCCCGCAAAATCTGTACCAGGTCACTAAGATACAGCACTTGCACCCAGCTACTCAACCACCTGATTCAAGAACTCCAGAGCAGGGGGAGCTAGCTTTCCTGTTGCAGCATCAAGAATCTGGAATTCTCTCCTGTAGAATATCAGTAATGAACCCTCCCACTCACGATTCAAGACACCGATAAAAACTTGGCTCTTTAACAAGTTCTAACATCAGCTATCACACAAACAATTCATAGGGTACAGGAGCATCACTGTTTTTCTGCAATTGTATGTCTTCCATGACCCTTATTATGCTGATAACACCCAAGTCATCATCAATGTATTGAAATAAGTTGATGTTTTTCCTATGTTTCTACCCTATACTTCTTTCATCCTATGTAACCAGACAAGTGCCACTGTATTCTCATAACCTATGCCATGATACCCATGGGTTTGTGCGTATAACAAATGCAATAAATAAAGAAATAAAGAAATAAGGTAGGAGTGGTCAGGATGAGGAGTAGAGCAATCACTCTACTCTGGACGCCCTGCCACATAGCAAACCTACCGACACCAGGATAGTACCGTGATTATTAGCCTGTGCCTCTCTAGGATAGTACTGTGATTATTAGCCTGTGCCTCTCCTTATGTATTTATTTATTTGAAATGTTTATTCCATCGCACCACAAGCCCAGAGGCCTCAGAATGCACAAACAACACAAATGACAGATGATGAGGACAAAAATAAGTGTAAAACCATGCACCGAGAAAGCCAAGAACAAAGCTCAGGAGTCAAAGGAGATACAAATCAGGTGGAATATTAAAGAGGAAGGTTTTCAATGCCTTCTTAAACTTTGTGGGTGTGTCAACAATTCTGATACTAAGTGGCAGTGCATTCCATGCACAGGGACCTTGAGCATTGAAACTACACCCAACTGCCTTCACCAGCTTGAACCTCAGTTGGATCAATCTAACTTGCTGTTGTGATCTAAGTGGGCGATTCGAGAGATATGGCTGGATGCGCACTTTGAGATATTCAGGGGCAGCATTCACCACACATTTATGTGTTCATGTTAGAATTGTGTGGTTGATGCGATGTTTCACTGGCAACCAGTGTAGGCCCCTTCTGGCAACAGTAATATGAGGTTTCTAGCCAGACCTGCAACAGCCAGTACTGCACCATTCTGGGTAACCTGAAGCAAAGCTATGACGCAGAATTAGCGCATCTGCTAAGCAAGCTGTTACAGTAATCCAGACGGGTGTTTATGAGACCGGAGACTAAAGTCGCCAGTTTCTCTTGTGTGAGAAAAGGTTGAATATTATGTAACAGTTTATTTATCAGACCACAGGAGGGTCTAACAAAGGCCACATGTGGAACCATGGAGAGTTCACCATCCAAGATCACGCCAAGGGTTTTTACTGTTTTTTTCACTACAATTGGCATATCCATAATTAGAAAATGTGCATACTCTACTGGAAGCGATTGCAACTTTTGGCTAAAGGCAACAATGAGAAGCTCTGTTTGGCTTGCGTTTAAGACAAGATAATTCACAGACATCCACACATGGATGGTCTTACAGTTAGTGTTCAAACTTTCCAAGTCAGCAAGATATGAGCCTGAAAGTTTGATGATGACTTGGGTGTTATCAGCATAATTTGCCACTAGCACACCCATGCTAAGCAGCAAAAACCAAAAAGGGTATCATATAGATATTAAACAGCATCGGAGAATTGCAAGACCCCTGTGGTACGCCGCAGGTGATAATGGAAGGATCAGAATAAACGTCACCTACACTTACTCTTGAGTTCTGTGGGCCCAAAAAAGAAGAAATCCAGAGAGTAGCTTTAGGTGAACAGCCAGCAACTGACTGAAGTCTCTCGGCTAATAAATCGTTATCTAAAAGATCAAATGCCGAAGAAAAATCTAAAAGCATCAAAGCTAATAAAAGCCCTTGGGTCCACATTCTGGAGAGAGTTGGCCTTGAGATCCAGCATGGCCATCTCAGTGCCAAAGCCTTTCCTAAACTCAGATTGACAGGGGAGCAGGAGATTATAAGCCTCAACATAGTTCTGGAGTTGCAAATGTGCTACCTTGTCCAGTATATTCAACAGAAACGGCACATTTGTAATGGGCTGATAGTTATCTGGAATGAAAGGGTCCAGCGATTCCTTTTTTAAGAGGGAAGTTACCCATGCCTCTTTTAAAAAAAGAGGGACACTACCTTCAAGGAATGATTGATTGGTGAATTTAGTGACCCACAGGCTTAAGGTTTCCCAGAATTTTATAGACAAACTCGCAGGGCAAGCATCGATCAGACAAGAGGTAGGCTTCAGAGCCGCAATATTTTCTGAGACAAATGATTCGGCACAAGGAGTAAAATTGAAGACAACAGATTCAGACTGGCGGGAGGCCACCGCTTTGTGAGCTACAGCTACCATCTCCTGAGGTGAGCACATGTCCCTAACCTGCAGAGTATTAGTTTGATGAATGGTGAACTTCTTGATGAAGACATCATGAATGGCCTGGCACCATAACTTGTCTTTTACAGGAATGGAGGCAGCGAGGAGGTGGGGGGGTTGCTCTTGAACTCCCTCAGGATGGAAAACAATTCCTTAGAGCTGGAGTTAGCACTCTGAATTCTACTATTGTAGATATCAGACTTTGCTTTTGTCATAGCGTCCTTATATTGTTCGACGAAGGTCTTATAAGTGGCTAAAGTGAAGTCAGATGGATTTTTAGGCCAGACATGCTGGGCAGCACATTTAGATTGTCTGATGAGGATAATGGCATCATTAAACCAGTATTTCTTTATGGCTTCAGATTTAATAGTTAGAGTACTGAGAGGCAGTAGCGAGTTGGTCGCATCAGTAAGCGATTTAGTTATGTGGCGAGCTAAATTGTCCGCACTCTCAAAATCCTCGAGAGCACCTAACGTCTTTGAAAGAAGTTGGGCAACATTTCCTGGGGTAAGGGCTTTCAAATTACGCATACCCATCTCTCTCCTGGGATTAGAGTCAAGTTTGGCCGGTGTAACTGGGGGAATGATGTCAAAAGTTAAAAGACAATGGTCTGACCAAATACAAGCCGAGATGACTAATTTAGACAAAGAGAGCTGCCTGAGGCACGATCAGCCCAGATAAGTGAGTAACATTGGAGAGTGGGCAGAAGCACTTCAGTCGGTAGAGCTTGTTCTAACTAGGACTCTGTTAACGCCAAAATATCCAAATTTGAAGATCCTAATAGATCAAGAATCTCTACGCCATGCTTGCGCAGCGAATGAGTATTCAGAAGTCTGGCTCATAAAGTCGGCACATCTTGCTTGCAACTTCCAAGTGAAGCTAAGGCACTGGAGGATGAAAGGGAGGTAGCCTCCGTGTGAAGGGGGCTCAACTCTTGCTTAGTGGATGGTTGAAAGATATGCAGGTTAGCTACAATAGGTTCGAAAGGGGGAAGCGCCACAGTAGGGGGAGAGTCCACTGGTGCAGCCAGAGTTAACGGAAAGAACTCAGTGTGTGCCATAAGAACGATAGAGGACTCTAAACATGAAGATGCAGGAAAACTGGATGCATCAGCTTTCTCACTACGACTCGCAGCCAGCCTTGGCTGTCTCCTCTTTTGTATGCAATTACAAGGTAGGGGATTGCCCCAAATGGTACAGCTATTGAGGGGGTCTCAAATAGTCACACAAAAAGATTCAAAAGCTGTAAAGAATAAATGAATAGGCTATAGTCCTAATTTGCATGGTATCAAAAAAATATATCCTAATCATTCTTCCTTGAAACAACTTGAGATAATCGGAGAGTAATCGAACACAATATAAAGCCAATTTTAAAGAAACATTTTCAAAGGTTTATTTCATAGAAACAAGAAAAGAAAATGGTAATAACAAACTGACATATAATTTACAGTGAAAAATAGGGTGCATATAAAAAATGGATGGAAGCACCAAGATTAGCTTTCCTTAGGAAAAAAATTATCGAAAGAAACATCAATGAAATGTTCAGTACTTGTAAACCAGGGTATACATTAACAAATTTACCAAAGTTAAACATTAAATGAAAACAAAAATCAAAATGAAAAAATAACTCAATTCATTTGTGCAAAAGTGTAAATTCACTTGTACAGGTCTGCTTTTGTATGGACAGTACAAATCTGGTGCAAACGAAACAATTTGTCAAGGAGGCCATATTTTGGTGCAAAAAAGAAAAAGCTTACCACCGGGGATAGTTTGCTGACAGACATAATCACATGCTGAGACGCTCCGGAACAAACCGGCTCAGATGCGTGGACGCTTATGCGCCTGACGTGATATAAAATACTCACAGGAACTACACAATTTATGGGAAATGTAGTTCACTGTAGTTACACGGCCCATGAGGAACAGAAAGCTGTGAAACACGAGATGAACCTGAGTAGATGCAAAATAAAGTTTGCAGCATTGCTAAAAATACAGTTTTCAACAGCAGATGTAGTTAATTTCTAATTATTAAAAATAATCATAGTACTACTAATAAAACCTATAAAATACTACAAAGGTTAAAAATGATCAACAACTAATTACTAATTAGCAGCAAAATGATCAGACAAGCACAGTGGTCAACAATACGTAAATCAAATGCAGGAAAGGCATAGGAGCAGTTTAAATAGGCAAACAAACTGGCTACTACGCGCGGGCGCTTCCGCGCCTGACATGATATTAAATACTAACAGAAACTACTAAATTTATGGGAAACATATTTCACTGTAATTACATGGCCCAAGAGGAACAGAAAGCTGTGAAACACGATATTAACTTGAGTAGATGCTAAATGAAGTGCACAGCATTGCTATAAATATCAGTTTGCAGCAGCACATGTAATTAAATTATAATTATTAAAAATAATCCAAGTACTACTAATAAAATCTATAAAATACTGCTCTTGTGTCCTGTCTTCAAATTCAAAATCAAGCTCAGGCATATTTGTGACACATCAATATTTTTCTAAAGTTAATTTTTCAAAAGATTCCTGTGACTCTCAGCAAGGGTTTGCACTCCAGCTATGATATCTATAAGGAGTGGCTGAATGAGTCACAGTTCATATGGAAAATCTGCATTAATTAACTGGTCACTTTGTCATCCTTCTACTTCATCATCGTTCGAGTCTGCACATGCTGAAATTCTTCTTCTTGTCTTGCTTCTGGATCGGCAGCTGTGATGGGAGCTATGGTCTCGCCTTTGTATGATTTCACATTATTCAAATGAAGCCACGCTTGTCTGCCCTGGTCTTTTACTGCTGAGGGGGGTATATTTTCACTGTAAAAGGAGCCTTTGAACCCGTGGCTGTGACACTTTTTGGTGACATTTTTTATCAGTACTGTGTCACCAGAAAATAATTTAAGTGCCAATAATAGTTCAGGCGATCCGGTTGCTGAATGGTCTTCATCTGCATTCTGAGACTGACACCCTTGACGCTTGAGTTGATCTGAAATGAGAGAGATGCTAGAGGTCATACATGTCAAATAATTATGCAGCTCGTCACCTAGCAGTTTCATAGTACTCTGTACATCACTTCTACTCCTCGATGGAGGTGTAAGAGGCATTTTCATTTTCCTCCCTGTTACTAGTTCATGGGGGGGTGAAGTGGTGGTCCAAACCAGGCTGATTCCTTAGGGCATATAAAGCTAATGGCAGGCAATATAGCCATCCCTTCTTCAAAGTTAGCTTAAGCTTGGCAACCCTTTCCTTAAGGAGGCCGTTGAGTCTCTGACATATCCCTTTCGCTTGCAGGTGATAAGCAGAAGGAAATGTATGTTTAATGCTGAACAATAGTCCTATTTGTTCAAATACTTCATTGACAATATGTGGCCCATTATCGGATCTCAGCATTTCACACACTTGGAAAGATTTCTTGTACTAAAAACTTGACTGCGCAAGTGGCATCAGGGTGTGTACACGACCTGCTTCAATCCACCTGGAGAAGGACACACCACCACTCTCAGATACCTGTATCAATTACACAGCTGCAGCATATCAACATAGTCAATATGCAAATGCTGAAAAGGACCAGTCAGTAGAGGGATAACTCCTCTAATCATTCTTAGTGTATGCCCAGCTGTAAACCCCTGACAAACGATGCAATTCACTACATAGAATGCAACATGTTCTAACAAATTCAGAACTAACCAGTCTTCTGCAATCCTAGCAACAAGACTCTTACCTAGTCACATGCGTGGGGTAATGCAGCTGTTCTAGTGTGATGTTTAATAACGCTACTGGCATTACTGGCTTTCCAGTACTATCCTGTCACCATAATGCTTCTGTGGGGGAAAGAGAACATCCCCTTCATTTCTATAACTCTTGCTCTTCCTGTGGTGCACTGCCTTGGATCTGCATGAATTGGGGCTTTGACAAATGATTAAACTATTCTCGCATTACCATAGTTGTGGCTACTCCCTCTCCTATACTTGGAGTATCAAAACTCGATATATCTGAAGAACATGCAACCCTTTTGGTTTCTATGTTTGCGGCTTCATTCCTGCAAGAGATCAAATCTGCTTGCTTAGTGTGAGCTACACATTTAACTATTGCTATGGCCGCTGGTAGCTGCAGTGACTTAAACCTGTCCAATAAGAATGTGTGCTGCACTGGAATGGCGTCTGCTCGGAGGTAGCCCCTCCTTTTCCAACGTGCTAGCCCTGCGTGTACGGTTGACCTCATGTAGGTGGATTCACTGTACACCGTCACTTCATGCCCTTCATGTTTCTCAAGCGTGACATTAAGCGCCAATAATTCTGCTGCTTGTGCTGAAAAGTGAGATGGTAGCCTTATACCCACTACAGCCTCAAATTCCCCATTTGATTTATGCCGCACTACAGCTGCGCAGAATGTCTTTCTACACTTGTCTGATCAATTCACGAAGAACCATCAATAAAGAGAATTTCAATTCCTGACAAAGCATTTTCTTTTGCACGTGCTATATGATCATAGAACTCACCATAATTTGCACAGTCATGCACATGCTCACCCTCTGCCACTGGCTCAGCTATAAATGTGGCATTATTCACTATTTTACATCTGACAATTTTGATCGATGGATTCAAAATCAATACTTCATGAGCAGAAGCTCTCTGAGATGTTAATGCACCCTTGGGTTTCTATAAAATGGCAGACAAAGCATATTCCACAAAAAGCATCATAGAGCAGCCCATTGCAATACTTGTAGAATTCTCAATTGCGAATGTGGCGGCTGCCAATAACTGTTTGCAAGGAAAGTGTCCTCTCATAACTGGGTCTCGAATCCCGCTGGAATATGGTAGGGGTGTATAACCCAATGTAGTCCTCTGTGTGAGCACTGCTGTCATGACTGTCCCATTCGTGTGTGAAAATTAAAAAAAACTCCTCAGCATAATTGGGGATTCCCAAACATGATTTGTGTGAATCACTTTTTTCAACTCCCAAACCCTTCCTCCATCACATTAGTCCATTCTATTGTAACCTCATCCACATGTGCCTTCTTTAAAGCCTGTAAAAGAGGTCATCAACATGGCCTAAATCCATCTGTAGGACTCTGTTGGAGATAGATGGAGACTCACAGTACGCTTGAGGTAACCTAGTATGTTTCAGAAGAGTCTAGTGGAATTTAAATTAAGTCAATCCTTGTGAGTCCTTGTGCCACGGTATTGAAAAAAATGTATTTTTCAAATCAATCACAGTGAAACACTGTGCTTCCATTGGGATGCTGCATAGAGGAAACTCTGACTCTACAATCTGGTTTATCAGTCTCATGTCCTGCATGAATCTCCTCAACCTTCCTTTTGATTTTTTGACAGGATACAGCACAATGTTGCACAATGATTCTGATGGCACCAGAATACCTTGTTTCATAAGTGCTGAGATGGTCTTAGATATACACTCATTGGCCTCTCGAGACATGGGGTACTGTCTTGCTCAAGGTAAAATCACCCCTGGCCTCAGATTTATTTTGACTTCCCCAATTCCCTTCAACAGTCCTACATCATAAGGGCCTGTAGTCCCTAGGGTGTTGGGCTTCTTCTCCAAGTCTTCCTCAAAAAATGCTGGACTTTGAGAGCTATTACTGTTCTCCATGGTCTACCCTCATCATCTGTTTCTTCAAGCATTGCCATTTCCCTTCGTAATATGGATGCTTCTAATTCTAGATGGATAGTCTGTCCCCCTTCTTTGTCCATAGGTATCTCTGGTCAGAACAAGAATTTGTCAGGTATCCTGACAGTCTTTCACACTAAGCCAGGTAGCCATGTCAGTAGAATGCTCACCCCATAAAGAAAAATCTCTGGCTCTGTTGGTATGCCACGCAGAGCCACTTTCCCTCTGAATGACAGCATAAATTCACCCACATTTAAGTAGTGCATTCCGGGAGTGGAACACACTATTCCTTCGTCAGTGAGTGACTTCATCATGTTTTGTCATCAAATCTCTTCCCAAAATGTAAACTTGTGTCTGTCATGAATACAACAATGGAACAGACATATTGCACTCTCCTATAGAGACTGGTAATTCAACAGTAAAAGGAACTTGACTCATAGCTCCAGAGAACCCTTGAGCATTCATAGCAATTCCCGACATTGGAAATTTTCCCTATCAAATACATGAACGAGTAGCCCCAGTATCTACTAAAAAAGAAAAAGATTTGCCTCCAGTCGTCACATGAACCCCTGATTGCTCTTGGGGGTCCGGTGTCACTGAGAGCACTAAGCACATCAAGTTTCCCTGTGAGATGTCCTATTGTGGGTATATGAACACCCCTGTACCTGTGAAAGGATTCCCTCCCACTACAGTGGCCCCTCCTATTCTCGGTGTCAGTACTTATCCCATGTTTGCAAACTGTTTCGTCTGCATAGGGGTGTGTTGCGACTGCCCTTGCAGTGGATTCATTTGCATATGCTCTGGTTATTGTGTCTGTTCCATTTGCGCACTTGTGTCTGATACACTGTCTGATTTTGGGCAAATCCTTCCCTAGTTTGTGTGCTATATGGTGGAGGATAAGCTGTCCCCCCTCTTGAGAATTGTCCGTTCTGTACATTCCCTTGGCTCTCACATATGCGTGCAATGTGTCCTGTCATTGGGGGGCGCTAGAGAGCCTGATGCTATGATGGCTGCCTTTCTGTAAGTTCTCGGCTGAACTGTACGGAGGGGAGGTCGAATCTGCGCCCATCAAGCCACTTCAGGGCCCTGCAGCCAACGCTGCATTGGGGAAAGATTGGAGAAGCTGCCTGCCAGGTTTGGGGAGAACTGAAGCTTGTTGACCCACCTGTTGCAGGAGTGCGTGGAGGGACTGAGAGGCTGAGAGCGCGGCTCGGGGTAGGCCCTGCCCGAGTGCCTGTGCGTGTCTTGGCCCCAGCTCCTGGGAAGAGCTCAGTGAGCTGAGAGACAGCACCAGCATTTTGTGCGGTGCCGGGTGGATCTGCAATGTCCCTGCAGCGCAGTGTCCTGTGGAGGAGCCCCTGCAAGTGGAAAAGAGAACGGGTGAAGGTGGTGCTGCCGGAGGCCCGGGACTCGGGAGTGAGGCATAGTTGGCCGTATCAGACCCTGAGGGAAACTGTAATAGATCAAGGAGGGAGGTATATCATATTATCTGGTGTGATAGGCTGCACATCACTGACCCTTGTTAATATATATGGGCCAAATGTGGATGACCCAGAGTTCTTCAATACGATATTGGGGCTGTGTCTTAAGTTCATGCATACCAATGTTCTGTGGGTGGGTGATTTAAATATGGCGCTGAATCCCCAGATAGACAGATCGGGTGGGGGAGAAGGAGATCAAGGGCTGCTGAGAGGGTACTAAGTGCTATGGAGCTGCTTGATTTAAAGGATATTTGGAGGCTGCTACATCCGGGTGTCTTGGGATTCACACACCACACAACAGGTCACAACACCTCGTCCAGACTGGACTACATCCTGGCTTGTCAGCGCTTGGTGCATTGCAGTGAGGATTGCACACTTCTCCCATGGACGCTTTCGGGCCATGCACCTGTGTTGTGGTCCCTGCATCTGGGGGAAACACCCCCTCACTGGGGGTTTAAGCCAGCGGCGCTGCTGGACATTACCTTCAAAAGTGAAATACATAGCATGATCAAACTTTTTTTTAATACAACCTGGACACTGTGGCCGGGAGGGGGACACTGTGGGAGACATTCAAATTGGTGCTATGGGGTGGATGCCTTTCTACAGAGCTGGGGGTACTGAAGCTGATTCGGAGGAACCTGACCAAAATGAGCTGGAGATTAAGCACTGGGAGGAGGAGGTGGGGAGATCGAGTACCCCGAGCGTGCTTACTAAATTAAAGGAGGGACTGGACTCGTTTCACGAATTAGCGGAACAGGAGGTGAATTACTTTGCGTGACAAGCAATGGCCCGCAGGTATGGGGAGGATGGGAGGCCCGGTAGACATTTGGCAGCATTGCTGCGGCTTGAGTGGTGACAAAGGAAGATATCCGCAGTGAGGTCCGTTGCGGGGGAGATAGCTGTGAAACCTGGTGAGATTGTGGATACTTTCCACGGTTATTAGGATGCCCTGTACTCGTCAAGGGGCCCTCTCACACGAGTGGCTCTCACGGGGTATGTAGAGGCCGCAGCACTCCCCAGGTTCAGCATGGATGCAGCAGAGGCATTGGCGGCTCCCATCGTGGTAGAGGACATTCTGAGGGCAGTGCGGGATCTTCCATCATCCAAGGCCCCGGATCCGACATCATTACGGCAGAGTTCTACAAAGAGTGGGGCCCTGAGGTAGCAGGTTATATGCTGGGAGCCTGGGAGGAGGGGGTGGCATTGGGACAACTCCCATCCACTATGAGGGAAGCAGTGGTCACTTTGATCCTTAAGCCAAGCAAGGACCCGCTGGATTGTTCATCCTACCGGCCGATATCATTGCTCAACCTAGATATAGAAATCTTTGCTAAAGTACTGGCAGACCGACTACTACTGCACATTATGCAGATAGTCCACATAGACCAAACAGGATTCATACCGGGGAGGTCGACATTGCTGAATATTAGGAGGCTCTTTGCGATTCTTGCCCGAGTTGATCCATCCAGGCAGGCGATTGCAGTGCTGCTGGATATGGAAAAGGCATTTGACTTGGTCGAATAGGATTATCTATTCAAGATCTTGTCCCAAGTGGGGACCCCGGCATACTTCCTACGAGCTACAAAACTGCTCTATGCAGGGTCGTGTGCAATAATCAGCATCGGAAGCACATACTCAGACTCGTTCAGACTTGGAAGGGGTACATGGCAGGGGTATCCCCTCTCCCCCTTATTGTTTGCTATAGCATGCAGGTTGCGAAAGTACCATGACCACAGGGGCATAACCCAGGGAGAGGGGCGAAATAACTCATCTCACTGTACGCCGACAACGCCATTCTGTTCCTTAGGAATCCGTAGTCAACCTGGGCCCACTGACTCAAGAGATTGCAGACTTCAGAACAGCTCCCGGGCTCATGCTGAACTGGTCCATGTCCACCCTATTCCCCCTCAATCTGGCTACCATACGCCTGCATAACACGGAAGGATTCGGTTGGGAACAGCCGGTCGTAACATACCTGTGAATTATGGTTAGCAGAGAGGCCCAATCATTACTTAGAGACAACCATATGGACTATCTGCAGACCCTGACGAAGAAAGTAGATAAATGGTGTAGGCGTCTGCTCTCGCTTATGGGTAGGGTCACCCTTGCCAAAATGGTGGTAGTGCCCAAACTTTTGTACATATTCCAAAATATCCCAGTTTGGTCAGGGGTACATTGCTTCTGCAAGGTGCGTATCCACTTGATCAAGTTGGCCTGGTCCCCAAAAGCCCTGCGTATCGGATAGGATGGGCTAACACAACCATGGGAGAAGGGGGATCTGTGCACCAGATATTGAAGCTTACTTCATGGCGGCTCAACTGTCCTTAGCTCCAGGTACAATTAATACAACTCAAAATGCTCCACAGGGTGTACATCACCCCGGCACGGGTCCACAAGTATGATAAATCCAGGTCGTCTAGGTGTCTGAGATGTTCTACTGAGCCAGCTGAAATTACGCATATGCTGTGGGATTGTGTACAGTTATGACCCTTTTGGGAGAATGTAATGAAGCTGGGGTCTGATATGCTGGGGCTCACTATTCCGTGTATACTTATGTGTGGTATGTTCGAATGGTCGCCGGGGGTACCAAAGCATTAACGTAAATTGCTGGTGACCTGTATGATAATGACCAGGAGGTGTATTTTGATCAAGTGGACTAATGCAAATCTGCCTGGGGCCTCCAAGTGGCTGGCAGACTTGATCCGGATGAGTAATGTGGACAGGGACTACACGGCCCTCTGTGGGACTCAGGGTAAACCCAGGGGACATGGGGGCCCCTTATGGCCTATCTGACACTGGATATGGTCCCAACCTGAAGGGGACTCAACAGGGGAGAGAATGCAAGATTGCCTGCATCTGCGTGGTTTCTGGTGTGGACGCATGTCAACCTAAGTGGGCTAAAAAACAGTTCCCTTTTTGTTCTTATGGTCATATGCTTATGTTCATGTGTTCTCTATAAGAAGGAATGATGACCTGCTGGCTGTACCAATGTGATCGGATAACTTGATGATGTGAATCGGTTAATAAAAACATGTTAAAAAAAAAGAATGTGTCCTGTCATCCCACAAGTTCAACATACAGGAGAAGCCCGTCTGACTAGTCCCCCTTGGTTGAATCCTTCTTGCTCATTCTGATTATCATTATGTGCATTTTGAAACCCACCTTGATTGTTTTGGAATCCACCCCTTCCTCTATAGAGCATGCCTCTACCTCGAGGCATTAATCCATTTCCTCCTTGGTCCATCGGGCACTGATTATGCCTGTGATGTACCCAAAGCTTGCTACATTTCCAGCCATTCTCCACTTGTCATGACTGCCCCCTCTATGGCAAATTTTGACAATTTTTTCTGAACTAATTTGGCTTCCTCCATTTTCCTCGCCTCATCTTTCTTCTTGTTTTTCTCCTGCAATAGCCGACAGTGGTGCACTATCATCAGCTGTATTTCAGCCCACAGTTTTGTTTCCATTCCGACTGTTTTTTCATTTGCTTCTGTACTTCATCGGGCAACCCCTGACATAAAATGTGGTAAAATAATGCCACAGTTTTTCCCCCACGGCTCCCTCGTTTCAAGTTGGCAATGCTCTTGAACGTCCTGAATGTAAGCAATAGGGTCTTCATCTTCCTTCATGTACGTGTCATACTTGTACCCATATCTGATGTGTCAGGATACTGCACCCTAAGAGCCCTCCATATGTCTGCTCTGCAAATATTAAACAGTGCTCCATCGTGTGCTGTGTTCTGTACTGTCACACTTGAATATCCTGCTCTCCTCCATATGTCATCAGCTCTTTCCCCTAGAATGGCTACCAAGAGACCCTTAATGTCCTTATGGCCAATGTATTGCCTCCTGTCATTTTTTCTAATTCATAAATCCATTTACCTGCACCCGACATCAGACTCGGGGGTTTTCATCTTAAATCACCTGTAATGGGTACTAGCATTTGGACCCACACCTCAGTAGCACAAACACCTGGGGGAAAAGCTAAAGACACAATTAGGGGCTAGATGGGTAAAGGCTTGGCAAGCAAAACATACATTGAGGAAGTCTTAACATATATATCATTCACATAAGCTTGTTTTGGCATAGCCTTTATTTTCTAGTCACTTCCTGTACTCCCAACATGGATGCCTGTGTGCCTTTCAGGAAATGCAGGGAACTGTGTAGCACACTCTAGTGTTTGGGCATGGCTGCCTATATAAGCCACACACAAGAACAACCCATGCTTCCTGTGCTTTCTGTAGCTTCGAGCACTCGTTCACTGCAGCCTGGATCTCCAGTGGATACTTAACTGTTTCTACTTCCTCACAACCCAGACATCCAGTACACCGTTACCTGCTTCCGCTGCATCGCGATCTGGACATCCAATGGAATTCTCACCACCTTCTTCTTCTTAATCGAGGCAAGTTTCTTCTTGCTCTTCTCTTTAGCGCTTCAGACCCGATCGAAGCAAGTTTCTTTCCAGCTCTTCACACCAGCACTTCGGACCCGATCTATGAAAGAAGAGAAGAGAAAACAAGCCAGAATTAGTAAGCGCACGCATTCAATGAACTGCAGTCTCCCACGCGACCAAAGGAACTTACCCCCGTAAGTGGGTCTAGTGGAACTCTTCTCTCTGCGCCAGCATCCAGCTCGCAGCTCCATGCCCGAAACGTGTAATGGCAAAGAACACAAGATTACGCTCAGCATATCCACAGGCAACAACTCACATTTTTTGTAACTAGCGCGCAAGGCCAGTGAAGTAACTGGCCCCACTGGACTTACCTTCCGCTCATAGTTGAACTAACCTGCAGCAGCTTCTTCGTGGGCTCCCTGAATCAAGCCTGTGCATAACCTTACGAACAATTCCCTGTGGTGTAACTGGGTACGTACCACAGACTGTGTATTCATCAGAACCTACCTAAACCTAGTGAAGCAACTAGTCCCAGACCCCAGACTACCGTGCCCCTGCAGATGCAGGATGGAGAGCACGCCACACTAAACCAAAAGGTGAGCCACGCCCAAAGCAAGGGAATACACTACACTAGGGACACTAGGAGGGCAGAGGGAGGTTAGGAAGGCCTCATTACTGAAAACCCTCTAAACACCCATTCTTTTGGCAGGTCAGCTTCCCAGCCCAGGCGTAACGAGAGGAAGACACCGGAGGAATCTATTGCTCCTGCAGAGACCCAGGTGGGCCTGACATCATCCTTATCCATCTGTGGCCATGGAATATACTGCGGTCTTGCTCCCCCTTTTTCCAATAAGGAAAACTATGTAAACCCTAACCCACAATCGGCTCGGTCATCTGCCTATCCATGGCAGGGACAATTGTCCCTCTCTGTCTTCTTGTCTGTAATGACCTTAACCGACTCACATATGGTGGTGATTCTCCCTTCTCAATATACGATCGTCCTCTGGGAGGCTCTGGATATGCTATAGGATCTGGCGTCCTGTCCTTAGGTTGTTCTAGATGAGACCATCTTACTGCTTTTTCAGTCAGCAGGCTTCCCTCAGGGGCACATGCACCTCCTCCCTCTTCCCCATGGGAGGATTCTCTCTCCTAATCTGATATGTCTAATCCCCAACTAGTGTGCCACTCGTCTCCTTCGCCTTAGTCTAAGTTCAGTCTGCTTAAGGATATGGCTCTATGCTCAGGGCTGAACAGACTTTCTTCTTCGCTTTGCGATTGAAATACTATGGATTGATCTCCCCTCCCTCGGCTTCCCGATTTATTTATTTCCTTTAATTCTTGATAGTCTTTATCGATCCTTTCTCTGATACTTCCTATCAAAGTTTTCTTCGTCTGTTACTACTCTAGATGCCCCTGACGTTGCTCCCTTAATTGGAAGGAACTTTTCCATTCTATCCCATCGTATTGCTGGGCTTGCCCTACTGGCTCCTTTCAAATGTGGGTAATGTCAAGCTCCAGTTGTCTCCTCCTATGTTCTAACTCTTCATCTAATTCTCCATGATTTCTTGCCTCCTTCTAATTCTTTCCTCCTCTTGTCTTTGTTCTTCTGCCTTTGCTTCTGCTCTCCTTTCTTCCTCTTCTCTTTGGCTCTGTGTTTTTTTGTCCCTTAGTTTCTGCGCTTCCTCCTCTTCTCTCTTCCTTTCTCGTCTGTCCCTATATTCTATTGCTGTCTGTCTGTTGTCATACTTTCTTTCTTCCTCTGCCCGTTCTACTATTTTTTCTTGCCCCTCATACATCTGTTCTCATTGCTCCCTGCTCTTTCTTTTATGCTCATCTTCCTTCAATCTTTTTTCTCACTCCCTGTCTTTCCTATCTGGTTGGGCCTGATCTTCTCTTTGCCTTACTTCCTCAATGCTTTGCTCATCTAGCTTGCGTAATATTTGTCCTCCCATCCATTTGTTCAGCACGTGCATTACCTCGTCAACTTTATCCTTCTTCCCTTTCCATATCTTAATCTCTCGTTTTATTTCTGTAAATAAATTTGATTGCTTACTTTTTGCTTCCTTGTTTTGTATGTTCTTAAAGATCTCCTCTTTTCTCTTACTCTCCTCTGGACTATCGTCACTGATATAAGCAGGCTGTTCGTATATCGGATTAATATACCCTGTCGCCCCTCTCCGTTCCTTTAAAGGATACAACCCTATTTCTTCTGTACTAGTGCCTTTCACTTCGGGTGAGGTAAGGGGAGCAGAAGGTTTGACACCTTCCTCCTTACACTGATTAAGCATCCACTCCTCAGTTGGCAGATCATGTCTCTCTTCTTGGTATGTCTTCCAAAGCTCTAAAATAGTTAGCCGTTTCTCCAATTTCTTCCCCGTGTATGCAGTGTGCAAGTATGTGGTCATGTGTTGCAATACTGCTTCTGACAGTGATCCCCCTTGAGGCCATGGCATGAACATCTTATCTGCTGTTCCGTTCACCCATTCCACACTATACTGTTTGAGCTTGGCATATGGTTTGGTAGTGTTTTACATAAATACATCAGAGGAGTGTCTCCCATTTTGACGAGTCTCAATTGACTGTCGATACTTACCTGACTTTATAAAGTACCTTCACCAATTTTTCAATACTTTTTGAAACAACAAATATGTGCACTCTCCAACAACCACAGCTCAAAACCTCTATCTTTTCAATTATCTCTGTCTATCTCTGGATTGGTACCAACCACTTCCCTAGATAGTTCCTTTAGCTCCTTAACTTTGCTTCAATTTCTTAACAACATATATCACTTTCCAGACACCTTAACTCAACACAAATACACAGACAGACTAGTTGACTTTTCACATTTACTAAAAAAAACTCTGTGATCATCTTTATTCTCTGGCCGCTATTCAAATATCCTATCACAGAATTCAATTATCTCCTTATATGAACATGTTCAGACCTGGCCTAGGGACCCCGACTGGCATGTGAGACAATTTCTTCTAGACCCCCTTGGGTCAGGCTTCTGGGCACTATCTTATCTCTATCTCAATCTCCACACAATATGTCCCATTACTTTTAAATTACCACAACCCTGTTCCCTTAATTTGCCATTCCCCTCAGTCTACTCACCATTCGTTCATTTGACTCAAGGCACTCAGTATCATCTCCTCCTCCGACCGACCACTTTAGCTTCCAGCCGCAAAGCGCCTGTTGAAACCAGGCAGGGATTTCGTCAACGAGGGACCCTGCCCACTGTCTCGGTTCATCTTGCAAGTTTTCTATTTGGCCGCTCTCCACAGGAACCCCTGTGATCTTCCGGCTAGATGGCGAAGGATGTCTGATCATCCGAAATACTAGAGTTAACTTAATCAATGGGTCTAACCATCCTACCACTGCTACCACGTGAGCTTATGGCCCTTATCAAGTAGCGTATCATGCAGTAGATGGGATGCAGAGTAACTCTTACACCAAATAATCAAACCAACTCAGGAAGACAGAAAAGTGCATTTACTGTTTTATTATCAATTGTCTGAAACAAGGAGTTACAATGGACATCAACAGACATCGCACAGCATAGCTCTCAAAGCATTTAATAAAAAACAACACTTTTATAGTAAAAACTCATCATACATAATGTAATACTACGTGGCAAATAGGCGACAAACTATGGGGTGTAGTGGTTGGCTGAAGGGGAACATCTAAGTCTACTTTCTATACGAAACAGGTAGTGATTGGGTCTCTACAGTCAGGGGGACAACTCCTGCCCACCCCTAGTGCAAATCATCTTCAACAATTATTTGACACACAGTTCATCATTGGCTATCGGACTATAAGGCTCTTTGTTATATGGCCTTCTATAATTGGTTGGCACGCTCATGCCCTTCTGGAACATTCAGCTCACTAGCAGCACGTAAGCTCATACACCAGGTGTCAGGGGGTGGACTTAACTGTGTCTACCCTCCCAATTAGCCCAACATCGCTCATCACCCATGCCTTCTACCATGCAGATTGTCTTTGAACTTGGCCTTGCAAAGTATCCTTGCCCCTGAGAATATATGGGAGTGTGAGCACATGCTATCTTGGTTCTGGACTGCATGCCCAACTTCTATTTCCATCCTTAGTTCACATGACAGGAGACCGCAATTCAGCCCTTTTTGTAGCATTTACTTGTGTTCAATGAATAAACGTGGCACTCATGGCGTTCTTTTTTTGCACCTTAACAATGGATGAGAGTCTCACGCTCACTGTTCTTCAAAGACAGATAACCAATTCTTGGCTGCTTTAGCCTTCACACCAGGCCAGGCAGCTCTTGTTTGTTTGCTGCAAAACAGCTTCTGCCTTCTCTCCATGGGTTTGAACTTACTAAATTGTGACACCAATGTACAGTTTCTATATTATGGTGGCACTATTCACTATGTATAGCTATGTATAGCTATATTCTAAGATTACTTAGTCTACCTGCGTTGCTCTACAGTTATTGAATGATTTGAATTTTCTGCAGTGCCCTTCATACGTGCAATCCTTATTTTGTATATGAAAGTTTACTTGATTCTTTACTTCGTCATCAGTTTCCATAATGTCAATACATTCTCCTCTTCAGCCAGTCTTCTCTGTGCCTCACACTCATTTCTTTTGACATCAACTTTTCTTTCTCTCATATTCATATTCCTTCAGAGGTCTTCTCCAAGAGATTGTCATCTTTATGGGGATACATCAGATTTTTCATGGGTTTCTTAGTGGATACCTTTTCTCGAACACTCTCCTCAGAATAATCGCAACCACTGGTGTCGTGTATGGCGTGATTTCTGGCTCAGAACTCTCCCCAGAAGCCAGGATAGAACTCCTTTGTTGTCTCAGGCACATGAATGCCTGGAATGGCAGGACGGTTTTTGATCCATCTCCAGATGTTGTCGGGAGTGGGACGCCAGCAGGGAAGGCTGCAGGCTCAGAATCGACAGGTGTCCGCGAGAGGAAAGTGGTTGCATCAGGAAAAGATTCTTCATATCAACTGTCTAGAACCTTTAGCGTGTTCTTTTGCCATCAGGAGTCTCCTCAAGGATCAGGGAAACTGCTATGTCCTCCTTCGGATTGACAATATTTCAGCTGTTCGGTATATCAATCACCTGGGCGGTACTTGTTCCAAGGCCTTGGCGGATCTGGCAAGGGATTTCTGGCATTATTGCCTGGACAGGAAAATTCTACAAAGGTTGAGCATCTGCAGGACAGAAGCAACTGGATGTTGGACAGGGGGTGTTTGCCAAGATCTGTGCCCTCTGGGGGCCATTCCAGATAGATCTCTTTTTTTTAAAATTTAAAATGCATTTGGTTTACACCTTAAACCTTACATTTATCATTCACATTCAGTTTACATTATTCTCCTTATAAAAAATTTCAAAAACAAACACCAGACATCATTTATCTTTTATCCTTCTTCATTACTGTTACTATTGTCCAGCGTAATGTTTTCCCAGAAGTGACCTAAGGTTGCGACCATCTTTCTATTATTTCCTATTAAGATGTGACTCCATCTTTCTTCTTTTTCCATTTCTACTGTGGCACTAAAGTATTTGGCGCTAAAGAGCAGTCTCTTTTGGTTTAGTGCCTCGCATTCCATAGTTACGTGATAGAGCGTTTCGGTTTTCCCTCTTGTTTGACAGAATCTGCAGTCGCTATTTGCACTTTTATTTTGGCTCCATTTCCCCTGCCCTTCTCTTGTTGGCAGTAGGTTCAGTCTGAATCTTATGAACATGTCTCTAATTCTTCGATCCGGATATAATTTTAAGTAATTTGGAAGTTGATTAAGTGCTCTTTCTTCTCCCTCACATTTGAGTGTCATTTTATATTGATCTTTCTGCACTTGAGTTTCAATCCAATCGGTTCTACTCAGCTTCTTTTTTGCGATTTCAGGCATTTTCGTCAATGTCTCCAGTGTGATTCCTTTTTTGTTACATATACACATGGCTGCTTCTTTCCATTTGTCCAGTGTAACATTGTTGACGTGTACTTTTGAAGTTCTTAGGATTTCCAATGCCGGTATCTTTTCTTCGCTGTTCATTTTTCTGTAGAAGTCTATTATTTTCCATTCGATTATTGATTCTAATGATTGGAGGCCCAATTCATAGCGTATCCGTATCATAGGCATGTTCTGGGGTAGACTTAGTACTTTTCGCCAATAAATCGCTTCCAATTTCATCCATATGGTTCTATCATGGTTAATCATAGTTTCCGCACCATATGCAAGGATCGCTGTCACTTTTTGCTTATAAAAAGTTACCGCTGGTATAAGTGAACATTTTCCGAATTTCTTATGTATTGACAGGCCTTGTCTGGCTAACATTCTGTTTTTTTCTTTTAGCTGTTCTGCCCATGGTGCTTCTGTCAGAGATTGGTTGATCCATATCCCTAGATATTTATAAGTTGTAACCTGGATCAGTTTCGCTTCCTGGAGGTAATATTGGAATGATTTTTTCCCATTTGAATTCTTCTTTGTTAGGTGCATGATTCTTGTTTTCTTAGTGTTTATTGTCAGTTCATTTTGTTCCATGTATTCATAGGTTTTGTTAAGAGCTTTTTGTAATCCGCACAGTGTTTTTGCTAATAAGATGATATCATCTGCATAGATCAAACAAGGTACTGCAGTCGCATTTAATTTTGGTGGATTGATGGTTGGTGTATTTATAGCCTCTTCAAAATCCGACGTAAACAAACTGAACAGTGCGGCTGCTAGCGGACACCCTTGCTTTAGGCCATGCCAGGTGTTTATTTGCTTTGTTATTATTCCATCCGCTGTCATTCTTACTTGTATTTTTGTGTTGGAATACAAAGGTTTAATTGGTTCTAGGATGTCACTAGGGCATCTCCATTGTTCTAGTTTCTCCCACAGCAGGTCTCTATTGATTTTATCATAGGCAAGGCTCAAGTCGACATACGCTGCCATTGTATTTGTTTTTGTTCTTTCTGCTTCTTGTTTCATCAGATTTAGAATCATGAGATTCACATTTGTTCCGACATTGTGCACAAATCCTGTTTGGCGCACCGCTTGATGTTTTGTTTGTTTTGCCCAAATGTTTAATCTTGTCAGTATACGGTTAGCAAAAATTTTCCCTAGCGGATCCAGGAGCGCCGGTGGTCGATAATTCTTTGGTTCTTTTGATGATCCCTGTTTGTATATTGGGATTAGTGTTGCTATTTTCCAGGACTCGGGGACCTTTTTCGTGCGGTTAATCAGATCTATAATTTTACCACAGAATTGTGCCCAAACTTCTGGATTTTGTTTTAATGTTGCATTCGACATGCCATCTGGCCCCAGTGCCCTTGATGTATTTAGTTTTTTTATTATGTTGGTAATATCTTCAATGTCGTATCTAATGTTCCATTGCTTTGGCAAATGTTGTTGAGTTTTCTTTATTACTGTTGTTAGTTCTTCGTAGAGAGCTGTGAAATGCTCTATCCACGCTGCTTCTGGAACATCCACTATCGTTGCATTTTCAGCCTTTTTACTCAATTTCAAGAGTTCCCACAAACGTCTGGTGTTACGATTTTTCAGGGAGGCCATCATGGATTCGGCATTTTCTTGGTCTTGCATCATTTTGCCATTTTTATGCCAATTTTTAAATTTTTGTTTTGCTTGGCCAATTATTCTTTTTTTGGTTTGAGGTGATTCTTTTTGTGCTTTTTTAATGGATTCCTTTTTTTCCTTTTTCTTTTCTGCGATATCTTTGTTGTAAATATATTTTCGTTCAGGTTTGGATGGATGATTCAATCGCTGTTTCATTTGGAATTGGTCGGTTAACCACCCATAATTGATTTTATTGGAATCTTCTTTCTTTGAATTCATTAATGTTTCTGTTATTTTGGTTAGTCTGTTGTGCGGGATTCTCAACCGGTTCATTCTATTTACTAGTGTCAACTTGGGGATATTTATTTTGCTTCGTTCTTCTTTGTTAATTTCCCATGAGCGCTTTAGTATGTAATGGTCGCTATGTTCACTATATAGATTTTTGGCTTCGATTTTTGCTTGGGTATTTCCCTTGCTAGTATAGATATAATCTATGATTGATTTCTTTTCCCCTCTTGACCATGTTGGCATTGGTTTTTTTGCTGCATTGAGGGCATCCCATCTTTCGAAGTTTCTGTTGCGTGTCTCTATTATCCACCTTCGTGCTCTATTTTCCAACAGTTGATCTGCTATTAGATCTCCTTTGTCATCAAATATATGCAGGTTGAGATATCCACATATAATGAATTCCACATCTTGATGCTCCTGTGCAATGCTGTCTATCTTAGTGAAGATAGAATCTATTACCATTTCTTCTGGTACTTTCTTTGGATTCCAATATATATTGGTGATGTTTAGATATTGGGTCCTTAGTTCTAGCATCGCTTGTCTTTTGATTAATGTGTTTTGCGCCCAATTTCCAATATTCTGGTATTCGATAATTTCTGTTGTCAATTCTTGACTAATTAGGGTAATAAGTCCTGCTGACGGTCTGCCTCCATTGTTGTTAATAGCAGGATTCATGTATGTTAGAAATCCTTCACATACTGGGGGAGTTGTTAACCATGTCTCTTGTAAACATATCACCTCTGCTGAGTTTAACTCTGGTCGTTCTGTTTGGAATAGATGTAAATGTCCCCTAGTATTCCATGAGCATACAGTTACTTCTTGTATGTTATTTCCTGTTTGTTGTTATTGTCTCGTTTTTTTTGTTTCTTCATTTCTGCTCTTTTCCATACTAATTCCCTGCCAGAAGGGTGATTTTTCAAAATTCCATTTGTTCGGTGTTTTATCATTGTACTGTTTTGAGTTCCTTCTTTTTTGCTCGTCCTTGTACCATCTTGCTTCCTCTATTTCGCTCCATCCTTTGTTTTCATTATGTAAGTTGCTTTCATCACTGCTGATAGCCAAGTATGTTCTATTACTCTCTTGCTGCGTCATACTGAATATTGCTTTCGTGTCGTTGTCCGTTTTATCATCATTTGACACTCTGAATCCTCTATCTTCCAGTTCTTCCGCACATGATGATATTAAACTATTCAACTCTCTTGAGCAACAATATATCCAGATTTTATCCAATCTCTGTTCGTCTTTAAATTCGATTTGTTTCAGATCTTTTGATTTTAGTTTTTTCCAATTTTGGAATTGCCTTAAAGAGGCGTAATAGATTAGTTCTTTTCATCACAATGTTAGCCTCTTTTTAAGATCTTCCTTCTAGCTTTAATCTAATTACACTTTCCTTGTAGTAAGGGTCAACAAATTGGAGTTGTTCAAGCTTTGATCTTTCTTCGTTCCTAGCCTGTTTCGTTCTTCGGTCAGCTCGTTTATCTCTGTTTTTGTTTGTTTTTTCGGGCTGTTGTTCCTGGTCTATTCTCTCTTTTTCCTGTTGTGTTCAAAGTGCTATTTCCTGTGTAAAGTTCTTCATCTGAAATTTCTTCACAGGATAGCTCAATTGATACATATGATTCTGTAATAGTTTTCTCATAACAGTCAATTACCAGCATAGATGCAGGATTTGGTTGTTGTTCCTGTTGCCCTTCTCCGCTTTTGTCTTCATTTCTAACCTTCTCTGGTTCCTGTGTTGAATAAGTGGAAAGGTTCAATAGTGATTCAATATTTCCTTCTTCGCTTGATGAGACGCTCACAGACTGAATGTTATCGCCCTCACTTATTATTTCTTGGGTTTGGGTGGATTCTTCTACTCCTCTTGTTCTTGATTCGCTTTCTTTTGTTACTGAGTCCACTATACTCATTTCTTTGTGTTTTTGGGGCTGTGGTTTTTTACTATTATCTTTAGTACTTTGGGCTAGGTTCCTGAGAAATGCTCTAGATCCTCTTTGTTGTTTTTTGTCTGTTTTTTAGCCATTAGCGTTTTTGTTTTATTTGAATTATTCATTGGCTGTTGTTCGAATATGCTATAATTCACATTCCCTTGTGTTGTCTCAGGCTGCAAATATATTGTATGTGTTGTTAATTAAGCTATCTAGTTTATAGGTTTTTTATTTATTTTTGTCTTAAGTTCTTCGGATGTCAAGTCTATTAGGAGCATGTCGTTCTGGTTCTCTGTTTCATCATTATAATTGTTCTCTCTCCTATTCTGTGTGCTGTCTCCTATTATCTTAGTGGAGCCTATCTTAGGTGCTCCCAACTTTTGATCTTTCTCTTTTTGGTTTTTTCCTTCAATGTTATTCTTCGTTATGGATGTTTTTGTGAACAAAATTAGGGCTTCCATAAGGGTTGCTTTGTCCGTTCTATCTTGTCTTGCTATCTCTGACAGTCTTTGTTGCCATATATAGCTGTTTTCTGCTTCTATGCTGAGCCGTTCTTGTATTTTGTATACCAGCAGTTCTAAATTCTTTTGAATTGAGTATCGTAGTGTGTTCTTTCATTGTTTCATGACTTGCTTCTTGTAGCTTTATGTAAGGTATCATTGTTTGCGTTGTTACAGCTATCAGCATGTTCTGTAGATCCAGCATTGATGTAGCAACTGACTCTTGTTTATTTCCTGGCTTAGGTGGACAATCGCCAACAGATTCCTCTGGCTTGTAGTCTGTTTTCTTGGCGTTTGTTTCCTTATTTGCTCTTTGTATTTTGTTTGTGGTTGTATAACTTAAGTCAGTATAGTTTTGCCAACTATTGGTTTCATTACTTGTTTCTAATGTTCTTTCAGCTAAATTAGCTTGTTTTTTGTTGTTCCTATTTATTTGTTGTAATTCCATCAATGTTTCAATTTCTGTTAAATCCAGCGATAGACGTTCCATTCGACATTGACTAATTGGAGCAGTTTCTTTTATAAATCTTTCTGATTTGGTGGCTCTTTGATAGTATAATTTCCATTGCTCTTTTGCCTTAATTGCTTTTTCTTTCTGTGATACTAGTGGCTGGTCATGTTTACTGGCATCACTTTCTTGCTTTAAACTTTTTGCACCAAGCTTTTGTTCGATGGATGTTGCCGGTTCTTTTATTTCCTTTTTGTCTGTTTTTGCCACTTGCTCCTTTCCCCTCTGCATCTGGGAATTAATTGCTTCTTCAGCATTTGTTGTTTTTGGATTTGTCCCTTTGATGCTCTGTTGGTCGCAAATTTGTTGCATAGTTTCTCCTTTCTGCGTAGCTCCATATGCGGACTCAGTACAAGGTCACCCTCTAGACTGGCTTTTAATAGGCCTCTCCAAGGTCCGGTCTCCTAGATGCATTATATGGACTACATTTCCATTTAAGGAAGACACAAAATAACAGAAAAACTTTATATGGAGCTCCCATTTCGAACTACGAGGTGCACGATCTTGTGCACCCTGTAGACGCTGTCATTTGGAACTGCTTCTCTGTACATATTTATAATGTCCACACTGAATGACAAAATTGCATGAAGTAATGCTTTTGCTTTCTTGGGAACTCCGCTACTCATGTGAAAATAATTAACACTGTTAACATGACGTTGGTATTTGTACGACTCTCAAATTATGTGATAAATTGCATTGGCATGAAGTAATGTTTTTGTTTGTTATTTACATTGGCATGTAGTAATGCTTTGTTTGTTTGTTTTACCCTGTCACTGCTATTTGTACCGGTCTCGATTTATGAGATGACCTATATTGTGCTCTGTGAACCCTAACTGTGTTTTTGCTTAGATCGTTTACAGGGTATTTTTTAACTAGTATATATGTTTTAAAAAAAAGTGCATCAGCAACCAGTAAAAAAACGGACTCCCACTAACTATATTGAGTGCCTAACTACTTTTTTGTATACAGCTATGCATTACATGACAGTAAATAAAATGCTGCCCGTTTGCCATACATGGAAGTAAAGTTGCATTTAAACAATTTGCAAAGGAATAGTATGTTTACAGGCAGGACCCCTATTTTGTATACAGCCTTAGCTAGCCCACAGTCCTGTTCCTGTTCTGGGCTCTCCCTCCCGTGTCCTGAATGCAAAAGCTGAGGCTTTCATGTCCCTACTCCACATTCTTTCTTTATCAGAATATGATGTTTGTACGTGAAGTGTTCCTCCTTCATTTTCTTATGTTTGCACACACCTCAGAATCAGCCCCTCAGTGTCTTTGATGCTCATGCAAAGGTTTTTCATTTCTATTTGTATGATGTTTTTGCCAAAGCACTGTACATAAATAGGTTGGTACAAAAATATGAATAAACAAATTGGTAAATAAAAGAAATGAAGACATGTTAGAAAGCAGACATTGTTTTAGGTTGGAACAGAACAAAGAGTATTTGGGGATGGATATGATGTGGGGAGGCAAAGAGTTACAGTGTTTAGGGCCCAATAGTGTAAATGAATGGAAACAAGATTTTGGGCAGGGTGGCTTAAGTACTCTCACTAGAAAGTGTGATTGAGACCAACGGGAGCGGGTGGGCATGTAAAGAGAGATAAGGGAAGAGAGGTAGAGGGCAGCAAGGAAGTGCAACAATAGACAAAACTCAAAGGACAGCCAGGAGAGGGAATGAAGAGAGGGAAGGATAGCAGTATGGGGAGAAAGAGCACAAACAGTGCTGATAGCAGAGTTGACAACAGAATGTAGGGATGCAAGATGAGAGGTGTGGAGACCAATAAGAAATAAGGAGCAATAGTCAGAGAAAACCAAGGAAGTGAGAAGTTTGGTTCCAGTGAAAGTTAAGGAAAGGGTGAGCTTTGTGTATATTGTACAGTTGGAAATGACAGGAGAAAGCAGTGTTGTAAATGTTGGGGCGGGGAGAGAAAAGTCAAAGATGACACCCCTTTTCAGAGCAGACATTGAGAAAAGAAGGGAATTGGGAGGAAAGAGAATACCGAGATGATATACAAAGCGGGGACGGTGGCAGGATATAAATGAGATAAAGTTACAAGACATCTTAGAGAAACGGGCCGGCCCTTTCCTTACTTTGAAGCTAAGCAGTGACAGTCCCATTTACTGCATTGATGGGCAACCGAATGGGCATCTGAATAATGGCCTAAGAAGGCCGGATCCTTCCTTGCTTTGAAACTAAGCAGGGTCATTCCTGGTTACTGAATGGATGGGAGACAGTCCACAGTCCCGAATGCTGTGTGTTTTCTTAGTTTTAAATATTTCATAACACATGGCATGCTACTGTCAGTCCTTGAAAGTTTTGCACTCAGAGACAATTTTATTTGCCTGTTGATGAATTGCATTCTGGTATTTGTAGTCTCACAGTAAGATGGGGGGAATAATGCCACCATTGTACACTTTTTGCCCAACATAGTTATATAAGGATTTATATATTTGAGTGACCTGTGGTATTTGTTCTTTTCAAGTCAGCTTTATAAAGTAGAGTATTGTTGAAAGCCAGGGGGGAGGAGGGGAAATGATGAGAGGGCAAGTAAGTCATGAGTATTTGCCCACGACGTGGCAAGAGAGTTTGCAATAATGGACACTGGTGCAGTTATTTTCCCCTGATTGT
Source organism: Ambystoma mexicanum (assembly GCF_040938575.1). Taxonomy (NCBI): domain Eukaryota; kingdom Metazoa; phylum Chordata; class Amphibia; order Caudata; family Ambystomatidae; genus Ambystoma; species Ambystoma mexicanum. Next base: position 404,223,163 of record NC_090941.1, read on the forward strand.
GGCCCTGATTGTGGCTGCTTTTCAGGGAACCAGTAAAGGACACGTGGGTGGACAGCGTAACTTTTTTTAAGCAGGCGGGCCCAAACCCTTGGGGTTTTGTGAGGTTGGAAAGCTTGCCCTAGTATTTGGATACCAGGATTTTACTCAGGTTGTCATGTTCCCAGTGCAGACACTAACCAACAAGACCACAAGCACTTGTTTTGTCTTGAAATGTTGCTTTCCCAAGGAATATTTCACTACAGAATGCTGGGTTTAAAAGGTGATCACATTGTATACCTTGCCAGCAAATTTATTGAAAGATTATCTCTCTCAGGTTATTTTTCTGGTGTTCATTACTTTTTTTTTTAAGTCCAATGCTATTCTGTATTGTGCACTTTCTTCTAAGGAGAAGGTCAATTGAACTACATTTGTATATTTCACTTTAAAATATATGATCACCTTCTGTGCATATATTCATGGGTGCCAGCTTTTAATTTTCGCTATGGAGGCAAAGGTACCTGAACATATGTTATTCTTGCAGCTGATCATTTTTTAACCTTTTCTGTGCTGCTTAAATGCGATTAGTTGGGGTTAGCGATATATCACAAGAGTCACCAAGAGACCAGCTACAAAACGAGGGACTTGTTGCACCTTGCTTATACAAAGGGTGTGACCCTCAGCAAATAATGTAATCTCACTGTGCATTGGCTAAAAACATTGTGAGTTCTCAAAGCCTGCAATCTTTCATACATAATACAAAAAAAGTAGTTATGGTAACAGCTACAGTGGGGATACCATCCATGCAGTAACTGGGACCAACCACAGCGGACACGGTTGAAAGCTGTATCCACTGGTAAAGGCCAAAATCTATGGTTGGTACCCTGATATTGTTTTAAAATATTCAGTACAAATGGGCGAAGGTTGTGACCATTGTCCATAACTGAAGGCCATGACTAGTACCCATTCAGTTGCTGTTGTAATGTAATTAGTGATGTTATCAGTGATGTGATCTGTGATGTCAGCATTGTGGTCATAGGCTGCGCAACTTGGGGTGCAAAATTAAGGTTGCTTTAGCTGAATATATATGTATGTGTGGGCATAGGGGAGTAGGGTGTGGTTGTTGGGTGTGGCCTCTGGGGGTATGGGAGGACCCTCATTTAAAAACAAAAACATTTCAAATTCACGATGACCAAAAGAGCATGAAAAAATGCAGACTTTTAAATAGCAGTCTATAAAAACATGTAGAACCCTTCCTGCATCACAAACAAGATAGGGACGACCGAGATTCCATATTACGAAGTTTTAAACCCATCATCGTGGCAGGACAACACAAAACAAACTAAGTCATCATCACCCTACTAGAAAGAAAAGTACTGAGGAGTCTATGAGAAAGCACGTCTACTCATGCTGCGCACCATTATTATGGAAAAACATATCGAAACACAAACACATATGCAAAATTGCTTCTCTTCATTAAAATAAATCATGAATGCAGTGGGATTAAACATTTTGTTTGTTTGTTTGTTTTCGTGTTTATTGCATTTGTAAGGTGCACCAGACCCAGGAGTAGCAGGGCGCAGACGGATATGCGAAGCTTACATATGTTACAAATATACAGGCAAAATACGATATGTCGACATTACATCTGAAGTAATACAATATAATACAATATACACAATTTATAATGTAATATACACAAGACTTAAGTTGCACATAGAGTCAGAATAATTTACATCTAGGAAGTTGGAACTATACACAATTTACAATTTAGCAGCAGGTCGTGCTGACGTACCATAGTTTCAGGGCAAACTAATTCTCAGTCAGGTTGAGGTGAGTAATGAGGTTCTTTAAGAAGGAGTAGGGGAGGTCGTCTCTCAACTGGTGTGACAGGGAGTTCCAAAGTTTAGCAGCCTTCACGGGGAAACTGATGCCGCCAATCTTAGACAATTTGAATCTGGGTACTACCAAACAATTAGTATTAATGGTTCTGGACGTTCTACTAGAAGTTCTTCTGGATATTCTGTCAGTGAGGTAGCTCGGAGCCACGTTGTGTAGCGCGTTATGTGTCAAAGAGGCAATTTTGTAGTTGTATTTTATTGTGGGTCAATAATCATTTATGATGACGTCTGATGGCAGAGATATGCACTCTTTTGTTGATGCCTAGTGCAGCTCTAATGGCATTGTTTTGAAATGTTTGGAGTTTTTTTGATAATGCTTTTATTAGCACTGCTGTAGAGGGCGTTGCAGTAATCTAATCTTGATAGAATTAATGCTCTGGCCAGTATAAGGCAGCTGTCATTGGAAAGGAAGGGCCTGCCTGCTCTGATCAGCTTACAGGTATAGGCTGTGGTAGAGACCAGAGAATTTAGTTGTTTGGTAAAGGACATTGTTGCATCCAGGTAGAAACCAAGAGTTTTTACCTCATTGGAGACAATAGTATTATTACCGTCAATGATGAAGGAGGCATATTCAGGCCCTAGTTTGGAGATGTTGGATGGGGAGCCAAGGATGATCAGCTCCGTCTTGTCATCATTCAGACATAGGCCGTGAGTGGCCATCCATGCCTGAATGATGAGATAAATTCTATTCACCAAAGCCAGGTCCTTGCCATGATCCCCGGAAAGCGGGAGGAGAATCTGAGTGTCATCTGCGTAGTTAGTGTAGGTGACACCCAGAAGGTCCAGATCATCGAACAGTGGCTTGGTGAATATATTGTAGAGAGTGGGGGACACACAAGAACCCTGAGGGAACCCACACATGATAGGGGTAGGGTCCGCAGCTGCAGAGGGAGAGAATGCTCTGCTAGTTCTGTCGCTCAAGAAGGATTCTATCCATTTAACAGCGCCTCTAGAAAAGTGGGTTACTGTATCAAGATGCCTACAAAAGACCTTATGATCAACCAAGTCGAATGCAGCTGAGAGATCGAGTAGCAGTAATAATGCTGTTTTCCCTTGGTCTCTCAGCTCATCGATTTGTGTCTTCAGGTCTATCAGTGCAGTTTACGTCCCGTGTAATGGTCGGAATACTGATTGACGGACCCCTAGGAGTTTGTGCTGTTCGAGGTGTTTTTGGATCTGCAAATATGCAATTTTATCAAACATTTTTAGAAGAAATGGAACTGTTGCGATAGGGCGGTAATTGGTAGCGATGAGTGGGTCCAAGGTTTGCTTCTTGAGAAGTGGAAGTAACCAGGATTGTTTCAAATTGGCTGGGACGGTGTCGGAAGCAAAGGAGGCGTTAATCACTTTGGAAATGAAAGGGGAGAGGTCTCTCGCAGCCTCTTTTATGATATACGCTGGGCAGATATCACCTTTATAGTTAGATGGTTTGAGAGAGAGGATGGTTTTTTCCACCTCGAGGATAGTAGTTTTGGTGAAGCAGAATGTGGTATTTGGATCGGAGATATTTGCATTAGATGGGGGTGGTGGTTCGTTGGTTGAGATAGGTTCAGAGAGTCTTTCTTGTTTTTTATTTTAGTTTGGAGGGTGTTGATTTCATTGGTTAGTGCTAGTTGTATCTCTGAGCACCAGTTCTTGTCTTTAAGGCAGATATCAGGGGGAGAGATAGGGGACTCTAGCTCTTTTAGGATTGAGAATAATTCTTTTATGCTTGAGTTGGACTTAGCTATCCGTTCATTGTAGCAGTTTCTTTTGGCCTGGCAGATTTCTTTTTTATAATGTGATGCAGTGGACGCTAGCATCTTTTTGTTTTCGTGGGAGGGGCAAAGGCGCCAATCAGTTTCACATTTACCTTTTAATAGTCACAGGTCTTTTAACTGAGGAGTAAACCACTTGTTGAGATGAAAGTTTAGGTTTACTAGCTCTTAGTTTGAGAGGAGTGAATTTGTTCAAGGTAGAGAGCATGATCTTGTTATATTCATGCACCATCGTACTTAGGTCCAGGTTGTCTGCCAGATAATTTAGGGCAGGTAGAATATTAGGGATCACACTGTCCACTGTTATATGTTTAACCTGGTTAGACAAGCTGGCACTTCTTGGGGAGCCATGAGTTTTTGTCTGATAGTGGAGAGTGTCATGGACACGAGGAAATGGTCTGTCCAAGATAGGGGAGAGATAGAGGTAACGGTAGCTGTACAATTGTGGTTGGCTACCCAATCCAGGGTTCTACCCTTAGTGTGGGTGGGAGCGTTCACCTTTTGAGTTAATCCTAATGCATTGAGGGAGTTTACTATTTGCACAGCATGATTGTCAGAAGGATCATTCAGGCCTAGGTTAAAGTCTCTGAGCAACAGTACTTGGGAGGTAGGTTAGATTATGCCGATCCTCTTCAAAGGTGCCAATGGGACCAGGGGGTCTGTAAACTATATGCATGGTGAGGAATTGGGAGTTCTTTAGTGGTAGCTTGACAGAGAGGGATTCACATGATTGCAGGTCATGAGGGGCTACTAGTCTCAGCGATAAACTCTCTGTAGCTATGATAGCTATTCCAACGCCTTGGGAGCCATCTCTGTCTTGTCTGAGAATAGTGTATCCTTCTAGGATGGCTAACGTGAGTGCAGGTCCTGCGGCCTTGTGTAACCATGATTCGGTTATGGCTAGGAAAACTAGGCTGTCTTCTGTAATTAGGTCGGCTATGTCGATAGCATGGGCCACCAATGACCGAGCGTTGAGGAGAGCTCCTTTTAGGGGTAGATTATCTTCTTTAGTTATGGTTGTGCATGTAGTAGGGCTATTGGGGGCTAATGCCTTGGAGATGAGTGTGGGAGTCTGAGTATCAGAAATGCTACAGGTGGGAAGAGTAGTGGGCCATTTGGTGCTAGTAGTTGTCGTGGTGTGGTGACAATTGGTTTTCTTATTGGAAGGTGGTAGTGATCTGGTAAGCGGCTCATAGATTTTAAGGAGTCTGCTACGTAGTTTAAGATTTCTGATGTACGTAGTACAAGGGATCATGGTATATTCTCCTGTAAACTGGTAGCTAGGATGGGCAGGAATACTAGGCTTGGGTGTCATGTCGGTGGAGGTATGAGGGTGTGATTTCTTCTCAGCTAGGAGGGTAGCGTTGGAGTGGGCTAATAAGCTAATGAGCAGCTGAAGAATGATAGGTCTCATAAGGATATGGAGGGTGCGGCGGCCTGGCATATTAGAGGTGAGCAGTGGACCAGTTCAACTTTAACTAGGTGGGCCTGGGACTTGGTATGCACGGTACACAGAATGTTCTAAGACAAATCGGAATAGGCAGATACAACTTAGTCTGTGAGGGCCTATGACAAGGTATGCAAGTGCACCGAGTGCTCTAGGACACGAAGGTTAGGGCTGATGCGGTATAGGGCAATACGGCTGAGTAATATTACAGAACTCGGTCTAAATGGTCATAATGTTTATAAGGCTTCAAGAGCTAAATAATAACTGCAATGGTATCATGGTAAGCAAATCTGTATAGTACAGCCTAAGTACAGTTCATACAGCAATACTAACATAATCAGGAAGGTGCATTCAGGTGTCTGAGTGAATATGGGTGGTCTAGGCTGAGAGTAGATCAAAATATAGACAATGATGAGAGCGCGATTAAGGGGGGAGTTGGTGCCGCTGATGTTACTGGACAACAAAGGTAGAATAGGGGGGCAACAATGTACTCACGTGGGTCAGCAAGCACGTTGCAGACAGGGAGTCTGGCCTCTGGCACAATACCTCCTTACAGAGTGAATAAGCTGCAATTTTAATTAGTCAGATGGATGCCTAAGTCAATTTCTTCTGACATGAATATGCACACTGAAATGTACATTGACCTTCTACGCTAGTATCCAGTGCAATGCTCATAAAGCAGCTGTTCACCTACTATATTTCCTTCCACAGATGTGTGTGCCATGAGTACTAACTGCCCCTATTTCACAGTAAGCAACTTGTTCTTCAAATGTTTTGGCTACAAACACTCTGCATACTGGGACCGGTCAGGCATATTTGTAATGGTATAGTGACACTCTAGTTCCAGAATCCATTGTGGTGGGCTTGAAAGTCAAGACTGGCTGATATTGCCCTCCCCGTTGACAGAGACAATTTAGCAGCTACGGTATGGAGAGTCAAAGTAGAAATAATACCCACATGCTGCCTATGGAGCTAGGTACATTTTAAGCCCTGGATTCTCTATGACCACTGTGATGCTGGAAATGCATCGGAGGGACAGGGCCTCTGTATCCTTGTTCTCTACTGATTTTTATTGTGTGTTCTGTTGTGATTTCCACGCAGGAGTTCATGTTGGACTCCTGGCAGTGCAGCTCTCTTTTGGTTTGATGTACAGACCCATGGGATACCCTTATGGCACCCATGGGTGGGGGTACAACCCTGTGCCCCTAGTGTATGAAAATCCTCCATTTTGGGATGCCCAGGCCCTGTCATTGGAATCGGTGGATTCCCGATGGAGACAAAATGGCCCCCATGGCCTCTTGCCTTCCATCGCCTGTTACCTTGATCTTCCCGAAGTCACGGGAAGCCCTGACTCTGTCCCTTCCCCCTGACTGGTTGTTGAGGTGGAAGTTCCATATATTGTATTATGGGGAAGTGCTGCCCAGACTGGCTGGAGCCTTCTCAATGACCGTATGTTGTGGGTATGCCTGTGGGTGGGACCTGGGTGAATGGAGTGTGTGACGAATACGCATTCTATGTTATAGGTGTCTAGTATCTGGTGGTTGACACAATGACTGAGACAGCCCTGCCCGAGACTGGTATGAATGCAGTATGGAGTGTTGAATGGCTCGGTACTTGTCCCAATACACATACCATGTTGTGAGTGTCTGGAGAGAAGTGAATGGCCTGAATGCACTGTGTGCCTGATTGGCTGCCTGCCTGAATGCCCTTAGTCGTGATTGGATGCTTGAGTATGACCCAGCGGAATGAATGGGAGATCAACAGTACATCTGGGGACCTCTCACTGCTAGGAATTGTGTTCAGAAGCTGAAGTCCACTACGACAAGTAACTGGAGTAACTGAAGCTTGACCTTGAAGCCCTGCTGGATGAGAAGCATTGCTGTTGCTCTCCTTCACAATCTGAATGCTGCTGTGCCTCCAAGGACTGACCCAGAGAAGACCTAGTAAGGCGCCTTCTTCCCGAGCTACGAGGGACCATCGTGCACCAGCTGATCTTTGCCAAAGCTCCCTGGTAGACAGACCTTCGACAGACTGCCGACCCGATACGGGGACTGCTGCGGAACTCCAAGGAGAACCGCCTGGACTGTTGTCTGCCACTGTCAACGACCGCCGTCGCCGACCGGAGCCGCCGTGCTCCCGTTTTGCCTAAGAACGTTCGAATCCAAGGACGCTCTTGTCCGCATCGTCACCGCTGTATCCTGCTGGAGAAGGTCTGACCGTCGACGTGCCATTGAGCATCCATCGCTGGATTTCCCGCCACCCAAACACCACAGAGATGCTGATGACTCTAGGCCCTTACTGGGCCACAGTTCATCAAACTCTTTGCAGTCTGGAGCTATTGACACTGAGGTGCCCCGCATGACTCTTCCTTGCAGGACGTTTACGCTTCCCTGTCAACGAGCACCGCTAGGAACGACACTGCCACTTCACCGTCGTAGCTCAACCTGTTCTCTGTCGGACGTTCAACGACCCGTGACTCCTGCCTTAAAGGGACGGCACTCAAGAAGGGCCGTCGATTCCCTGAAGAGGAACGCTACAACGCCAGATACTTTGGGGTTGCAGAACTATTGGGAAGGCTAGTGTGAACAACATATGGACTGGGCTTGTATCTTTATTCTACAGGTTGCCCAGGTGGGGGGATCTCCACACGGAACTGTGTTTAACGGTAGTGACCAGTATTCTGCCAGTTGTTCAACCATCTTGCTTTCCTTCCTCTCTACTGCTGGTTTCCTCTTTATTTGATCTGTGTGGCATTCTGACCATATGAACTTTAATGAGATCTAATAATCTTTGTGGTACCACTTTAGAACTGTATGTATTTACCATTGTTGATTTTCGGAGTACAAAGTGAGTTATCGTGATATTGTATATAACCTTGAATATGAATTATATAAAGACTGTGTTTTAACCAATACAGTGTGCGGACATTCCTTTGTGGGTGCTTGGGGACTACACTATACTTAAGAACCAGCCTGCATCACCCCCTGAGAAGCTAGGCCTTGATTGCTCGTCCATTGCTACCACAATAGAGAATCTTGGCTGGGTCCTCTGTGCCTCTCCTCTACCATATAGAGACCGGAAGTTCAGATCCCCCCTCCGGCGTCTTTACAACCACCTACTGCACTGACTTTCTATCTGACACTCTGTGTCATTTTAGGCCTGGTCTGAGCTGTGTAATATTGTTTCCATTGGTATGAATAGGCTCCACCTCTGGGACACAGGTAGTCACCTGTGCACCTAACAGACAGCACCCAACACATGGTGCAGATTTTACCACAAACTAAACTGTTAATGGAACCAAAGTGGCCACGGAGTGCAATACACCCAAATACTGGGTTTTAACCAATGCAAAGTGAAACCAGGAGATGGAGAAAGCACCTTTTTAAAATGGAACTCCATCTCTAAAATTGTGAAGATTCCCAAATGGGTCAGCTATATGATCAATCTAGCAAAAGAATGCAACCGCTGCTACAGAGGTATACATCTTAAAATGGCAAAAGATTGGAAGTTGTGAAGTATTCTGAATGGCACGCGTAAGTAGTTTTCTACTGTACAAAAGAATGAAGTCAAAATGAACCATCATTTTATTCAAAGTCTTCTTAATCTAACATTTTATTTATTTTCCCAACCGCTATTGGATTATTGCATAAGGTTTATAATAAATGGTGGATTTTACATAATATCTAATAGTGTTAATATGTCGAAAAGCAGCAGATTTTTGCATTGGTCTGAATAACACTTGTGTTCCTTTTAGCCCTATATTGTGCTAACTTCAAGTTGACCAGAGTTTCAACCGAGAGCAAACTAGCCCCCTTGCTTGGGAGAACGTTTCAAGGGGATTATTAAAAAATATAAATTATGCTGACAGCTTGGGATTTGCAGCTGAAGCAGAGAATATAACAACTCACCAGATGATGAAAGTCTGTTCTTTTTATAGCCAAGCTTCAAACACATCTTCTTGCAATTAGCATGTAACTTTTGAACTCTACCTCAGAGTTAAGCAAGCCAGATTACAGGCCTAATACAGAGAACAAAGAAGTCCTGTCATTTAATTAAAATCTATCATTGGCCTAAGAAAGTACATAAGCTTCTTTACATGAGTCATTTTGCTGAAGCACAGGTTAATTGGCTTATAACTTTAAAGCCAGGTGACTTACAAACATGAGGCTGGGTGTGTTGTGAGCATGAGATCATTGTCTATTTAAGAATTTTAAATTACAATTTCCTATGTTGGTTAAAATGATTAAATAAAGAATATTAACAAAGTTTACGACCTCGAACCCTTCCCTGGAGGCTATTCGACTGGAGACTGGGCCTTGTTTTCTTGGATAGTGTGCTCTCCCTCCTGCTTTCAGCGCAGGGGCGCGTTAATTGGTGCGGGATCGTTGCTGCCTAGTTACTTCACTGGCAAGAGTCCGACAGGTAAGTATAATGAATCTTTTGAACAGTTCTCTAACTCCGTTCCTTTCCTTCCTTAGATGATGGCCGGCGTCCGGGGATGGCGGCGTGCTGCTGAGATGAGTAGCGCTGAAGGTGAGTGAGAGCGCGATGCGCAATGCACCCCTTTCGTATTTGCATTGAACTGAGTTATTTTCAGTGTCTTTTAGGTGCCACAACGTTTTCAGCGTGGATGCCGGTTATGAAGAACAAATGCCGTGGGTAAGCGCGGTATGCAGCGCCTCTAGATGTTTCCACGCTAACCTGGAGTGTCTTTTTCCTCTTGCAGATGGATGAGAAGTTGCAGGGACAGAGTTCCCCCAGAGCGGCTGGGATTCAGGTAAGCGTTTGAAGCTCGTACAGTATTTAAAAATAAGCGAAGGTTTGCAGAATGCTTACTAATACCTTTTTTCTGTTCTTTTCCCTTTTCCTTAGGAAGCGGCATGCCAGGATGGGAATGACACCGCCGAAGATGCCCGAAGAACAGAAGGAGCAATAAATGATGGGCAGAAGCGCCGCAAGGTAAGGCTGTTCCTAACGGTGTTCTTGTTCTTGCAGGAGCTGAGCGCAGAACAAAGATGCAGGCCTACTGGAGACCGATCGGAACACAGTGAGTCTCATGCTGCAGGTGCAGAAAACGCAAAGCATGTTTCTCAGCCTGGGTGTGGCTTGAATAGTCTCTGGGTATCCCAGGTGTCTCTGGGCTCAACCACACCCAAATGACTAGACCGCACATGCAGTTCTGGGAACCAAAATATGTGGGGGCATCCATCTTGTCCCCATCAATGCACTACAAGTCAAAATCCCACTGTTATCCTATGAGAGTGAGTGAGTCTGGTGCCACAAGCGCCAAGTCTGACTCCAAGTGGGTCTTTGGAGGGATGGAGAGGCCCTTGAGGGACATGTAGGTGATCGTGGCCTGGCTCCAGCCTGACATCTTGGAGGGCTGGGGACATGAGGGGCAGGAATCATGACACATACATCAATCCCATGTATCCTTAGATGCATCTAGGGTGAGGGTTTCTGTGTTTCACAAATGTACTGAATTGATGCAATTAGATATAAAAGAAATACTCATTTAGAATTCAAAATTACTCAGAGCAAATCGGCCCCTCCCTTTTTCATATTCAGACATAAGAACAACCAGTCAAGAGTTGGTGTGTTTTCTCTTTGGGAGTGGCTGACTGTCGGACAAGCCAATGGATGAACTTGACCAATCAAAAACATTGAAATAGTCATGACATAAGCATGGGAAAACATCAAATTTTAAAAAGCAGGAATACTTAGGAAGGTGGAACTTTGGAATTAAAACTGCAGGAAATAACACCACCTGTTCCTATCGGATGAGTTCTCAATGTGGATATTATCTGGAGATGACATGGATCTATCCATGAGAGAATTGGAGCCAACTTAACCTGGGGCAGACTTGCTTTCCAAGTAGAGCAGAGGCTGATTGGCAGTCTTTTGAAAACTCATGAGGTCCTATATTGACTCCATGCCGTAAACAAAATATTAAAGGTTCAAAGTGAGTATGAACACTCCTCAAATGTAATTATATAAACCCCCTAGAATCATTGCTAAGTGCCTGGCACGCTAGGGAATTGATATATAATTTCCACTAAGGCACACTCATTCCAAATAACAAAACTTAATATTTTGTGTGAAAGGGTACAGTACTTCACCTTATATTTAAAGATTAGTGTGATTTAACTGCATTTAGAAAACGTTAAATTTCTATGCACAGAATGAAGTGGTTAACAAAGTATTCTTTATATAAAGAAAATAGAATATTGAAGATTGCCAGTGTGAGTTACATCCTCATTTTTCATTGTACTTGAAGCTCATGAGGTGGCATGTAAATAAATGCCAAAATGCTTTTTTCTGTGCTGTGTGTCCTGCATAAGATAGGGAACGCTTCCCGTCACTTACCGTGTAGCATTTTATAAGTGATATTTAAAAAATACCCTAAATGTATTCACAGCTACAATCCATGTTGGGCTTCAGTTTGAGTGCGCATCCTCGCGCCCTAATGAAGAAATGCTTTATTTATTTTATTTATTGGGTATTTGTAAAGTGCCTATAAAACATATCGGGCCTCATTAGGAGTTTGGAGGTAACCAGGGCACTATTAGCGCCATGGCTGCCTCCAAATCCTTACCGACTCCGCCCTGGTGAATGGAGCTATCACCGCCCCATTCCAAGGTTGGCGGGGGCGGTAATTCCCCATTCACCAGGGCCCTTCCCCATTCCCAATTGACACCCTATAGGGCTCAATGGGGATGGGGAAGGCACTAATAACGGTACCGCAAATTGCGGTACAGTTATTAGCACCAAAGGGCCTCATTACATGGTAGGCGGTAAGGGTTTACCGGTACCGGTAAAACCTTACCGCCTTACTACGAGGTCCCTTTGTGGGTTGGGGATTTTAACGCCTGCTTTAAAAACCAACCCGCAAAGGGACCCAGGGAGCTAATTACGGTACCGCAATTTGCGGTGCCGTAATTAGCGCCTTCCCCATTCCCATTATGCCCTATGGGGCAAAAATCGGAATGGGGCAATGGTGGAAGGGGGAATTACCGCCCCTCCAACCTTGGAATGGGGCGGTAATTCCCCTTTCCACCAAGGCGGTGCCGGTATTTTACCGGCATGAACCATGGCACTAATTGCGCCTTGGTTCACCGCCTACCATGTAATGAGGCCCAATGTCCCTTTGCGGGTCCCGTCCTTAACGCCTGGTAAACCAGGCATTAAGGGAGGACCCGCAAAGGGAACTCATAATAGGCGGTAAGGGATTAGTGGTACCGGTGCCCTTACCAGTACCGGTAATCCCTTACCGCCCGCCTCGTAATGAGGCCCATGGTGTTTCAATGCCATAGAAGACAACAAAAGGGGAGCGGGGACAGGGAAGAAAACAACAGTAATGGTCCTACTAGGCCTTGTGTCATTCAGATTGTGCAAGTGCAGTAACAAGAAAGGGAGTGGGGAGGGAGGTATAGACGGGGGAAATGATAATTCTAGGGTGGGAGGGAGGTGTGGGGCAAGAGGAGGTTTAAAGTGGAGGGGGGAAGAATAGGGCTCATGGGGCTATAAAAGTGCTAAGTGGAGGCCAGTTGGACAATACCAAAGGGATGCAGGGAGTGAGGACTGCACACTAAGTAAGAGGACAGGAGTGACCCAGGCTCAGTAGGGATGCACACGCCATCAGGCTTGTCAGGGGAAAGGGGCCCAGAAGGGCAAGTGCAGGTTTTGGGGGCCAGGAAGACAGGGTGCTGGGGAAGACTGTGTGAGGAGGGCCTGGTGCCCTGTGGAGCTCAGAAGGGACCAGGCATCCAGTCAATGCGACAGTGGGGGTATTAGCAGGGGAAAGGGAAGGAAGAAGAGATAAGGAGAGACTTGAGAAGCTTCCTGAACTTAAGGAGATCCCGCTCAATCCTGGAAGGGGCATCGAGGCCATTTCAGAGGAAACTCCTGCCTAGGAAAGAGATCTACTCCCCAATCTCTGCTTGAAAAAGTACCAGATCTGCAGAGAGTTGGAGCTAGAAGGCTGAAGGGCTCTAGCAGTGAGTATTTAGGGAGAGAGAGTTGGATCTAGCAGGGTCCCAGGCACCAGAAAGCCTTGTGGATGATGGAGAGGGTCTTTAACTTAATCATAGCAGCCACCAGGAGCGAGTGGAGAGATTTTAGGGCTGGAGAGATGCGATCCCTGGGCCTGAGGCAAAGGATCAGTCTTGCAGCTGTGAGACAGGCATAGTATCAAATTATGATACAGGTAAATAGATAGATTTGGAAACTTTTATTTTTGGTGGTCAGGATGGAAAAATACCTATCTTGCCCTAACTCTAAGGTGGGAATGTTCACTAATAAAAGGAAAACTAAGGAAAGTCTGAGTCTGTCAGTTAAAAGTAAACTACTGTCTGTGTCAAAACCTATGCCTGCCCTCACTTCTACAAAGTAACAGGTTGTGTGGGATTGGGCCAACTTAATAGTGTTCAAAGCAAAGTCAGTGTGAAAATGGAACTCTTCCACAGCTCCCTTCCCCAAGTTCAAGACTCTCAGGATAAGAAAGTTCCACAAGTTCTCAGGATTCACTCAGCAAAATTCACAGTACCTTTCCCTTATCTGGATTCACTTCTACACCGGATCTCTCAAGCGTCCTGTGCCTCGCGCTTAGACCCTCCTTCACAGTACCATTTCCTGATTTGGATTCACTGCTTCACACAGTCTCTCAGGCGTCCCTTTTCTTTATTTACTTACATACAATTGTGCACAGGCGCATTATAAATGACTTATATCATATAATATCATATAGCGCTTTGTAACCCTCAAGCATCTAGGTGCACATAAACACAAAATACCTCACATATAGTATGGGACATGTTGTACATATACCATCAGATTATGGAACAATGAAGAGATAGTCACTCAAAGGAACAAGAGAAATTGATAGAGGGGAGACATTATGAGAAAAGTCTAGTATTCAAGGCTGGCCAGAAGGAACTTATGTTTTGCTATTGACGTAAGGAGCGCAGCAATGAATTCCATACCTGTGCTGGTAATACTGGGAAGGCGCTCCTTAGGCCTTTGACCTTGTAGAATTCATGATGTTACTCAGTCTGAGATTGGCTGAGCTCAGATCGAGTTTAGGTTTATACAATGAAATGTGTGCTTCAGATAGGCCGGATGCCTACCATATAAGTGGAACCGAGCGGGAATGGGGAGTCAATGTAATTATTGCCTTCCCAGAGTGATATGTTCCCATCTTGGAATGCTTTTAACAATTCACACAGCATCATTCTGGAGTATCTTAATTTGCTTCATAAATGTTTTTGCTGGAGCCCCTAGTAACGCATTGCAATAATCCAACCGTGAAAGGATTATTGCACGTGCATTTGTGTGGCAATTTGCTTCAGTAATAAAAGGCTTGATGTTCCTCAGGAGTTTCAGATAATATTGACAATTATTAGAAACATAGTTAGTCTGACTTTCTGCGCTAATGGATGAATTGAAGCACACCCCAAGAGTTTTCACTTTGTCCATCACTGGGATGGTGCAGTCCTTTATCTTGAAACACTTGTACTCCTGTCCTAGCTCTTGTCAATGGGCTGCCAAATAGTAATAGTTCTGTTTTTGCTCCATTCAGACAGAGCCAATTTCTTGTCATCCATTGCTCAATGACCCCATAGATGGAATTCAGATTCCCAATGTCTGTCATGATCCCCACTGATCTCCAGGATTAGCTGAGTGTCATCAGCATTCTCACAAGTCACAGAGAGATCTGACATACAGTTGAACAATGCAGGCGAGATGCACGCCTGCTGGGGGACACCACAAGTAATGGCGGCTGATTGAGAAGTAGCATTTTCCCAACACACAGATGACTGTCAGAAAGAAACAATTTAATCCTCTCAGTAGCCTGCTGGGCACATTGCCTATTACTCTTCCCTTTCCTCACGCTTAGACCTTCCTGGTTATCCTTCAACATACCAATGTTCAAAACTACCACTTTACCAAGCACAAAAGAAAAACTCACAAAAGTACCATCAGAAAATATCACGCTTCACTTGTTGCTTGCGGGACTCCCTTCTCCATGCAAAACCAAGTCCTTCTGACTTTCAACTGCAGTATCTCAAACAACTCTTTCTCAGACCTAGGCTCCTTGGTTGTGGCACAGTTTGCAGACTGCATTTTTCACACATTTCAGTTCGCGCAACCAGGTGCCTAACTTTGCTTAAGTCTCTTGTTAAATTTTCAGGGCAGGGTCTCTCCAGCCTCCCTGGATCAGCCTCCTGCCTGAGGGCCACCCCAATGCTTCTCACCACTTTTAGTTCACTCACAGTTTTTAGAGGAGGGGTCTCTTCAGCCCTCCTGGATCAGCCTCCTTCCCGGGGGCCACCCCAATGTTTCTCAACATGCTTAATTCACTCACAGTTTCTGATTATCAGTTTTTACAATTTTGCTCTTACTTCAGTTTTTGTGTAGCTCCCCTACAGCCGGGATCTTAAAAAAAAAAAGGATTTCAATTTCACTCACACTTCACTCGCGCACTGCTTCCCTCCTGCCACAATGCTTCTTTTCCTTCACAGACTTTTGAATGTGTATGATGTTATACAGGACCACTCTGCTACTTTATATAATTTGATGTATGGTTTTCATATTTATAACACGCATAACCACAATGGAACCAAGAAAAAAATTGCATCTGGGCACAGATTATATAAAGGTGCAGAAGCAAGAAATTAAAAGCCAGAGCTGACCCTAGACAGTCATACAAAAAGGAAAGTTTTCAATGTATTTCTCAACTCCCTGAGCGTTTCAATTTTTCACAGTTCATGCGGCAGGGAGTTCCAACCACTAGGTCGTGCACATGAAAAGTGTCCTCGCTCCAGGACACTGACCTGGACGAAGGAACTACCAACAAATGTTGCCCTGCTCACCATAAACAAGGGTCTGGATGGTAAGCAATAATCTTTGATGAAAGATATAAAGGCGCAGTCCCCTGCTGGCACTTGAAGATCAGACAGAGAATCTTGAAAAGAACTCTCTGTTGTACCTGTAACCAGTGAAGGTTTCTCAGAAACTGAGAAATATGTTTACGTCTGGGTAAAGAGTAGATCAGCCTAACGGCTGCATTTTGGACGACCTGCAAGCTCTGTATTTGGCCTTTTGGAATTACAATTAGCAGCACATTGCAGTAGTTTAATCTGGAGTTGACTAAAGCTCCAACAATCAAAGGTTGATCTTTCTCTGAAACAAGAGGCCGCACGGGTTTCACCAATCTAAGCTGATAATACGCAGATTTTACCTTTTCATTTATCTGCAAATTACTGCTGAGATTTGCCTGCCAGTTCCACCAAAAGTTCTTTACCTTAGATGCAAATGTTGCGGGAGCCCCAAAAATGTAGGAGAGGACATATGTTGAGAGATTTTACTGAGTTTTGGTTTATCACCAAAGATTATAATCTCTGTTTTAGCTGGATTCAGTTGGAGTTTGTTAGCACAGGCTACCACTCTATCCACAGCTTACACGGGTTCTCTTAATCGGGCATACATCTGTGTATCATCCACATATGAGTGATACTGCAGATCAAATGCCAAGAAGATGTCCAATAGGAGACATATGTAGATATTAAATAGCAGTGGAGAGAGGGACAAGCCCCGAGGCAGTACACATTTCACTGGTAGCGAGTCGGAGCTGAAGGGACCCAGTTTGACCTGTTGGGTTCGACCGGTCCGAAAGCATGTAAACCATTTTACTGAGTCATCGGGCACATGAGCCACTGAAGAAAGCCTAGAGATAAGGATGTCAAAGTCCACCGTATCAAAAGTGGCCAATAGGTTCAGCATGGCTAACAAGCTGATATCACCCTCATACACCTTCATATATCCTTTGATACATTCTTTATCATTATCCAAATCTCAGCGGTGTCCAGACAGCTTTCCAGAATGAGTGCTCCTTCACTTGCGATCACACTTTTAGAAAGTATACAGTCTGCTTGATTGTTGCTGGGTTTTATTCTCCTTCAGAAACTCACTGGTCCTGGATTTCGCAGTTCCTTCCTTCAGCGGCTTTCCCGCCTGAGGTCAGGGCTTCTCCACCTGCCCCTCAGACCCTCCTTAGCGACACAGAGTACGGGAATGACATGAGCCACGGCTCCTGTCAGGCAATTCCTCTGGCTCTCTGGAGACATGACCTTCTCACCATGCTTTCTCCTGCTACACCCGGCAGTCTTACAGCATCCTGTCATCTTGCTCTGCATTGCCTTGGTTTGGGAAGCTCTGGCTCTGTTACCTCACCGCTCGCCATCCAGCTTGTTCTAATTGCCAAGCATGTGTGTTGCTTTTATATTCACCTGAGTGTTTAACAGGCTGCAGGTGGGCATAGTTTAAATCAATTGCCTGACCGTGTCTGGCCTCATTAGTGTGGACAGGTACATTGGGGAAGTTTATGTGCCTTTATCTGCATCTTCCTCATCCCAGTACCATTGTGTTGTTGTTCATAGGAAGTCAACAAGAAGAAATTGTCCCCTCTCCCATGTATCTGATTCTTAGACGCCCTCCTCTTCTATGGGGGGGCATAAACTTGTTCCTACCTTGTCACGTATAAATTAACCATTAGTTGTCAGACAAGGGGACTACAGAGGGACTCATCACATGACTCTGCATGCAGTTGTGGTCAGTATCTTAACCTGTAATGACCCTAGAGGTCGTTATTCCAAATCAGGGGGGATTTCTATTTGCAGACAGGAAGAAAGACCATATGCGAACAATTCTAATGAAAAAAAAAGAAATGTATGTGGTAAAAAGAACCAAATTATATAAAACAGGTGTGCATTAAACATTTTATAGTGACACATGTATATAAAGGTAAAGCAAAAGTGAGATAACGTATAACCATGTTGCACTTTAAATCCTCAGTGCTAAACATCTGGTGTGCAGTAAAAATATATTTTGTGTGACATAACATCAAGCAATACAATTACTATGTGTAAATTGTCACATGAATTGTGAGGCTCAGTTGCCTCCAGAATTAGTACATTAGAGCAAAGTGTTCATAGTCATTCACACAACTTCAGTGCTCTTGATTGACTTTCTTGGGTCTGTACAGTTTGGACTTGAAGAATATCTCTATGTTCAGGCCAACGTGCTCTTTATGCATTTGTTTAGCGCGCTCGAGGCTAGAAAAAGGGTGTTTCGCAGTCTATCCTTAGTCTTTATCTGCGTGAGATTAAAGGGGTGCACGTTCCGGTGCTTGAGAGTACTTGTCCAGTACAAGGCACCTTCTTCAGGGCATCCAAGTGGTAGACCCGGCTATGTTCCTGGCGTGGTCGTATCACTATAACGAGTTCCCTTGGGGGGAGTCCAGGGGCGGTCGGGCTCTCGCATAGGACTTATGGCAGGTGGCTCCTATGGTGGGCAGCACGGGACATCCAGGAGTGCTCCTCAGGGTCTGGTCCTGGTGTCTTGGTAACTGTCTACGTGTCCGCTGTGCCCAAGTTGCCGGTTTCAGGGATTGTTTTTAATGCAGATTCTTGGCTTGGTGTGGCCGTGCCACTGTTCTGCTTGCTTCTGTAAGCTCTGTAAAAATCGGATGGGAGAAAACACCTATGTCTCCGTGTCCTTCTGCTGGGCTTGCTTGCGTCTTCTAGCAGAGGCTGTGCCGAACGCTGCACACTAGTTCCGTGCGTGCGGATGCCGCCGGGTCGTTATAAAGTCTGCACTCCTCTTGACCTCCTCTTCTTCATCTGAGTATTATCCGGGGAGTTACAGGGTTTAAGGAAATAGGATTGAAAATAGCCCATAAAGGTTATGGGAGTTCACTATCAGGAAGTGGGAGATACCATGTCTCACCCTTGTTTACCCTCTTTCCAATCCCTAAGGACCCTCCAGTCTGGTGGTCCTCCCTTGCTTGTCCGCCCCCAGGGTCAGGATCCAAAAGCAATTGCCCTTTGCTGGCCACCACAACAGAGGATCCTCCGGGATTACTGGTGAGAATTCCCTCAGGTTTCTCACACAGCTCTGTTATGGATTAGTTGAAGGGGGCAAAGGGAGGATAAAGGGAGATTGAGGAAGAGGCTATTGCAGTAGTCCAGCCTGGAGAGGACCAGAACTCGAGTTTCTTCGGGGAGGTGAGGAAAGGGAGAATGCCTCTGAGGAGGTGCATCTGAAAGTGGGCCTTCTTGGCAAGGTTTGCAATGTGAGGAGAGAAGGAGAGAGAGGAGTCGAAGATGATGTCATGATGTGAGGCGAGAAGGAGAGAGAGGATGATAGGCTGTCATCTGCAAAAGCCACATATATATAAAGAAGTGAATGGGTAGGTGACTGGGAGTTAGCCACCCTAATGCAGTGGAAAATAATCCCAATACTCTGTCTTCTCTCTTTGCATTGCACAGTGATCCGGTTTGTGAAGAAGTGAGAGAGACATTCATCCTTGTATTAGAAAATCATGAAACAATGTTCCTATTGTGGGAGAGTGACCTGACATACTGCACGTTCTAAATGAATAGGATTGTTTTTCAGACTCAATCATGCAAAATTCTGATGCAATTCATGTTAACCTGCGTTTAAATTGCACACACTCAGATTATAAATTCGCAACCCTACATACTCTCTGTAGTGTGAAGTGATGTTAATATATGTATGTATATAAATATCATTTATCTATGCAACCTTTCTTCGGTACCATTGCTTGGTTACAATACAGGAGAAAATAAGATGTTGGGCTGATTATCTATTAACTGAAACTGATTTGATGCAAAGGTGAACTGAAAATAACATGTATACTGGCTGATAAGCTGCATTATGGACATGGAAGTCGATGCTGCCTAGAGGTTGCATGGTATTATTTAGGACTAGAATTGTTAGAAATATTATTAATGGTTGTTTAGTGTCGCAGAATGTTTTGAGATTGTCATAGGCAGGATAAGAATAACTGGGTAAATAAGCTTGTGAAGGGTATCTCTGATGTTCTGTGGTGATTTCCCCTTCATAAAGTGAGGGGACCACAGTGACTTCGTTTTTTTTAAACACAAGTGCGTGTTAGCAATGTTCATTGTCTCTGAATTATGAGGTAGGACTCTATTATATGGGTTGTTAGATCGGTGGTGCCAACTTAGTGAAGAGACAATGGGCCTCATTACAAGTCCCATTACAAGTCCAGCGGTAACCCTGCCGGTGCTACTGACGGGTTGACGCCAGACTTGCAAGATTTACCGGCGCGTGGCTTGCAGGAAAAACCAGGGGATTACAACCACAGTGTTTCCGCGAAGTCAGGCGCTGATAATTGTAAATCCCCATTCCCATTTCACTCCCACAGGACTCAATGGGAATGGGGACCACGGAGGCACCATGTTTCCGTGAAACTCTGCGGGTTCTGCCGTGAAACTCTGCCGTTCCACCCTCCAGGTCTGACCCTGGTTGGCGGGACAACACGCAGAGTCGTGCTATGCCGGTCCAGTATCAACAGTGCTGGTAGGTTTGCCGGCACCATTGTTACCGGACTGGCATGGTCGTAATAAGGTCCCATATATTTACCAATATATTTTACAGATCTAAGGCTGCCGTTTAGCCTATTTTTGCTACTGATAACGTGCTTAGAAGCAGTCTCTGTAGTTAAGGGGGGAAGACCGGCTCAAGACCACTCTGAGTGTGCCATGAAGAAAGGCTCACAGGAAAACTGCAAAGAATCAAGCCAACACATGACACTAGCAAACATTTCTATGTGCCTGGTTTGATAACACAATTGGTTAGTGGAGTTGAGGTTTATTCAGATGAAAGTAAGTTTAATATGGAGCAAAGGAAAGGTATCTTCTGAAAGAAGGATGCATTTGGCACTTCTGTATATTGAATTTCTTTCAACTTGATCTGAATGAAGCAGCTTTTCTGGTATAGAGATGCTAATAAAAAACGGGATACTTACATACACAGTAAAGCTCACACTCTATTATTAGAGTTTATTATCAGGTATACATGTGTTAATCAATACGATTGTCCTATCAGTTAAGGTCTCAAATTAAACCATGTAGGTGCTGGGGAAAGCTAATTGACGACCACACAAACAGCCACGAAAAATGTACTGCAACCAAAGGAAGAGCTTAGCAAACATTTGAAAATAACCAAGAGAGAGATCTATGAGAGCGAAACGAGGGACTTCGTCACAGAGGAAAGAATGTGTTTTGCGGAGGGTGGACAAGTTGGAATGAAAAGTGTTTGGAAAAGTGTTGGTAAGTCAGAAGAAGCTTAACTTTCCAAAAAAAAGCCTGAATAGCATATCTTCCTGTATCTGGAATGCATCACAGTGGAAGTTTGAGACCTGGAGGCCAATCAGAAGGCCTTTGGTAGGTGAGGTCAGACAGTGAATGGCTGATAAATAAGACGTTTAAAAAAAGAAGGTTTTGAAAACCAGGCAGCAGGTCTTAAAGACAAGCTGACTGTGAACACGTTGCAGGTTTCAGATGGCACAAAGGAGAAATAGTCATAACTGTTGCGGTCAGTAGTGCTCTGGACAGACGGAAGGTGCTGGATCTGACAAGAAGGAAGACTACTATAAAATCCAATCTTGGATTGATGAGCAAACCCACGACAATATGAAGGAGCTCTTTTGGGATAAATGCAAGGCGCATCTTAGCTGTCGAAGCTTAATGAACAAACTCTTGAACATAGTGCCAATTTGGCTTTCTAAAATGAGGTTCACCTCTCGCTGAACCCCCTGGATTTTACTTTTAAAGCACAAAGGTGCTAATGAGTGTAAGTATTTTTTAACTGTTTAATGGGCAATACTTGTTTACAGAAAAACAAAAGAAGTAATGGTTGGAAGGTTTAGAATGAATCTTAACCTCTGGCATTGCTCTAGGCAACCCTCCAAACGATCATCCTTACCAAGCCATTACAAAAGGGGAAAGACCATATGCAAATCAGGCATGTCCCAAACCAAAAGGGGCAGGCCAACCCAAACTGTTTGGTCACATGCCTCCTGCATGAGACCACAAACATTCCCAACCATGTTTTGGGCTTGTTGGGACTCATCAGTGGCATACCCGTCCCATTCGGGGTGACCACAGCAAAACAAAAGAGGTGGTGCCTGGAAGGTTTAGAATTAATCTTAACCTCTTGCTTGATACCATTTAACAACCCAAAACAAGATTTGCACAACTATTTAATGTACGTTTGTTTGAGGAGGACCTGTGGCATTGAGAGGAAACCACCTCTTGATGATACTTTTTTGTCAAGGGTGGAAATAGAAGGGAAAAAACTTCTGAAAGACAAGAGCTTGACATTTTTTACACTGGAAGAGAAGCGAAGACGAGTGGATTCAAAATGTAATCTGGCCAAAAATCAGGGGCTGCACGAACCTTTGATTAATAGTTTGAATGTAGCTCAAAAAACAACCCCCAAACACGACTACTGGACAAATCAATCTGACCAATGGGATCCAAGATTCACAGATCAAGCTCCCAAGGGGACTGCAAGACATTTTTTAAGTCCATACTTGCAACTAGAGCTTGTGCTAAATGCCAGCGATGGCCTGATTCTTAACAGGTCGAATGTATTCAGACTAGTTCATTGCATTCCATTACTCAGATCGGTTAATACAAATTATATCAACATCATTGAGTTCCAGAGGGAAAGGGATCTGGATAAGGTCTTTGTTCATCTGACCCCAACCTCAACAAAATCATTCCTTCTGAAAGCAGCCGACTCACTACTCCCATTGGGCTTTGAACTAACACACCCTATTGCCCAAAGAAATCAAAAGGGAAGTATGGGTTGTGCAATACATCCATCAAATCAAGATGATGTCTTTGACAAACCATTGTTTGAGGCAACATTAAAAGGCCCATTAAAGACCAATCAAAGAATAAAATATATTATAGAGAACCAGGAAGATGAGCCATAAAAGTCACCTTCAATTGCCAACAGGATTCATGGCCAAGGCTCATTGAATTTGGGGATAACTCATTCAAATACAGATTCTCGGGTCAAAAATCCTACTTGATGCCTGCTGAAGGAATACAATCCAGAAACAATCAACATCAAGCAATATGCAAAGAAGAAGAATGTATTTTTGGATCCTGGAATAGACAGGGGTTTAGACACTTGTTCAATAATAATCAACTATGTTGCGATAACTTCGAAGTGCTGTCCTGTGCCTCCAAGAGACATGGTTACAATCTCCTCCGCTGGCTGATGATTACACTACTTTCTTAAACCCAGCTTATCAGCTTCTTAGAGGGAGGCCCGCCTCTGGCCTTTTGATTATAGTGAAAAATGGCAATGGGTTGTCGTTAGTGGCTGAAGAAGCTCCAAACACTTTTGTACAGTTTCTTGTGCTGCAAGGTGCCCTGCTGGTTTAAAAAAAGAAACAACAATACTTTTTGTGAATGTTTACTGGAACCTGGTTGTTAACATGGATGGATTCAGTACCTCAATTTCTGAAATCATTGATGAAGCTTATGCCCAATTCAACAATCTCTCGATAGTTCTATGCAGGGATTTGAACATCTCCAGGGAAAATATTTCGGGGGAGATCTGATGATATAAATTGGGGCTCATCCAGAAATGATGAGAAAATAATAAAGTGGACAAACCTGCTGACTACAAGAGATATGCATATATTGAATGGGTTTATAGTGAAGGCAAGTCCCTGAACGCTAACACCAGAGAGAATACAACCCGCTAGGGAAGAAAGGCCCAA
The DNA here is from genome assembly GCF_040938575.1 of Ambystoma mexicanum. Taxonomy (NCBI): domain Eukaryota; kingdom Metazoa; phylum Chordata; class Amphibia; order Caudata; family Ambystomatidae; genus Ambystoma; species Ambystoma mexicanum. The sequence goes on from NC_090941.1 coordinate 404,246,872, forward strand.
GTCGATCTTCTAAGGATAACAAGTTAGAACAATGAATAGGCGTTGTGGCAGTTGGGGGTGTGGGCTGTCCTCATGGGAGCTTGGGCATGGCTGGAGAATTCCCTTGTCTCATAATTTGGGCTTAATGCATGCAATGCTGCATTCGCAGTGCAAGCCTTACCTTCTATCTATGATTACTAATATCTACAGCAAATAGTAATGCTGCTTGTGCCCTGTGCTACACTATATGGGTTTATCATATATGATTATATTGATTTCACCGACCCTCCTACCACCTGACCCATCACAGTGCTTCAAATGCATCTCGCCTCACTCTAAAGTGCCTAGGGGGGTGGGGTGGGGCTGCCCCCTTCCCAACATCCCATCCTTTTGTTACTCCTACAGTAACAAACTCTTTAATACCCCTCTGCTCCTACAGTCACCTTTCCACTTCCACATATGGCTATGTTCCCTTTATCGGTGCCCACACCCTACATACTGACTGCAAGGTCCACCCAAAACTGTGTGTAATTTTCTAGATCAGGGGGTGGAGAAATGATAGTGTGGTACAGATGGTCAACTTCGTCTCCATACGGGATGGGGAGCATTTCATACTTAGGACCATTTTGCAGGATATCAGTCTGTACTTCAATATCTTTTGTATTGCGAGTTTTTTTTTAAAATTCAAATTGATACCATCATTCTTGTGCTATTAGGTGCCACAACATCGAAGGCCCAGTTGACAGGTGCAACAAATAACAAGGAAAAACACGATGATGGGTATTAACATCTTCATGGTCGCTCCAGTATCTTTTGAAATTTCATTAGTACTGTCAAAACTTCCATCCCCCAATAATCTTGTACAAGATAGAATTTACCAATATTGAGGTCTTCCTTTAGAGCCTTAATTTAAGCTGCATCTGATGATTCTCTATTCCAATGAGCAATTCAACATTGGTTTTCTACACAATCTTGTCACTTCTGTCACTTGGATATCCTCAAGAGGTGCTCCATATACAGCTCCTGTTTTGGAATAATTGGTCCAACAAATGATTTTCAGTTTTATCACTGGCATCTTTTTAGAGTCACCCTGAATTTTTCATCCAGTTGTGACAAAGACCCATGCTCGGTTCTGGTGAGCAGGTCAATGTGATTTAGGGAGCGTTGGGCCTCCACCAACCAGGGGACGACCAGCTGGGAGAAGTATTGATAGTCCCTGACACTTCATCGGCCAGTCATCCAGCGCAGCACAGTGGCCATTCTCCTCTAGCTGGAATTCACTATAGAGAACCCACCAGAGTGGACCTCTCCAAGCAAGAAAGCCCCTGGCCCACCTCCCAGGTCCCTAAAACTGTCAAAGAGGTGATTGTCAGGTCTGTCATGACCCCTGGGAATGTGAAATCTACATTTCGCAGGATCTGTGATGTTCATCGAAATATCTGGGTCCGCAAACTCACAAATGCACCAAATAAAAACAAACAGCATAGTGAATATGAAAAAGGGTTAGAAACATCATAAACCCCCACCCAAACTGTATTAACCTGCTCAGCAGCAGCACAAAATGTTGTTCCTTCCACAGGCAGCTGTTACAGGTGTCAACCAGCCCCTCCATTCTCAACTTGACCCAGATGAGGGCGAAGCAAAAGCCAATTGTGGCCCTCCAACGATTGGCAACCTCAGGTGCACACCAATGCCAGAGTCATGAATTTACAGCAAGAAGTAGTGGTATAAGGAAGGCAGACATGATTATATCAGGTGCTTGTGGCATCAGCAAGGCAGAGGTGGTTTTTGTAAGCGGCGGTAGTATAACCAAGTAGGAAAAGCTAATTACAATAGGGGGTGGTGGTGTCAGACACAAAGGGGAGGTTATTACATCAAAAGGTGCTTATGACCGTGATGATAAGTAGGTGTATACATCACCAAGTGATAGTGATATTAACAGTGATTTGGAGGAGTGCTTTCAGAAAGGAGAGTCAGGTGACACAAGGGTCTCATGACCTGCCTTGTCAAGATGAGTCACTCATAACATTGCTATGCCCATTTTGTGGCGCACAAAGTATGCCAATACTTTTGATTGTTTGATCATGTTGTGTAATGCTCTGAAATTCCAGGTCTGCAGCCTACTTTGAGAACCCAGGCCCCTATGCCTGCTTCGAAGCTCTTCCAATCTGTATTGTAGTTGCCATCCCTTCCCCATCATTCAATTGAGTCATATTTATGTTGCCATCAAAAGTTCCACTTCCACCATCCCCCGAAACCCAAACTGTCCGATATGTGATCCCTCGCCACCACCCAACAGTCTCCTCTAACCTCGACATTGTTCATTTATTTCATGCCTCTGCTGTTTCTCTCCTGATAAGTCTTCCTGTACTCTCTTCTTCCAATCTTTCCTTAGCATACAAGGGCTTCCCAGCTAACTGCTTTCTGATTACACTGTAGTATATTGAATTTCAGGATTTGCCACTCCTACTGTCTAGAGAGATTTCCAGTGATCTCACTCCCATTAGTGTCTTCCCTCATTCCCCAAGGCCAGGCCCTGTCCAATTCTGAGCACATCAGCTGCTACGGCCCCTTCAAACTGTCAAACCTACTTCTGCCTTTCAGCTCATTCTAGAAGTTTCACTGCCTCTCTTCCCTCTGCCCACTCTTAAATCAGGAACTCTGCCGCCTTGTCAGCACCATTTTCTAGAGGGGTTAGTTGGAATTTCTGAGCCTGCTTACTGATCGTGTGGGCAACAGAGCAGGACTGATCCCCCCTCTGTGGCATGTTTGTGTTATGGAGTCATACAAACTTGAATGGCTTTCATCATTATGAGTGGATCACTTACAAAATGAGACTATGGCTATAGGTTTATTGGTCTCTGCGCCTAGGTCCAACTTTCTTCATCAGATTAAGAGCCACTGCTTGGTTCTTCTTCCCAGTTGACAAGTTTACTCTGTCTATTATGGGAATGATTTTATGTGGATAGTAGGAAGGGCCCTCTTCTCTAGACTCATCTTCTGTTCTCTTCTGTTCTTTTCTCTTCACCTAGAATCCAATATGAAGGGGTTGGATAATCTGGCATTTCTAGCTACTGTTTTTCAAAATGCATGGTTTCTTGTTTCCCTAGGGATCTGACTGACCTTTGTGGTCTCTGTGATGCTGGAAATGCATTGGAGGGACAGGGCCTCCAATGTCCTTGTTCTGTAGTCCTTTTTTATGTGTGTTCTGTATTGTTTTCTGCCCAGGAGTCCACATGGGACTCCTGGCAGTGCAGCTCTTCCTCTTTTTGATTTGGTGTACAGACCCTTGAGATCCCCTTATGGCACCCCTGGGTGGGGGTACAACCCTGTCCCCCTAGTGCATGTTTTTGGGCACCTGTGCATGGCCCACAGAGGAGGGTGTAGGCCGGTGGCAGCTCCATGCTGAATTTGACAGGTGCTCTGAGTATCCTCGATTTTGGGATACCCAAGCCCTACCATTTGAATCAGTTGATTCCTGATAGGACACAAGATGGCCCCTGTGGCCTCTTGCATTCTATTGCCTGACTCTGTCCGTCCCCCCTGACTGGCTGTTGGGTGGAAGTTCCATATATGGTATTTTGGGGAAGTCCAGTCCAGACTGGCTGGAGCCTTCCAAGTGACTGTATGTTGTGGGTATGCCCTTTGGGTGGAACCTGGGTGAATGGAGTGTGTGATCAATCTTGTTATGGGTGTCTGGTTTCTGGTATGTGACACAAAGACTGAGACAGCCCTGCCTGAAACTGGTATGAATTCAGTGTGGAGTGCTGAATGACTGGGTCCCAATACACATTCCTTGTTGTGAGTGTCTGAGAGGGAGGAGAATGGCCTGAATGCACTGTGAGCCTGATTGGTTGCCGGCCTGCTGAATGCCCTTCTGGATGATTGGTTGCCTGAGTGTGACCCAGCAGAGTGAATGAGAGATCAAATAGTATATCTGGGGATCTCTCACTGTTGGATATCGTTCAGAAGCTGGAGTTGATACTTCAAGCTTAACCTTGAAGCCCACTGGAACAAGAAGAATTGCTGCTGCTGCGCCTTTAAGGAACTGATCCAAGAGAGGACCTGGCTAGGAGACCTTTCCCCAAGCTATGAGGGACCATCGTGCACCAGCTAATCTTCACTAAAGCACCCTGGAAGTCAGTCCTCGAAAGGCTGCCGACCGGAGACGGGGACCGTTGCTAAATCACAAAGCGAAGCGCCGGGACATTGAAGTCCATCACCGTCGATGACCGCCGTCGCCGACCAGAGCCGCAGTGCTCCTTCGTCTAACAACACTTTTAATGACGGACTCCCTCGCTCATCACCGACAACTGCTTGGTCCCGCCGGGGACGTGCCGAGGATAATTTGTAGGTGGGTTTCCTGTCACCCGAAGACCACAAAGACGCCAAAGACCCGACGCCCTTGCTGGGCCAAAGTTCTTCAGTAACTCTTCGTGGCAACAAACTATCATCGTCGAGGTGCCCCGCATGCATCATCTGCACAGGACGTCTACGACCGATCCTCAACGAGCACCGCCAGGATCGAAGCTGCTGCCTCGACGTTTTTGTTCACCTTTTCTTTATGGAATCTTGACGATCCATGACTCCTGCTTTAAAGGGGGTCGCTCAAAAAGGATCCGACGACTGCTATTCCAAGTACATTGGGGTGTAGGGCTGTTATAGAAGGAAATAAGACTCACATAAACAATATATGGGCTGGGCTTGTAGTATATCTTTATTTACAGGTTGCCCAGGTGGGGGGATCCTCACACAGAACTGTGTCTAGGTAACGGGGCCAGTATTCTGCTATTGTTTTAACCAAGCTGCTTTCCTCCTATGTTTATTGTTGGTTCACTTTATTAACTGATTTGTATGACATTTGAACTGAGTACAGTTGATGCATTTTAATGGAATCAAGAGTAATTGTGGTACCACATTGAGACTGTAAATATTTACCATTTTAGATTTGATCAAGTACAAAGTGTGTTATTGTATGTGTAGATAATCAAAGCCTTATTTATATAAAGAACTGTGTTTTCACTAACATAGTGTGTGGACATTCCATTGTGGGTGTTTGGGGACTACACTGTACCTAAGAAGCAGCCTGCATCAACCCCTGAGAGCTACGCTTTGATTGCTCGTCCATTGTTACCAACAATAGGGAATCTTGGCTGGGGTGCTCTGTGCTTCGACTCTGCCATATAGAGAGCAGGAGTACAGATAACCCCCATTCAGTCTTTACAGTCTCCCAGGTAGGAAGAGGCTTTTAAAATATACTTTCTGGGTTGTGCTCCTTGTCTTTTAAGGTGAGCTAGCGGAGCTGAATATGTGTTGAATTGAATGTCGTAGCTCTTTCTCCCTCAAATTATTTTGGTAAATATATTCAGTCACACTGTGGTTCTGAAAATTTTCATTGCCACTACTGTTTAGTCCTGACATATTAAGTGGCCCACTACCCTTCTTTGACCTGTAGGTCTAGCTATTACTCTTAATGGGAAAGTGACACTACCTCTTGATGTCTGTCTGGGGATGCTTGGGGATTAGAAACAGTATACCTTACACCCTTTATATTTCTACTGGGGCCAGGCATACCAGATCCAAACTGGCCTGACTGGATTGAATTGTTTATTTCAAGGTACCAGTAATTTCACTTTGTTTTGAAGCTCTCTCTTGTCCTTTTCATTCTGGCATGAACGTATTTAACTTACTATTTCCTGATGTTTAGATTGTTGGCTGGTTACTTATTTGTCAGTCATATTAATGGAGCTGCGTTTGTAAGATTGTGTATCCCTTTTTCTAATGTCTCTCCCAACATCCCGTTTAAACCTAAAACTCTCACTAATTCTTGTGGAGATGCCCTGTTTTGATCTCCTGGTGTGTGTGCCTATAATACGTATATAGTGAACTAACATTTATAGTAGGTTAGTATGTATAGTGAGTTGGTGTTTTACCTGCACCCAGGACTATTAGTGTCCTTTATTGCACCACAATGTGTATATCATATTCCAGCTTTTTACAATAAGCCGTTCAATATCTTCTTTGGGGGTGTTTTAGATGCATTTTGAAGTTCACAGTATCATCTAGCAAGTTATTAGAGTAAACTTTATGATAATTTAACTTACATTGTAAATTCTCATGCATCTGTAAACATTGATTTTGAGTGTCTTTGAGATCCAAACAATTCTTGTTTAGGCATTCTGTTGCTTCCCTGTATGCATTTACTTTATCAAAAGGGATTCAACGTCAGAAATGTGAATTGCCCATTTTTGTGACGTTCCTCCTCTTTCTTTTCCCTCCCCCTTTTTTGCTTATTTCCCACCTAGATATAGATATAAATATAAATGACAGGATCAGCGATAGTGACTCTGTGGGTATGGTTAAGTTGGATATCCCATAGAAAGAGCCTTTTTTGGCGGGGCTTATAACTTTGGTGCTGTTTGACGAATCATAGACCGACACTGAATGATTTTGCAAAGATTGGTGGTGGAGGTTTGTCAAGGGGGGCAAAGTTGTGGCATGGATCCCAAACTTTTTGAACTCCAGATAGACTTGCATGGGAAAAGATTTTGCTCATGCCTCCAACCCAAACAACCTAATGGATTTGTACCAAACCTGCACAAGGAGCAGTGGCATGTTCCTGAAAGCATGCTTTTGCAAATATGGGGTTAATCGGTCAAGTACTAAAAATAAAAAAGAAGTGGGCAAAATGTAATTTTAAAAATGTGCCTTGCTGTGTAGAGGATGAAAGAATGCCTGAGGAATGTGGGGCAGAGCAGGAAGGGGTACCATATATGTGTTATTGGGTGTTAAAAGGGCTATATGTTTCCTGCTGTGTTTCTGGTCCCCTTTCCTGTTCGGGGCCATCTGTAAATGCCACAGACAGCTTTTGATGTCCGTGGACACCCATTGAAAATTGCAGTTGTGTGATAGGCTACAGCCACACTTATTGGGGTTTAATAGTCTGCACTCCTACACACACAAACAGTCCCCAGAACAGGGGTCTAGCACATGCCCCTTGGTGGGAAGATGGACGATGAGCATCTACGGGCCGTAAAGCCTCCAACAACAGAGGAGCAAAGCACTGCAAATCCCACAAGATTCCCAAATCTCGCAGAATTTCGGAACTCTGTGGCCATTTGTGAAGGTGAGGCTATATAAGCCATGCCCTCCCCGAGCCATGCTCTTTGCGCTGCTCACTGCAATGTGCTCACCAGCCAGCAGGGGCTCCCAATGGTACAACCTACCTAAGCCCTATCGGAGATCCCTGGGGTGGCCACTACCTGCCACCTACCCTGAACCATAGACTTGCGCCCTCTGAGAAGCTGCACCTACCTGGAAACAAAGACTTGCATGAAAAGCTGCACCCGCACCTACTTGGAACCAGAGACTTGCACCCTCTGAAAATATGAATGTACTCACCATCATTTCTCGAAATTCCATGCTTGGTAGCTGTCTCTTCTGATACCACCTGGATTCAGCACCTACAGCACCTGCATCCAGCACCTGCAAGATAAAGGTATTGGCTCTTAAAGGTGGATAATTGTGATACATGATTAGGACAAGTGAACAGGAAAAAAGACACATTAACTGAACAAGAGTTACATAAAGTCATACAGAAACACATTTTTTGAAACCTCTAAGTGCCTGAAGAAGCCAGCGCAAGCGGGTCTATTCTGCAGGCAGTCAAGTAACTAGCCCAGGAAATTCCATTATACCTCCTACCTCAATACAGTTACGTACCAGGGGGTTGGGAATAGGCATATACTGGCCCAGGGGAGGTAAAACATTGTGCATTCTCGTTATAGGTCTGCTCCTGCTAACACGACCGCAGGCACTTATCAAACTATGAAGGAGGTACTAGACAAGAAAACCATTCCCTCAACTAGGAATCTCATGGGGCTGTTCCATTAGCCCTCTGGGAATTCTGGGAAAGGTTGTGGGGACTCCATGCAAGATGCAAGAAAAAGGATGTGAGCATTACAGCCCCAGAACGTTTACTTTGGGTTTAATAGTTATGTAATGGGGCTTTTGGAGTGTGTGTAAAATAGTAGTAGTCTGAGTACGTGTGACTGTGACCATGGCCAGTGTTCAGATTGTTCAGGATCCATCTGGCCATTGACCATGGCCACAGAATGCTTACTTTGTGTTTACAACTTTTGCAATGTGACCTTTGGAGTATGGGTATAGTAGTAGTAGTCTGAGTAAGCATGGCCATGGGTCAGGTTGGCCATGCACGAACAATCTGACCACTGGCCATGTCCACAGCACGTTTACTTTGGGATTAATAGTTATTTAATAGGTGCATGGCTTGTACAGCTATATCACAAACAATCTTGCCACCGGTCATGTGTCAGGAGGACACAGGGCAATATGTATATTTCAGAGTACACACTTTAGTTTTGGGGCAACTCAGTAGGTAACACTTAGCATAGAACAGAAACATGGTACATAGCAGGCGGATCTTTGTGGAGACAGGAAGTCACAGGAAATGTAGGGACATGAGCAGGCTGAAAGCAAAGTGACACAGAAAAAAAAGAAGGCAGGCAAATATACTGGGTAACATGGATTGATCAGAATAAAGGGTGTACTGGAATATGGGAGATTAGGGCAAGCACTCGGATCAGTACAAGGAGATTACTCTTAACAACAATCATTAAGCAACGTTGTGGGAAGGATGTGCTGATGAGATGGATGTACTCAGTGTTTGAGGAAAGCTGGAGAACATGTACTGAGACTGGTGAGACTTCAACGGGCTAGACTTAGGCAGTATAAGTCATTGCATTATCTGATTTTAACAGAGCTGGGACAAAACAGTGGACCAATTTGTAATCAAGATGGAAAAGCAGAATGGATAGAAATAAACAAGTACAGGATAAGCAGAGAAAAGATGCAAAGAGCAGAAACTGTAGACAGAGGTTGTAGACATAAGCTATACAAGCTCTAAAATCATGGACCAAGACTCAGAACAGGTATTTGGACTTAGCAAAGGAAAGTTCTTACAGGTAAACTTGGAAACCTAGCGTTCTAGGAATATCATGAAACATAAAGCATTAGTCATAGGAAAGGCAGTCGGTCACTGCCAACCTAGTGAATACATGGTTCAGGAAACTTAGTACACTAGTCATAGACAAGACAAGAGGCCACTGCCAACTCAGTGAATATGTTTTTCATAAAACTCAGTGAATTAGTCAAATACAGGACAAGAAGTCACTGCCAGCTCAGTGAATATGTGGTTAAAATAAACTAATTACACTAAATTATGGACAGAAATCTAGTAAGTTAAGTATGAAACGATATGTGGTGGGGGTGGGGCAATTTTGCCAGAAACAAGGTGAATCCGTAAGCTGGGGAGGAGGGGTAGTCAGCAACACCAGGTTTTGAAGTAAGGCAGCACACATACCTTCAGAAAAAGCATTAGATTTAACAGCAAACAGAAGAGCAGCTTAAAGCAGCTACAGCAAGTCATATTCAGTAGCCAAAAGCAAGATGGCATGGAAAGGACCAAAAACCACATAAAGCAGGAACTCCAGGTAAGGCAATTGATGTAAAACTTGCTAATCCTCAGAGTGAGTTTATGAAGCCCTCCCAGCCCACAGTGCAACAGGGTGGAGCTGATTGCAGCCTGAGGCAGCTGTGTCTAATTAAACCCAGTCCAGGTGTCAGTAGCTTACAGCAGTGGACTGTATATTATTGTAAATATGAATTTAAAGTTTAATTAAATGAATATATTTTAAGGGAGGTTAAGTTAAGGGCATTGTTAGGTTTCTTTTAGTAAATGGAGTGTTGTTACATTCAAACCAATCACTTCTTTGTTCCACATATGCAGTATAGTGTCCTGAAGTGGTTGTGGCATCAGTGTGGTATATTTTGCCTACTGTGGTGAATGTTTTTCTGCCAAGAGATACTTAGGCCTGTGTGAATTTAGTGAGTTTACAGTTATTTTAGTGTCATCTTTGGTGTTTCTTAAAAGCATTCATATTATATATTGACCATATGAATCTATGTGTATTGGTGAAAGATTGTCTGAATTGCCAAATGAGCATAAGATGCCATGATTTACATTTTTGAGAAGTTGCTGAAATTGAATTGTATCACAATTTGGTATAGTTATTTAGACACACCCTTTACTGGCAACATGGGCTTCAGATACATGGTTTCAGAGACTGCATTTATGTTTTTTCTTAAGTGTATGAAATCTGTAGGATAATGTTGATAGGGATGTGTTTTGTCTCTATTACTTCCATTAACTACATTAGGAATACATGAATATTGTGGATCCTCATGCTTGCTTATGGTGAATTTAACAATTATTGTACAGTGGTCCAATTCCTCTCTTATCCATGATAAACTGTAGATTGTATCAGGGATGTTAGGGGCATTTCTGTGCAGGATGCGGAGTTGTAAACATAGATATTCTGAGCCATGTAAGTAAATATTATCCACAATTGATGGCAATTAGAATTACAGATTGATTACTACATATGCATAGAAATTCACTCCTGTTGTGTTCTTAAATTCAAAAGGACCTGAGCATTCGGGCTCTATTGCATTTAAAGGTGTTGCATTGGTTTTCTTTCATTTTTTAATGGGAATTATGGGGACATCTGATATAGTTTCAGTCTTAACTAGTTGTCTTTGAAAGGTTTTTTTCAAGTACGGGTAGATATCGGGGTAGATAGGCCGCTATGATAGCTCAGCGGGTTGAGCGCTCGCTGCTGCAATCTCAGTGTGATCTGCAGGTCGCAGATTTGAATCCCTGCAAGGCCCACGCAGCATTTCATCCTGCTGTGGTCGATAAATGAGTACCAATTTCAGTCGGGTGATACTGTATGTAAATATGTGCTCTGTAAAGCGCTTTGGATTAAGGGGCAATATAAATAACACATCATTATCATTATAGCCCGATGTAGAGTGTACAGTGCCGACAGTCTGCTGTGTTCTAGGATGCAAGGCCTATCAGCTTTGAGTGTGTTTGAATCAAAGCTTTCTAAGAATAGTCCAGTGAGTGTACAAAGATCTGAAAGTGCTATGTAACTCATACCTTCTTTGAAGACTGTACTGTCAATGTCTGCGAGTTCATGGTCAAGGGTTATACCTTGTGACTTGTGAATGGTAATAGCATACAGAAGAGACAGAGATAATTGTTCTCTGTGTACATATATATATCTTTAAAATGTAATTAACCAGAACTGGTGTGGTGAATTCTTTTATTTTCTCAAGTTTGTCAAACTTAAGAACTATAAACTGGATATTGTTTTTGTTTGGATATATTTAAAAGCCAACAGCTGTTCTAATTGATCCGCTAACTAAACCTTGTTCTCCATCAAGTTTGCCTCTGATTATCACTCTGCAGTTTAGGCAGAGAGTTAATACTTTTTCCAATACAGCTGTGTTCTTGTAGGTTATTTAGACGTGCTGTTGCTTGTTGACACATATGAAGTATCATGCCTTGCACTTCTAGTTTGTATGTGCACCTGGTGTGGACTATGAGTGAAATCTTTTTTGAGCATTGTTCCTTTAAATGTGTCATAGTTTGTAAGGGTTGTTATTAAACACATGCATTATTGATTTTGCTGTGTTCATTTTTCCGTTATATCTGGAGCAGATGTGTTTTTTCCATACAGCCCATTTATTATTCTACTTTCTAAGGATGCCCTTTAGAGTGTTCAGTAAGTATACCAATTCTAGTCCTCTTTAAAATGTGAGCATATGTTGCATCTGCAGACTGACGCATGTTTTGTTCAAGTTGTTTGTAGCAAAAATTACCCCATAGATTCACAATGCCTATGCTGCAGAGTGTGGGTCTGCATTCTTTGTAACCTAATGTTTTGAGAATGGGTTGGCATTTCACTAGTGTTAACTGTAGGAGATCTCCAAAGATAATTACATGTTTTCCTCCAAACAGTTCATCATATCCAGTCTTTAGGATGTCTTACATTCTTAGGTGAATTAAAGCAATCATTAGGTTGGAAACCATGTTTACTTCATCAACTAGAAGGACTTACATTTGTCACAGAATTTGGAGTAACTCATAGGCAGCTTCTGCTGAAAATTTGTAATATTCAAATTTGTTTTGGTGATCCACTGGTAGGAGTAGTAGTGGGGGCAATGTTACACCTGCTATGTTGTAAGCAGTTGGTACTGTGGGCACTGTTGAAACAGCTGAAAGGCTGTTAGTTGTATTCTGTTCTAAAACATTTTGGATTGTTTTAATTAAAAAAGCTTTGCCAGAACCAGCTTCACCAATTACATACATTACATACAAGAGCAGATGTTTCTAACTATTACAATTGAAAGGTTCCTTTTCATGTATTAATACATGCTCAATTTCTTCAGTGACTTCTAGGTAAATGGTGAGTTGTTCATCATTTAACTGTGATATGATCCCTGACAAATTGTCTTCACATTGATAGATGTTGTGTGTTTTCTTCTTCATTCATTGCTACTTCGGCTTCATTTTGAATGAGTGGTTCTCCAAGTGATTCTTGGTTTCCTGTAAGAGATGACTGTCTCCCTCAAGGAGTTCCTTTCTCATATTATTGTCTCTCTTCTTCTTCTTGTTATTCATTATATAACATTTCTTTACATCATTTCAAATGTTCATGTGTTATATTGCTTTCATTTGCGTTGAATGCAGCTTCAAATGTGTCATCGTCACCAAACCAGTCTTCTTCTTTTCACCTAGGTTTGAATGCATGCAGTAGGGCCATGTAACACAATTATCTATGCTCTGTAGATTTATAGGATCATTTTACATGGTTGATTAGACTGGGTTTTATAAGTCTTATTAGACTTCCTTCACAATTTAATATGAACTATTCGCTGGCTGGCTCGTTTGGCATCACATTATTTTTGTAGGTGTAGTTTTCTGATATGTCAAAAACTCATGTTTTCGAAACCAATACTTCTGTTTGGATAGTATGTGTCAATCAGAATATGTTTTAAGATGTCTCTGCTGTTAAGATTTTCTGTAGCTATAGATTCAGTACTCTTTTTCGCGATAAATCTGTACCAGGGTTGAGCCAAAGTATGTTTTCAGATTTTCCACATAAGGATGTACCTGTTGAACTATCTGCAGCTGTGTATGACTGGCACTCAATGTGTGACATGATTTCGATACCAAATCAATACATCTTTTGTTAAAGAGCTTTACCAGGTGATATGTCTACCCAGAGGTCTTTTAGCTCCGTTTTCTCAGCTTTGGTGAGATAGGCTGTGACATATCTTGCAACTGCAGTTGCATCATCTGCAATGTATTGAATGCCTGTGTTAGCATTCAACAAGAGTGCAACAATAGGATTGTAATCATTGATGTACTTGATGCTTCATCTCTTTTAATATTGTATGTGTTTCTAGGAGATTTGCCTTTAAATCTGTGCCTAACAGAAGAAATCACACTATTTACTTGTCCTTTGGTACAAACTGGTTTAGGTAATCCAAAACAACACTTAGTAAAGTATTTCACTGTGTGTGTGTTTCAATGTTGCCAGTATTTGCCACACTTATCTCATTGGAAATGTAAGATTTGTTTCAGTAGGATATTATTTATGCCTTCTGAAGGGCTGTCGCAGGTAGCATCCTTCTCAATACATTTTAAAACAGTGTCATGGCCAAATTTGGGACCATTCATTATCCACAAAAGCATGTGAATGTGTGGTGTGCCTCTGGATTGATATTCTTTTCTCCAAAAGAAGTGTTCCAATTCTCCAAGTGGAGGGCATTTTCTATTGCAGATGAAGTGTAACATGGCAATAAAATGATGGCGAAAGTATACTGCAAAATGTACAGGATCTAGTCACCAGAGTTCTCCTGTGCTTTTTATTTCTATTCCTACTTTATTTTGATTTGTAGTGTGTAGGAAGTCGTATGAGTCATCCGGTGCATATTCTGCACAACTGAGTGTAACAAACCATGTGGGTGGACATAGGCTCCTTAAGATGCAGCGAACCTCAGCATGATTTCGCAACCAGTATTCTTTTGCACCAGCCATATTTGCCAAAAGATGTGTAATACTTGGCTCCAACACTTCATCTTTGTCTTTTATCTTTTGAAGGAGTTCACTAGCTGACATGTTTGTTAAGCAGGTTATGGTTTTTGTGTGTGCTACTCCGTTAAATGGACTTGATAGTTGACTTTCAAACAAGAAATGGAAAATTGATTCAATATTTTTATGGCATCTTGGATCTTCAGAATGCATTCTGAGAGAATGGTCTTCTGGTGCACTGATTTGTATGGGTCTTTCACCAGGCTCTCCCCCTTTTCCTGTAGGAAAGAGTAGTGGAAAACAGTGTACTTCTAAACATTTTTCCCATATACTCATTGGAGACCCTTCGACTTGACACATTTGATATGTTTCTAATGCATCTTCCATGGTGTCTCTGGAATACAGTGGATAAATTGTGTACTGATCAAGAATTGTGTCTGCAGAGTTAAGGTCAACACATTCAAATTGACCAGTTTGTGGTGTATCTTCGTATATTTTTCTTGTTTCTTTTAAATTGTATTCTATCTTTATGTCTATGTAATATTCATTGTTTCTGTGAGATTCTCTGGACTTTTTTTAAATGTATTTAAGTCAACTAGTTCTCGCCACATTTGTTTATCTATGTTCGAACACTATTATCTAGTAGAATTAAAGATTGATGTACTGGCCATCCTACACCTAGTGTTTCAACAGTTTCCTTAAGGTCTAATGGTAAATATACTACCGTGCCAAAAATGCCTTTAAGTAATTCTGACGGAGGCAATTTGTCAGCCTAAGGCTGTAGTCATATTATAGCTTGGAATGGGTGTACTGTTTGCATTATAATACTGTCATATATATTAAGTTGTTAGGGAGCATTTGGAAGTGGAAATATTTTGATATTGTTATTGATAGCCCAAGATGGCGGTTATCATCAAGCTTAATATTACAGTATGACCAAAGTATTAAGGGGAGGTTTAAACTATATGTATTCCTTGCTTTTAGATACAAGGCCAATTGGAACCATTGTGATTCCTTATCGTCTCCAATATTCTAGGACATCTCTACCATTTTTTGTAATTTACTTGTAGAAGGTTCTGCGACAACAGATTCATACTTTGTCTGGAATTTCAGCAGACATGCTCTCAAACTTTGTTATTTCTTTTTTGTATGTGTTTGAAAGAATGGTGGATTTTAAAAGTTGTTGGTTACTATTTTCTAAGTTACTTGTGTTTTGTAATTCGACTTCAGTTACAAAATACTTACTTTCGAGGACTTCTATTTGCCGCAGCACTTCTTGTGCTATTCCATTTAGGAGACTGTCATTGAGATTTTGTCGTTATAGAGCAGGACATTTGGTGCTATGTAATTTATGCATAAGGTTGTGCATTGTAAAATAGCATATTGCTAACATTGTTATGTGATGAAAGGTGATTTTACAAGATGTTCCTGAAATGCAGGCTAATGAATGGCAACGTAGTACAGTGTGGATGGAAACTGGACAAGAGTCCAAGTTTTGTAAAAGTTTGATTCTAATTTGTCTTTCACTTTAACGTATTTCTTGAGAAATGTTCATAAACATTTGAACGACTGTTGCTGTACATTGCATATTGAGCTGCACATCTATTTGTAGACTGGGTGAGCTGTGTGGCCATGAGGTAAATGTGGTTGAAGGTTTCTTTGGGAAGATTTTTCAATTAAGGTTTCCATTGTCCATGCTCTCTCCTATTATTTCATGGCCTCTTCCGTTAGTGTCTAAGGCAACTCTGCGGGTTTGCTTTGGGTTGTATGCTACTTCATTGAAGTATGGTGATGTGCTACTGGTGTGAAACCATTCATCTACACAGAAGTTGCAAACAGGGTACTAAGTCAAAATATAATTTTATTTTGATTGATATGAAAAAGATTGTCGATGTCAAACATGTTTTAACGTTTTGTTTGTAGTTGTTAATTCATTTTGTTAATGGTTTCATTCTCTTTAAAATTAATATAAAACATGTTCTTTTGAGTTTGAATGTGCTGTCAAATAGTGCTTCCAGTACCAGTTTTCTTTGGTAATGGTGAAGTGAGGAATGTGACTTTTCAGATTATTTTTTATGAGACTGCTGAGAACTGGAAGATTTTTTTGTGATTGATTTGTGTGCATGTTTTATTGTGACTACATTGAAATTGAAAGAAATAGTTGAGGGGTTCATTTTCATTGGAAATTATTTTAGGAGGTATTTGATTACTTTTCTTTTTGGATGCACAAGTAATACTTTGGTTAGTGTTGAATGTGAATGCACTTTGCAAGAGCTGAGTTACTTGTTCTCTTTCTAGTATGTTTTCTATTTATTGTTTTAGTGGAGGGTGTGTGTATATGACTTTCCCTTCTTTTTACCTGCCTAATCTTTTGTTTGTATTCTATGGATTTGAGCTTTAGTAGGCATTTTGTGTATCTGTTGGAGAAAAGAAAGTGTGCACTTTAATGCTGTAGGAAGGATCTTTGGGTAATGATACATGTTATTATTAGATACTGGAAAGAGGAATATGGATGTTGATATAATGATACAGATTAATATTGAATATTAGGATGGGGAAGCTGAATGTGGAGGTAATGGATCGATTGATATTATTGTACTGGGGTGAGGAAGAGTGGTGTATGGATAATGATATGGTTTAATGGATTAATGTTGGGTACTGGGATGAGGAAGAGGTGTGTTGGGGTAATCATTTGAATTGTAATTGGGAAGTGCCATGAGGAAGAGAGATGTATAGGTAAAGGGAGCTTTAGACCCAAACATTTGTAGAGCCACAGGTTGTAGACCCCTCGTGTACTAGGAGGAGGAAGAGGAGTATGGAGATAATGATATGGATTGTTATTAGGATGTGGCATGCCAAAGAGAGACGTATAGGGGAGCTGTGGGATCAAACATGTGTACTGTTTGTTACAGGTTGTAGAGTGCTAGTGTACTAGGAAGAGGAAGAGTGGTGTTGGTAGAATGCAAAAGACTGTGCAGTAATGTGATGAAGAAATGGGAAATGTGTCAAAGAGTCAGGTATGAATGGATAGTTTCATAAGGTTGAATCAGATTAGAGTAACGTACCGTATTTTGTTATCAAAATTGTAATATCATATATATTACATCAAGATACTTACTTTTTGGAAATGGAAGAGTTTGCTTTGTTGGGTAGGTATCTTTGGTAATCTTTTTTCTGAGAAATGTAAAAGAAAGAATGTTGGTAACGTTGATAAATTGAAAGAACTGTATCATACATTACTTTTTTATATAGTTGGGATGGGAGCTACAGGCAATTATGTTTTGCAGCACAGAAAAGAAGTTAGAGTTGAAGTGACATTATATGGAAAGGTTGTATATTATTTTATAATATGAATGTCTTTTTGAGTTTAGAGATAAGACAGGGCATTTATAAAATGTTCTCATTATTTCTGTACTTTAGAATGGTATTGAGGTATTTTGAATCATGGAATTGTGCACTTTCATATGTAGTAGTTTATGTAGATGTGACAATGAAAGCAGAAGTAGTTTTAAAAACAGTGGTGATCCATTGGAGGTGTGTTGCACGCAATTATTTTTTGCAGCCTTGAAAAGAAGTTATAGTTGAAGTGACATTATAAAGAAGGTGGTATAATATATTGTAATATGAAGGCTTTTTCTAGTTGTGAGACAAGGCAGGACATTTATAAAAAGTTATCATTATTGCTGTACTATAAGATAGGAGTTGAGGTTTTTTAATTATGGAAGTGTGCACTGCCATAAGTAGTAATATATGTAGCAGTGACAATGTAAGTAGAAGTAGTTTTAAAAGCAATGCTGATAAATTGGGATGGGTGCTGCAGGCAAGCATGTTTTATTGAATTGAAAAGTTTATAGTTGAAATTACATTAGACTTGTATTATGTCTTCTTAGATGTTGATGGTGGTTGTAGATCTTGTAAATAGAAATCTGTAAAAGTTTGACAAGTAGGCTCTAAATCACAGTACAAATGCACTCTCAGAGTTGAACGATACATTTGAGCTGGTGAAGTGAGGTGCAAAGGTTGGATAGAGGGTCTGTGGATGTTATTGGTGGATGGGTCTGTGACTGTTTGAATGCAGCTAATCAGGGTGTGTTAGAAAGATAATGTCAAAAAGAGAAGATTGGATGCCCTGCGCCTGACATCCACGGACACAAACGTTTGTTTAGAGACCGCAGACTTTGGAAGGCTCAGTCAATCAGGGTTTCTCTATGTGTAGGAGGAGTTGAAACACAGATGTATGGAAAACAGCTTGGTATCTCAAATTATCTTGGCTTGAAAAATTCGGGGTGTTATGGTATTGAGTTTGTGGTATGAAGTGGAATCAACTGTTACCTATGTGTGAGGACATGGTGCATTTGAAACATCCACCATGATTATAGTGCAATGTGGAGGTAATACTTTAGGATATGTTACTGAAGTATCTTTGCAGTTTGTTATGAAAGACAAATTTAGAAGGCTGATGAATCTTTTTTCCAGATAAGTGTGGGAAAGCTTTAAGCTGTTTTGTCCAGGATATAGCAGCATAGAATCGAACATATTGCAGCATAAAACAGCAAATGTTGTGGTACAATAATGTATTTGTTGCTGCATTTAATCAGAACATGTTTTAGTGACTAGAGGGTGTAAGATTGTGTGAGAAACCTGAAGGTATTCTCCCATGTAGATCCCGGGAATCCCTTATTCAGGTGGCCGGGGATGAACTTGCCCTCTCAGATCCCAACCCTAGGAGAAGACGAGTGAGGGAGAGTCACCTGAGTAGGGGAACCCAGGATTATGCTCAGGGGAATGGCCAAAGGGCGACGCAGTATTATTCCAAGGAAGAAGGGAAGGGGGAGTGAAGTCCCTGAGATTTGTTTTGGTTATTCCACTTCTACCTCCCTTCCACCACCCAATGAATCTACCATAATAAAATCCAATCACTCCTGCACCTCTGGTAAACCAACTAGAAGCCCAAACCCTGTTACACTCAGACACTACCTCTCCCAGAATCCCTATTTTCCTATGGCCTACCTGAATATTACCAGTCATAATCCTTTCTGTCCCTCTGATTATTATTTCCTGCATGCCCAACCTACTCAGATAAAACACTACCATTCCCACAATCCCCCTTGTTTATCTCATGATAATAATCCCAGTCATTCCCATTTGCTTCACAAACCCTACCAATCTCACCCTTCTGAATTTACCAACCCCCCTAGGATGAAGAATATCATTTCTCATGACAAACCCTCCCTTTTTGACACAAACACTTTCTTACCCCATGATAGATGTCAGACTAACCCTAGAGCTGTTTACTTTACATGCCCGACACAAGGGTCAGGCAAAGTCAGGCAATTAACCAGAATCACACACATGTGGCAAGCCTTCCCTTTCCCCACAGGGATAAAAGGTGGAGCACAAGAGCACAAGACGAGCAAGGTAAACCATACGATGAGCGACCTAACTCAGCACAGCAGTTCAAAAGGAGGAGAAAGAGAGCACGAAACAAGAGGGTGACAAGGAGTGAAGCGACCTCGCCCTTTACAAACCAAGCCCATGAAACCTCCACAGAAGGAAACGTAAGACTGCAAACACTAGCCAGCGTGTGTTTCAGCAGATGTCAGCGGTACACAATGCCCTCCTCCACTGATAACCAAGCTTAGGGGAGACGTTTGCCATTGTGATACCGGCCTTGACTCCAGGGAAAAGAAAAGCTGAGCAGTTATCAAAGCAGGTAAATTGAGGGGAGGATCGATAAGAAACCAAACTGTGTTTGAACAAAAGTGGCAAAACAACTAATTGAAGAAAGTAAAAAGAACTGTTATCCTGCTACGAGAGGGAAAAACCAGCTACAGGGGACTCATGCACCATGCAGGTGCTTACTTGAGAAACTCTGGACAAATACCCTATGGTTGAAACTACCATTACCAGAAGGCCTCGTGAACGGCATATGAAACTTAGGTTGAAGTGCTCATAAACGGGTCTAGCAAAATCCTCCAAATAGTCGAAAGACTTTGACCGGCAAGTGAAGGTGTAGCTGAGGGAAGCAAATCCCTCATTATAAAGTTGGCAAGAGTGAACCCAATGGAGGGATGCTGATAAAGAAGGGGGAAAGGCAAAAGTCCCGATTAGCAGTGTGTTGACAGGAGTGAACCTGGCAGAGGGATGTCCACAGTGAACTGTACCAAAAGACATTAAGATTAGTGCAACAGATGTCACAGAAGAAATTGTGTTGAAAGCCATAGTGAAACCAGCAGAGAGGCTAACAATTGAGAAGGGTCTGAGCCCGGCAGAGGGGGACTCAAGGGTGAAGGACCATCACTCTAAATATGAAGACAATGGGCCTCATTACACGGTAGGCGGTAAGGGTTTACTGGTACCGGTAAGGGCACCGGTAAAGGTAAACCCTTACCGCCTTACTATGAGTTCCCTTTGCGGGACCCAACCTTAATGGCTGGTTTTACCAGCCATTAAAGTAAGGTGTTGCAAAGGGACCTTGGTGCTAATTACGGTACCGTAATTAGCGCCTTCCCCATTCCCATTATGCCCTATGGGGCCAAAAATGGGAATGGGGAAGTGCCTTGGTGAATTGGGGAATTACCGCCCCCGCTCACCTTGGAGTAGGGCGGTAATTCCACCATCCACCAAGGCGGACACAGTAAAATACCGGCGGCAACCATGGCGCTAATAGCCTACCGTGTATCGAAGCCCAATAACTTTTGTTTTTGCAGTTTTCAATATCAGGCCCTCGGAAGACATTGAAAACCGAAGATCGCGATATCGAAAAGAACTTTCTGGGGATCTGAGCCCTGAAGGGGGAGATCCAGGGTTGAAAAGGCATCACCCAACGTGCAAGCAGAAAGGAACTTTTGTTTATTATTTTTGAACACATCAGCCCCTCGGAGGCAGGAGACTTTTTGTTGAAGGTCCTGATACATGAGACCGACTCTGTAGTCTTGTGCTGGGAAAGCTAGAGCGTGTGCTGTGCTCCGGAGTTCCGCCTTGTCCCGGGCTCAAAACGTGGGGAAGGGAGACCCTGACTACTGCATCCTGATTTAGCATTTATGAACATTTCTTTCTTTCTTGTGAATCCTATCCCACACTCTTTTTGGTATTTAGTTGTAAGGATTGGATTTTTTTTTTAGTATAGGCCCTTTTTATTTGACAAGATGCCACTAGGCTGCCTTAATTCTCATTTGATAGTCATAGCTTACTCCCATTTTAGCTTTAGGTTTAGAATAGGCGTTTTTCCAACCTGCACATTCAATGTAATAAACACCCTTGAACTGTGATCACTTGTGTCTGTCTTTACTGTTGCCACCATGAGTTCCTTACAATTGGCACATTGCAGAAAAGAGGCAGTGTGCGAGGGTACAAGAGATGCATGTTGTCATTATTTATACCTTTTGGATCAATTTAATAGTCCCAGGTGTCCCTGGCTTGACAGAAAAGCATTATTTTGATCTACTTGTTTGTATAGTGTGCATGACTATTTAATATTATTAACGTTATTGATCATTATCAGTTGTAATGGTGAAAATATTCCCCATCTATGTTTTCAAATCCCCCAAACACCCACAAACCTCTCTCACCAACACACCTCACACTCACCACTTACTCACCACAACTTCCTAAGCTTCTCACTCTAAGTCATGAAGATACTCACGTGCTCTGTCACACTGCCAAGTCACAACTCGCACTTGTACAGTCCATGCCACACTCCAAACCATACTCCCAACTCACATCAATCTCCAATTGTATCACACTCTTCCCTCATCGTTTCTCCCAATCTGCAGCTTGCTGCCCTTTTCCGGCCAGCCCCTCTCTCTCTACTTTCTGGCCCACTGTTCCCTTCTAGCTCACCCTCTCTCTTTGCTTTCTGCCCACTGCTTCCCGCTCTTGCCCACTGCTTTCTCTGAGGGGTCAGAAATGAAAGCCGGACACAAAGCGGTCATGTTTTGGTTATAAACTTGTATTCAACTTAAACGGTTTGGGAAAATACCTCACTGCCCTATTCTAAACAGGAATTTATGGACCTAAAATCCAAAACTAAGGATTTGTCATTGTCAGGATGTCATAAATTAAAAGTTGTCCTTGTGTCTAAACAATCTATTCTGACCCTCACACTGAAACAAAACAATAACGTGATAAGCGAAATGTTTATAACCTGTGGTCTGCAAAAAGTGTTTTTAAACAAAAATAGAATAACTCCAACACAAATGTTCTCCAAGGTATAGGTCCTTGGATCCACAGGCCAAATCCCTTCCCCTGGATGCTTAAGCAGAATGGTAAATGTGTCTTTTACTAACAATGCCTTTGTGGCTCTCCTTGATTCACAAGGTTCCTGTTTAGACATCAATTTCTGTACCAGTCTTACTTTAGCACAAGTTTCTCCTGGGTTTATAACACACAGCCTTTTTTTTACATCCATTTCTCTGTGCGTCATCAAACCAGATTTACTTGGTTTGGAAAACCAATACCAATCTTTCTTGGTTCAGAAAATAAGCTTTACTTGATTCAACAAACACAGTTTTTCTGTAACATTTCTGGGACCTTGCAAATTGTCTGGTATGCTCTGCTTCCAGGAATTTTATTACAGTTCCAACAGCCTGGTGTACTCTCCTGCCAGGGCTCTTTTCATAATGGCAACTGTCTGGTGTACTTTCCTAAGAATACTCTTTGTATAATGCCAACTGCTTGGTGTACTCTCCTTACAGGTCTTTACTTCTGAGTTTCACTTGCCTGGTACACTACCTAGCCCAGACTTTTATATACCAACTGCTTGCTGTCTTGCTTGTTTATTTTAAAAAAAAACATTATTGTACATTTGACAATTCAGCCTTTTACACATGAACAAATATAAAAACAACGAACAACGGATAGTGTAACACATAAAAACAAGAATATCACATGAGACCATAACATTCAATGAGTAAAAAAGACCATCATACCATAGTAAGACCTCATAGTAATAAAAAGAGAAACATCAAAATGTAAAAGCTGTAATAAAAGGAGGGGTGTAAAAGCAATGGGGATACATCAATGTGGATTTATCGAGGGTGGGAGAGAGAAGAGGGGCTATATGCCTATTTGTTGAATAGGTGGGATAATCAAATAAGCTTATCCTGGATGTGGTTCCAAACGTGGTGTGCAGCGGCCGTAATAACCAGGGATTCGGCGCAATAGATGTCACTCCAAAATTGGTCAGATCCATAATCACAAAATGTCTCATAGCTTTTAGAGTATAAATTGATCAAGAGGCTAAATTCGGTAAGCAAGTGTCAAGCGGTTTCAATATCTTGATTACATATCCTGCATAGTCGGACCTCCCTGGGCATCCGAGTCCAAGCAGCTATGTTGGCGAAGACTGTCAGCTGTTCGCCATGCAGGTATAGAATAAATTTTATGCACAGAGGCGAATGGCACTTAATAACGTAACAACAAGGTTTATTAAGGAAATTACCTTGGTGAGTATATTTCACATACTTGGCTTTGCCTGTCAGATAGGTAAGAGACTGGATTCAATCCCATTCCATCGTTCATTCCACGTGAAGAGACAAATGGAAATCAATAAAATTAGCCCGGGGGGTTATCCACCCCTATTTCAAATAAATGGCTTCTAACCATGCTATCCAACTCAATGAACCAACAACTGTGAAGACTCCTCTCCTGGTGGGCCTCAAATAACCTTAGCAGAGGGTTGCCATTCCCTTTTGAGTAGTTGATTAGTGTTGGAAGTCCCACCTCAAGTCTGATAAACTCCACCAGGGTGGCACAGGGTAAGCCCAGAAGGGAACTGAGTATTTTGGCCTCTAGTGACACCAACCACTTAACAGAGAGTTCCGGATCATTCTCCAGGCCATAAAGTATAGTGGGTACAATAGACATCCTGTAGGCTTGGACCTTGGCCCCGATGGAGCCTCCCTCAATCGTATTTATAGTCCACCTAAGTGCCAGCCATTTCTTCCAGGCCCCGGTCTGAATATTATTTGAAAGGTTTGTGGCAGTACATTCTGTAAGTAGACGCCCAAGTATTTGTACTCACTGGTATACTCAATGGGGCGGTCGGCCACACGCCAAGTGAATTTTTTCTTTTTTTTACATTCTTCCCAAAGAGAACGATCTTAGTTTTATGGGCGTTTATCACAAGGCCATTCATTTTGGTGCATAGAGAAAGAGCATCCAAAGATCATCGTAAGCCAGTCAGAGTTCTGGCCCGTACCGCTGTGCCATCAGCGTATGTGAGGCAATGTAAGCTCATATTACCATAGGTGGGAGGATGATTATTTCCAAATTGTTCAAGATGTTTGTGAACATCTGCAACATACAGATTGTACAACAACGGTGCTAAGGCACAACCCTGTTTCAGCCCCTTGTTTGTAGGGTATGGATCGGATTGCTCCTCCCTCGAACATATACGAATTTCAGTATCTGACTACATCAATTTAAGAAAATAAAGGAGAGAGGGGTCAATGCCCCAACTAGCTAATGTCTCCCAGAGTCGGCTGCGTATGACACTGTTGAATGTCCCAGAGTATTCCATAAAACATGTGTACAGTTGGGTGTCAGATATTGCCAGGAGTCTGAAATAAGCATCGTATAACCCAGATTGGGTGGGAAGTACTATAATTCTTTTTAAACCCTGTTTGAGAGAGGTGGAGGAGTCCCTTTTCAGTGACCCAGGAAGTCAGTACTCCAGAAAAATGCTTGCAAACATTTTCGAGGAGCAGTCTAGCATTGCAAGCATGTGATAAATCGTAGGAGTCTCACGGGAGCCTGCTCTGTGGAGCGGGACCAAGATAGAATGACGCCAAGTCTCTGGGATTATTCCTGTGTCACAGATATGGACACACATGGAGAAGAATAGGTTGGTCAGACTAAATGACCATGCTGTTCATGCCAACAGGCCCTACCGTGCATAATGATTTAATTTTGCCAAGTCCAACATTTTCAGTTTCTTTACAGTGGTGCCATACCAGACATCCAGTCATACATTTATTTGGGGCTGTATCTACGACTTTGTTGGGGTCCCAGTAGATTTTTGTCATATGGAAGCCCAGACCCCCTTGTAGATAAGTACTATTTGCCTCATGTTGGCACCAACCACAGCAGTACTGCTCACGTACCAACATTTCTTAGAACCATTGATAAAAATCAGTCTGTTGATGAAGGACCAGTTTACATTGGTGGTGCCACGACGATGGTTATGCAGCCATTGCTTGTGGTAGGATTTAACTTTGGTTTAGGAATACAGGCTATCTCCATGTAAAGTATTGTGTGATCACTGAGTTTAGTGGGACATGCCTTGAGGGTCAGATTACACTTCCGCATGACATCATTGATAAAAACAAAATCAATTCTGCTTTTGTAGGGTCTGTTGGACCAGGTGGGTCAATAGCCCCTTCCTTGGTAAGCATGAAGGTCATATCAAATTCAGCAAGTACATCACACCTGGCCCCTCCCAGGTTGCCCTGTTGGGGCTTGGCGACCTTCACCAGACCCGTGGATGTGACGCCCACTCAGTCCAGGTTAAAATCTCATGGCAAAATAATGGGGCCCCTGTGGTTGGTAGGAAGTACAGCCACTGCCCATGGGGTAATAGATAGTCATCAGCAATGCAGGGGCATGTGTGAAAAGGGCAGTTATAAATGATCCTGCAAAGAAGATTACTGTGGGGTTTCAATTTAAATGTAGCCTTGGTGCCCATGCAAAGGCCGCCCTTAGGGTGTCCTGCGAGCAAAGTCTCTGACAGGCTGAAAAGCAACATAAAGCTGCAAAAGTCAAATGTGTTTGTCAGTGAGGTCTCCTGTAGGCAAAAAATTGTTGCATTCAACAACTGAGCCAGGTTATCGATGTGTGACAAAAAGGAGTGATGACCTCGTGAGTTCCAGGAGACAGCACAGATTGTGGTAGGAGGAGACTTACATCAGTATGTATTCGGAGGAATGTTTAACCAAGTGCTGGCTACTTGATTGCCATTCCATATCTGTGACTGTTTTGCGGTGGCTGTATGGCGGGCACTGCGGAGGCCCTTTGGCCTCAAGTCAAATTCAGCATCCAGTGCTTTAAAAGGTCTAAAAATTGCCACCTTGAAACCAAATTCCTTAAACTCCTCAGTATGCTAGCAAATCATCTCTGCTGCTTTGCTGGAAGCCATCGTTGCCAGGGCTACCAGCTCTGGACAGTTCGAGAGATGAAATGTCAGTGTTGGTCAAGTTATTAAGTGCTGGGATTAAGCTGAAGAGTTGGAACAGCCACGTTTAGAAAGGGGCTAGACTGCGTGGAGCAGCTTTCAACGATTTTAATGTATTTAGACATCGAGAGCTGAGGCTCATCGGCCTGTCCTTGCCAAGCCTGGTCTCTACGTTGTTGTGTTGATTCAACCAGACAGAGCTAGGAGGTCAGCAGATTTTTCCACCAGTGTGGTTAGATTCCTGTATGTTATTTAGGTTAGCTGATTCTGGCCCTGTGTGGGTCCAATCGATCCTGTCAGAGCTCTGTATAGTCTTTACCACATGTGGGAATCCTCTAATAGGCCAGTGATTTTGTCCATGGGCAGTTATCCATCTCTCACCAGATCTTTTTGCCCCTCTATTGCAGCCACTAGAAGGGGATCTAGACTTTGATGGGATGGGGGAGATGATGGTGTATGGAAGTGGACAGCAATTTTGGTCAACGTTGGTCTTTGTGTCCCCCGTCCAGACTCCTTGCAGGATTCCTCTGCCCTAAAACACTCCGCCAGCCTCATGTCCACAGGGGTGGTGACCCAGCCATCAAAGGGGCCACATAGGTGGACCCGCCTCATCATGCCATCCCCCCATTCGTAAGAAAGTATAGTATCCATGGTTATGCTTATGGTTGCCTATAGGTTTGGATAAACCACGGCCGGATGTCTGAGGCCCCCCTGGTTTTGGATACATTCCTTGTTTGGAGGCTACTGTGCACTTTGTCGAGGCTAACTGCTGTGGGGATGGTCATCATAGAGAGTTCAGCACAAAGTGCTTCCAACGTGTGGTCCTCAGAATAAGCAACAATGTTGACCGTGTCATGTTCGATGGTTCCGTCCAGTTCTTTGGAGGATTTCTTTACCCCCCCCCCCTTGGCTACATAATAGATGGCGGTCCGAGGGCAATTTCCTGTTTGCTGTTGGGAAGTTGGGCCTCTGACTTAAAGGGCTGCCTGTTTTAGTTCAGAGACTGGTCTTTTTCCCTTTGGGGGGGGCAGACATTGAAAACCAGACGCTGTAAATCCTCTCCTAGGAGTGAGGTGGCTTAGTTTGATTTTCGGCCAGTTTTGTAACCAGCATGAGTAGGGCTTACAGTTTGGCATCAATGGACTGGATGGATTGTGATGGGCAATAGGCTTCCTCCCCAAAGCTTGCAGAGTTGTTTTTTATGTTGTCCTATGTCACTCCGTCCAAGTCGGAATCATCGTTCTCCGAAGGAGGACTGGTATCAGCAAATTTGACCAGGTCTGGAGAGGCTGAAAGGTTGGTCGCTGGGAGCTCGAGCACCGACGAAATGTCATGTCCCAGCGATTTCCGTCTGATGTTTTCACACAGATTTAGGAGGGACACATTATTGTCAATAGTAAGGGAAGTATCCGGATTGGGAGCCAGAATGGGTAGATCAAGGGGCTCCTGCACTTCAGTCTCTCTGGTAAAAGGGCATCAAGGGCTTGTTTATACTTGAGCAATGTTGTCAATGCTTTGTCAAAGAAGCCCACGATGTTGGGCTTCCGAGCTGAGCCAATGGATTCTTTTTCCCACTTTTCGTGCAAGGATACAGGTTCTTTTTCCAGGCAAGAGTAGGTGCACCATCTCGAAGCCGTGGAGCTGTGTAGTCCATATCTAGCTTTTCTATGCTCATAGATTTCACTCGATTGGTGCCTTTGGTTTACCAAGTCTTTCCATATGCTTTACTTGCTTGGTGTCTTTGGTTTACCAGGACTTTACTCGTGGTTTTCACTTATCTGGATCTTGCCTTTCCTGAATTTCTCATACAGTTCAATTGCCTGCTACTGTGCCTCACCAGGACTTCTCATGTGATTCATAACATCTCTATATCAGCAATATCTTATATATTGCTCTTGGCTTGGTTTAAATATGTTTGCAGTAAGGTTTCTTCAAGTTTTGTCCCACATTTGCATTTCATTCTTCCGAAGCTCACGGGGGATTGCATCTTGCCTTTTCTGTAGTCCAATACTTTTCTTGGAGTCTTAACAACAGCATGACATGGTTGGCGCGGTTGCCGGTATGCCCCGGGTTCCCCACTGACTTTGGGTGGACTCACAGGTTCCCTTCAGCATCTCCGGTCCGATTCGCGCTTCTGCAGCGTGAGACTTTCACCCTCTTTCCACACTTGAGTGTGCAGATGTCCGTCCTGCTTTCATTGCAACTCTGCGATCACACACCTGTTTCCTTTCAGGTCGGAGAATGGGGAACATGGCTTCTGTGAGAAGACGAGCGTCCAGGACCTCTCTCTTGGCTCCCAGCATCTCCACTTCACTTCTTTTTCTCGCACAGAATCTCCCCTTCGAACCCAACGGGCTTCTCTGCTCCGCCATACCAGTACGTGCTTGGTGCAATTCTGAGTCTTCTTAAAGGAGTCGTGTTCCCCAGCACTGCCTCTCCGATCCATGTGCTTGCCTTGTTCAAATGTCCTGCTCACTGGTGTTGAAAGAATGACTACACTGCATGTTGTACTTCAAGTGTCTGTTACCTCTTTCAAACTCCCTCAACTTCCTTGTTTTAGTACTTGAGGGATTCTGGGAGTTGAAGTCCACAGATGTCATTGGATACGTTGAGTTTAAACCATTATTTTCAAAACCTTTACATAAAGGTACCTTATAAATAAAAGGTATTATGTTGGCGCTTTGTATGTTTATGTCATAGGTGGGTGTTAGACCAGAAAAATACAAAGAAGAGGTTTGATTACTTCCTCAATGGGCGGAACAAGTAGCTGACAATAAGCCATTATAATGAATGGTGGCAACACTTGCTATCAAGCAGGAATGTGATGCTAATATGTGCAGCAATAGATTTTCTTGATATGATTCTGTCAGAATAGGAATGTATGAACATTTTCGATTTTGGAAACGATTTTGGAAATTATATGATTTAAAGGACTATAGATTACTAATGACTAGGTTATCTGAAAGGATGAGATTTAGTCATAGACATAATCATAGTATTATGACATAGCAAATGGAAAATTGAAGATAAACTAATATATTTTTTACAATTAAAATGTTTTAAAAAAATTAAAAATAAGCCATTAGGGTCTTGGCTATTGTAGGGTTTTCCTGAAGTAAAAATGATTTCGGTATTAGAGGGCTTCCTTATGGGAAACGGGGAGATACTGCATCTCACCCGATAGAGTTAGGATATCTCTGCGGAGGTTGTCTCACCCCTTGTGCTCATCCCATATACAGCCGCCCCCAGGGTCAGGATCAGGTAGCGGCTGCTATCCCCTGGCCACATTGGAGGAGGTCACCGCCAGGAAAACACTGATGAGTCCATCAGATTCATCACATCTCCCTCTGAATTCTTGCCTATCAGCCCCCATCTCGCCTATAACTCCCCCTCTCTCTCCTTTCCCCCTCATATTGTGACAATGTTTAAATGTTGTCATTTTTGGCCTACATCCTCAATAAATGGGGCATCTAAAAAAAAAGCAGAGGATATGCTGCTTTTACAGAACACATTTTTGGAGTAGGTCACCTTATTAACAAAGGTGACCTGCACATTTCCACAGGGTCGAGCTGTAGCTCAAATGATGTGCTGGCCAGCAGCCTTGAATACATTAGTGTTAGAAGTGCTCTCCGGACAATAAGGTTCTTCATGCTTCCAGCGCATTTCACCATGATGGGCCGTTGAGGGGCCTGTCACTGTAAAATGCGATCCAACAAAATATTTCTATCCCGTTTGAGGAACAGAAATGCAAGTGAGACAGCAGCGGTGCTGTCCCACTTAAAACAAAAGTTGCATGAGATGGTCCTCTCATGCAGTGCCCACCCCACTACGCCTATTCAAAACAGGTGCATTGGGTTGCCTTTGTTTTCTGCATATATAAAAACACATTATTTTAAATGCACAGAAATGCTCCCCGATTTGCGCGAATGCGCAAACAGGTGAAAGAGAACATCTGAATGGGCATATATAAGATGGCCGTTGTGGATTGTGCTGCTCTATTTTTTGCATTAGTGATGAGATGTGCCTTTCTTGAGCTACTTGTATACTGGGTGTGTTGACCGGGATCTCAAAATCTCTATCAGCTGGAAGGTCTCATATATGGAATGCCCTTCCAAATACACTAAGGAATGAGACTTCGCACCTGTCCTTCTGCAAAGTCCTCAAAATGAGGCTCTTGAACTAGCTCACAATGCACCCCCAGGCTGCCCCATCGTTATCTTTGGTCATGAAGGCACATATTGTATCCGGTTCTCCTGTAACCCCTGAACCATTGAGCCCCCCCATCCTTTGTAACACTGCACGTTAACCTCTACCTGTCAAGTATAAGGTTCAATGTAACCACAAACCACAGACAGGCTGTGTTTCCTGCTGTTCACTTGTAACTAAGTACGCCTTGATGGTAACAGCACCATGATGCCTTAGGGCTGCTTTGTGCACTTTATAAATGTAAAAAATAACTAGATAAAATAAAAAATGAAAATAAATGTGTGTGTTGTGTAATATATGCTTCTCTTACATTTTTCTTACTTAGTGTGTTAAGGCCTACAAAATGAGTACATGTGTGGGCTCTATGATTTAGATTTCTCTGTGCGGTTAGCTGTGCTTGCAAGCCTCCCAACATCTCCTGAAGTCTCCCTTATTTCTGTGAAAATCAGAGGGTGTTTCACAACCTAGTCACTGGGGAACCCATACTCAGGTGGCCAGGGATAGGCAATCGCTTTTCGATCCCGACACTGGGGGTGGACAAGGGAGGAAGGATCACCTGGGTAGGGAGTCCTTGGGTGGTGGGGGAGAAGCACCCAATGGCGAGACATGGTGTCCCCCTTTTTCTACAACCCATCAAACCCCTATCCCTGTTTATTTTATGGGAAACTACTACTCCCATAATTCCTCCCCACTTTGTCTTGACAAAAGTAGTACATCAAGGAAAATGAGGAATGAGGTTAGAAGGATTACCTCCCCTGACTTACATTAGCCGTGTCCCTGTAATGAGGCCAGGCAGAGTCAGGCACGTAGCTCTAATACTGTACACCTGCCACTTATCAAGATTCCCTGTGAAAATAAAAGGTGACACGCACAGACACACTTTGAGTGAGGCTGCGTACGAGAAGAAACAGATCTTCCGAGGCTAAGGCTAACCAATCTGTGGGAGTTGGAAGGCCGAGCAAACGGAGGAAAGAAACCTTCCAAGTGCCAGGAAACGGTCCATGACCCCGCCCCGCCTCTGGTGAATGCTGTAGTTGGGGAGGAGCAGAGGAGGTGTTGGTAACGGCCTTGGGCTGTGAGGAAAAGAGGAAAGACATTCATTTAACACAACCAGTGAGTTATGAACAGCAACAAAAGTCTGGTTGATGTTACAAGGAAAGGGACTGTGACTTGAAAGTTGAAGGTTGCGCGTGATGCCGATAAAATGCGAATGAAGAAAGCAATTATTAAAAGGAAAAGGATACAAAGTAGCAGAGTGGTCCCACGAAAGGAAGTCGCACATTCGAAAGTCTCTGTTATTAACTTTAGAAAGATATTACAAGCCGGGATTAAAGGAAAGACAGTTGAATAAGAGGAAAATGAAATATGTGAATTGTGAAATATGCTACTAGGGCAAAAGTACGTGAATTGTGAAACATGAAAAGAGGGCAAAAGTAAAAGACAAGAACTTTTGAAAAGGCCAAGAAGGCAAGTGAAAGAGAATATGAACTACAAGTACCAAGAGGCAATGGTTGAAAGAGAAGATTGTGAAATGACGGATTACGGAAAGAGAGATCTAAGTGGTCATACAGAGGTTTATGTAAATTCCTTGCAGTTTTCAAAGTGTTTGACAGTGAAAGATATCCTAGAGAAAACATGGGGAAGGGAACCCTCACAAAGAACAAGACAGGCTCGAGCCCGGCAGAGGGAAGCCTGTGCAGAACTGGCGGCTGAAGCATAAGGAAGTCATTGAACTACCAGTTGAAAGCCTTAGAACTGTTGAACTGTACCAGTAATCCAAACTGTGCAAGACTGAAAGAACTATGCCTCCACCTATCCTTTTTTATTAAGAGACTGTCTAGGAGTTGGGGGTGAAACCATTCTGGCATTTCTTTTTGACACATTTTTTTTCCTTTTTGGTATTCTCTTAACACATGTGTTATCTTGAGAAGGATGAGCAGGAGGTCAATGTTAGGTTTTCTTAGTAAATGTCTTTTTATTTTGACCAGACTGACTTGGACATATTTGTTATTGTTTAGGGGTCGAGATTACTCCAATTTTAAAGTTAGGGCCAGTTAGGAATTCTACTATCTGAAGAAAATCCGTAAATAAAGGTTTTGTAATTTGTATCCATTGTGTCTGTGTGTACTGCTCGATGCCATGCCATCCTAGCACTTCTCTGTTCACATTACCTTGATCAAGTGTGGCTAGACTAAGGGCTCGATTCATGGAATTCTTTGCGTGGTGCAATGTGACATTGCACTGCCACCAAACACCCTGATTCACAGAGCGGTGCAAAGTGTATTTTTGCAGTGCAAAGTCACTTTGTACTGCAAAAGTACTCTTTGCCCCGTGAATTAGGCCCATTAAGCGCAATGCAAAGAGTACTTTTGCAGTGCAAAATGACTTTGCACTGCAAAAGTAAACTTTGCAACATTTTGGGAAACAAGGTGTTTGTTGGCAGGCCAAAGTCGCTTTGGCCTGCCAATAATTCCATGAATCATGCCCTAAGTATCAATAACTGTGTTCACTGTCTCGGTTTGCCTCTCAGGCCCCTCCCACAGGGCTGTTTCTGAAAATCCATATTAACAAAGGGCAAAGTCTACTCTCAGAAATCTTCTTGACATTTCACATCCAATGCACTAATGTATGCGGCAGCACTACTCACATTTAAAATGGTTTACTTTTAAAGTTTTGGTTGAACTGTGTAAACCGTTCCAAATACCAGTGTTGGATCACGAGATTCCTTTGGTCCAAGGCTGAATGCTTTTTTTTTAGCCGTCTAAACTGTGCTATCCCTTATCTCACATCGCCTTTTTTAGTTTGTGCTATTAGGTGGCGCCTTAGCGCCATCTATAAACCAAAACTATTGTATTAGAGTGCAGATAGGGAGAAAAGGCATATGAGGAAGGACACAAAACGTGTGTTTAATTTTGGAAACTGTTATGTGTATATATTTGGTACTAGATTTACTTCTACTTGGTTTCACCTTGTTACTTGAAAATAAAATAATAATTCTTTTTTTAACTTGTAGGTGTTCTTTGGTTATTTGCCCACCCACTTACTGCCCATTGACCAGTTCCTGCCCCTCCTCTCCCAAAACACCTCCTCATGGGAACTCTTTGAGCTCGCTTTATTCAAGCCTTACCATCAAACCTTGCACTCAAAGTGCCTGGAAGTGTTTTTTCAAAGCAGTCTTCTGAGAGTTAATGACTTAATTGGAGAGGGGATATAATGAGGGGTGAGGAGAAGACATTAGATTAGACGAAATGAGGGGAGAGGAGAAGAATTTAGATGATGAGGAGAAGAGAGAACTCAAATTCCTTTAAGTTTATTAAATCACAAACTAGTGCAGGCTGTTGCGGCTTTTACCTTGCTCTTTTAAATATTGGCTCTAAAGTCGTGATTAAGCAGCGATCTGAATACAACATGACATAATGTATTTTCCAATATGTCCGAAAACTTTTATATTTATATAAATATTTATCAAAAGCATCGAATGAATATCAACAGCAGAAGAAGACTTTGGAAAAAATGTATAAATATGAATCCACTGAAATATTATCAGTACTATTCAGAACATGAAATGAAACCTATTCGTAGGCAATTATCCACACAGCTGCATTTTAAGTCGCAATGGCATTTCCCACCCACATCCATCAACAGGTCTTGTTCACTATGAATGAAAACTCCTGCAAAGGAATTGGCAAAAGGGCCGGTGATTCACCAAAGCAGATTTGTCATTGTGTAACAAAAGAATACACTCTTCTTCCATTTCATGCTGTACAAATGAGGCAAGGTCAAAGTGAATGTACTACAATTGAAGAAATATAACATGAGTGACCTAGCAGCTGAGTACACACATTTCAGAGGATTGAGATTAGTATGGAAATCGAGCAGGCCTGCAATGTAGGGCATGACATCTACCGGTTGTTTGTATGAATTCATGCATTTAAAACATATCGACTGTTCATTTTCAAATGTGGAATAATAAACATGTTACCAATGTTAGGCAAAAATACTTGCCTG
Organism: Ambystoma mexicanum; assembly: GCF_040938575.1. Classification (NCBI taxonomy): domain Eukaryota; kingdom Metazoa; phylum Chordata; class Amphibia; order Caudata; family Ambystomatidae; genus Ambystoma; species Ambystoma mexicanum. The sequence goes on from NC_090941.1 coordinate 404,281,203, forward strand.
CGTGAAGATCGTGTGTACATTTTAGTCCATTAACGCATTGCTCGCAAATAATATGTCGTTGCGTAACTACATATATAAAGGGCAAATAGTGTTTGTTGTATGGTGTGTGCTGCATGTATCACAACAATCATGTAGCTTCTAAAAGAGCCTATGTACCAATAGACATGTACTATCCCACAAAGGAATTACTCGGATTGCAAGCAAGAACTTTCAGAGCAGCATCGTAGAATGATTTTTCTTTTCTTTTTATTCCACTGTCTTTGTATGCAGCCCAGAAATCCCAGAAGTATGGCCGAGTAATGCAGATGTGCAAAAACCTTTGTATTTTATTTAATTTGTTGATTTTGTAAAGGTATGCTCCCGTTCCCTCTTAGAGTTTCTGTTGGTCCACATTGATGTATTGAATACATTTTCATGTTCCTGAGTCACAAAGATTTCACTGGAGAAAATAAAGCGATGCCCTGAGCAGGGGTGTTGCTAGGTCTGGAAAAGATCTGGGGCTAGGCTAATGTCAGGACTGTGGGGACTCGCAGTAAACCCTGCGCTTCTATCAGGGGCTACAACCCAAAGACCCGGGGCTATAGTCCCCTCAGCACCCCCCTAGCAACGTTTTTGGCCCTGAGCATCTCAGATTTGTCTTTGTTACCTTATACTTTAACCCCACAGCCTACATCTGGAGAAAATCTGGAGCTGCCTGAAGCATCATACTCCAAGGCGCTCTGGATGTGCTATAGTTTTCAGTTTCTTGACTCAGGTACACTTATAGCATCTCCTGATTTCATCGAGTCCACATCTGTGTGAATCAGGACCATAGTCTCCCCAAAAGCTCCCAGTCTGATTGTAAGGGGATTTTTAAGTTTTTATTCAAGACAAGTGTTTGTTTCTCGTTCAAATGAAGCGTGTTCCTTTCTCTCATATTATTAATCTTTTGAATGTTGCCAGTGTCAACTTACATATTGGTGCAATTTGGTACACCCGCCATCTTGCTATCATGCACCACGGTTGTTGGGGACAATGCCACAGCTTTCCACACAAGCACACGCCACGAAGGTCTTGGGAAGGATTGCTTTTTCCACTGCCTATAGCTAAAGCCCTATTTGTGTGCTGCAATGATTTCACTACACTGCCTGACCAGACTGGTGAACGTCCTAACTACCTCAAGGTGCCATGGCGTATTTCACCATAACGCTACTACCCAAGTGTGTTCCAATAGAGGTGGTAAATCATTTGTAAAAAGGGATCTTTCCTTCCAACAATAGACCAATACCCTCCAATTAGCTGACTCGCTGTTGTGGAGTGGAAGATTGTCTGTACACCACAGAAATATTGTAATGTTAAGGGTGTTCCCACATACCACATACCAAGTGCCTACAATAAACAGAATCTATGAATCTCTTAACTAGAATGAGAAAATCTGTCTTCAACTATCTGTGGATGGGATTTAAAAAGGCAGTCATGCACAGGAGAAGAACATGGACCTCATTACAATTGTGGAGTTATTAGCAGTGCTAACTCCTCCAAACGGATTTTCAGTTACTACAGCTGGGAACAGTAGTATTTCCAACTCGTTATCCGTTATGGTTAGTCTCCGTTGTTTAGTCTAGGGTTCTGCACTCTTTGGTTCTTCAGACGTTTATTAATATGACTCCAAAGATATCTTACAATTCCTTAGGGCTAATGGGAGCTGTTGTCCAAAACATCGGGAGAGCAAAAGGTTGCGGGACCCTGGTTTAGTCTAAAAGGACTTTATTGGGAAATGGAGGAATTACCTCCTGTGGTAATTCCAATGGAGGTAATTGCTTCATTTTTCAGAGGTAATGCATCCATGCTTATCCTGGAGTTAGTACAACCAGTTAGGTTTGCAAGTCATAGTCCGAAGGACTGAACAAAAATGGTGAAAATTAGAGGTAACTGAAAAGAAGCCCAATACCACATTTCCAACAATGGTTAGAGATGTAAATGTTTGAGTGTTAGATATTTGAAGCTGGTAATAAATCTCTATAATGTGAGAAGTCTTGCACAAGTTATGAGTCTTTGTAAATTAGAAGATTTAAAGATTGTTATTTTTGTTGTCAAATATTTGCATGTAGATGGCTCCGAAGGGCTCAACTGCTGAAAAGTGCCCTTTAGGCATGGAGGCCTAGCCTAGAATTTTCTAATATGTACTCGCCGCAGGTGATCGAGTATGATAAAGACTGATGAAAGTTTGCAATGTTGATACCTGGATAAATGTGCATTTTCTGGCTATTTTATGATATTCGTAATTACGGATTTTAGATTCATGTTTATCTTTTAGATGTTTTATTTAGTGATTGTTCTGTTTTATGGCATGGCTTATTTTGTATTTGTGATAAAATGTTTTGCCTAATGACGTTTATGTCGACTAAAGGCTTGTTCGACTGAACTGAATAATGTTGCCCATGTCCAAATTCCTTCATATGGACAGTAGCCAGGCCGGGAGTTACATTTGAATGCAGTTGTGGCCACATGGAGAGTTTGCCTGAGTAGGAAAAGAGGGCCACATGCCCTCCATTTCATATCAACATTCACATTTTCGGGATCAACCGAATTTCATTTCCCTCTGTGCCCCGGAGGCCTCACAGATCAGATAACAATTTGGATGTGTCACTGGGAGACCACAAAGGAGGAAAGAAAGTGTTATTCCAAGCTGAACTCTCATCAACTTCAGCACAACCTGGAGGTGTTGTTTGTATCCCTTGAAATGACTATAACAAAATATATCTGAATGGAAATGAATGGCACTCATTGGAGTATAAAACAACACAACAAACAGGGTGAAAGATTTAAAAATCTGAGTGGGAAAACACTTTCATGCCTCTGTTATATCCCATAATTTTTTCACACATCTAAACGGACAAAGCAGCACTCTCTCATGCATATATTTTAATTTTAAAGCAAAGTGTGTGTGGGCCGCTAACACTGACCCTCAATGAGAAGCACACCCTGACCCTGTCAGGAGGTGCTCTCCCTAGGTTAATGGTGGTGCGCTGCCTATCTAAAAGGGAAAGAGGGAGAAAGCTGTCCCTACTAACCAATATAGCACAGTAGATGAGCTCAAAAGCTAAAAATCCAAAAGGAGTGCCCCATGACAGGTGTACATGATTAACCCTTTCTTGTGTATGTTCACAAGATACATGCTGCCTAAGGGAATTTTACAAAACTTTATTAACCAACTGGGCAGAAAGTTCTTAGAGCATATGTTGGTCACTACTGGATCCTAAAAGAAAGGTCCTGCATTGGGGATCTAAGTAACAATATGCACACAAAAGACCTGTTACCATGCACAGGTATAAGCTAATTGTAAGATATGTATCCTAACACAACTTTAAGTATATCATCAGGGTAACAATGGGTCGACCGGTTTCGATGACTGGGATTACTGTTGTCATCTTCTTCAGGACCCTGGCAGGATTTGCATCTCTAATGATGTCCTCACCTCGTGACTCATGCACAATGATAACAGACGTGGTGTGAAAATGGCAGATCTGTGACAGCCTTCCATCATTGCACCAATGTAACCTGTTCATCAATTCATTAATTGATACTCATTGATAGCCAGTGTATCCACTACCAGGATTTTGAGCAAATGTATTCCATTTCAAACATCTTATTATGATGTGGTTTTCCTCCATTACCACACTTATTTCCTGTACAGCTAACCCTATGTCTGATAAATACATCTCCAGTGGTTATGTCGTACCTATCAGGGTGCTGCGAATATGACAGGTTTAACTATAACTGAAAACCATAACATTTGATCATGGTTATATAGTTGACGCGTTTATGATTAATACCCTTTCCATAATCCATTTTAAACGTTTGTCTTCCAATTACTTTCTTTTTAAACGCATTTTGCAACATATCCGTTGGTGCTCATGAAACGTTCCACAGTTCCATTGGCCTTAGGCCATAATGATGTTATTCGCCTATGTTTGAATCCCATATACTGAGCAATGGTCTTAAAGGCCAGCCCGGTGAATGGGGGTCCATAGTCTCATTTTACTACACTACGTACCTCGTACATAGTAAACATCCTATCCAGCGCTAGTATGGTGTGATATGCCGCTGTCGTCTCTACCAATTGAACATCAGGGAAGTGGGAGTATTCATCCACTGCCACCAATATGTATTCCCCCTTTCTATTGGGGCAATAAGTCAATGGCTATTTCGTCCCATGCTTTTTTTAGTAACTCTGTCATACACTGAGGGTCGGATCTGGTGTGAGGGCTGATGACCGCACATGTAGGGCATTGTTTTAGAAGTTCTTCCACTTGAGTGTCCAGATGAGGAAGCCACACCTTCTGTCCCAACATCCTTTTTGCGGACACTATTCCCCCGTGGCCCTCATGTGCAACCTCTAGTATTCTCCTTTGTGGTGTTTGGGGAATAACAAACTTGGTTCCCTTTATTAACAGTCCATCTTCTGACCTGGCTAGTTCCTCCTTAAATTGACACTAGGCTTCCGATGTCTTGTTGTGTCTCTGTTCCGCCTCTTTCTCCAGCTTGCTTGGCCTCCTCACACCTGCCTGACTTAGTGCAACTGAATACGATGGCTTGATCATTCTCCGTTACTTGCACAAGTTGGGATAGGTTTACTCCTTTGGGAGCTGCTGCTTGAACAACATAGTGTATGTACTGTTCAAAGTTGGGTTTGCTAAATCCGGATGCGCTTGGGCTCTGGTTGATTAAACAACATTAATTAGACTCAGTCTTGTGTTTGTTTTTTTAGAAATGTATTAGCTTTCTAAGCAGAGTTTTTGTACATGGTGCCAAAGCTTTTGTACATGGTGCCAACATTACTCCTTTATGGAGTCACGCGCTACTGTTTCGCCGCTACATGGACTTTTTGAAGACACATAAAAATTTAGTTTTACTTGTATACAGTTTGAATCTTCATTTGTAGGTTAGTTCATGGTCAGGTTAATTACAGTGCTTATTAGTTACTGCCAATTTTGGACATGTACTTCAACAGTGCATTTCATTTGTATAGAATGTAAATCATCATGTGCTAGTTCATTCACAATCTGTTCTGTTATATTAGCCTTCAATGGTATATTCAAATGTAGTAATCTATCAGACAATAACATACAGTTACATATTGTGTCAATTTGACAATTTGTGATGTAATAACAGGTTGTGAAGTGAGGAAAGCGGAGGAAAAACGGGGAAGGAAAGGTGTAAAGTAGTGTTAGTAACTATGTAATTCTTGCAGTGTAGGTCTTGCACTTTGTCAATGGTCAGGTCATTTATTGGTATCTTACCGATTCATTAATTGGTCTTCTCTAAGTGGCTTAATCTTTAATTATCAGGCTGTAAGTGTTTCTGCCCGGGTTTCCATTATGAGTGCAACCTGTAGTGAAAATGATGGGACATCTATTCCATAAATCCCATCTATTTATCCATTTTGAAAATTCAAGAACATATCTGTATACAAAGTTTTTACGCAATCCGTCTTTGGCTATATTAACTTAAAGGTAGGTCATTCGTAATGAATTCACCATCAGGTGCCTCATTACATGGTTTCTATGTTCATTAGTACTAGTGTAGTAGACTACATTCTAATTGCACTTAAATTCTATGGTATAGCAACCCAGGTTACTACCATATAAATGACCTAATGTTTGCGAAAATAGTCGACTTTACATTGGCATTGGTTTACAATATGGGTGCTTGCATGCATCTGCCTGATCCGTCTGGCAAGGCGTTAGTTGAAATCCCCATGGCAAATATGCCCATGCTTCCTCTGAATGACAGCACCAGTTTCAGTAGTAGTTGGTCAGTCATTCTATCGTCTCCACAATGTTACTACAGGGTAGGTATTCGAAATTCAGTTATCCTCAATAATTTAGTTAATTGATCAAGAGGACTTTCCAATGTAATGCAACAAGTGTGGGGCACAGAGACAGCATTTCCCCATTTGCAATCATGGCCAGAATTTTGTTTCAGGTTCAGAAGGAGGGGTGAGAGGAATCATAGTACAACCTGCCCCCCTCCTCCCCCACGCCCCTGGAAGCTACAGACAAGATATACAGTTTCTCTGGAACTTTTTATAAATTTGCTGATCTGTCATGCCCATAATCAGAGTCCTCTCAAGGAACCCTTTGGTGGAGTTCATCACATGATGCAGGATGTCCCCATATTTATGGTGCACGCATTATTTTGGGGAGGTCAATGGTGAATGCATGGCTTTTCAGACGCAGCTGAAAATCTCACTCAAGCTTCCTGGGCTCCACCAAGAGCACAGAGAAGCAGGTAATTGTTTAAAAAGCTGGTGTAGTTGGTGTTTGGAATGATACATATATGACTTGTCATCATCTTTTGGCATTGCTACAGGTGGTAAATACAGTCTTCCATGCAGGCTTTTAGTTTAGCTATTTTAGAAGGCCATGAATGGGTTATAAACCTGACTACAGGAAAAACACCTCTTGAAAGGGATTCACATGTGTTGTACCTCTTAGTGTATTGGCATGCATCACTATGTGATGTTAATATAGTCTTGAGGAGATTGTAATAGTAGCTAGGATAAGCTACCTTAGCATGAAAGTTCTTTCTGGATGCTTAAAATGTTATCTTCAGGTGTTCTGACTCTCTATTTCCTACTCTAGTTCCTTGCTTCCTCCACCATTCTGCTCTGGATGTTCTCCAACCTAGCCTAATCTCTCCTTTACTTCACCCTTCTCCTTGATGTGTTCCTTTCTCAACTTCCTCTGCACTCTCCCCCTCCCCTTGCTGGTCTCCTCCTTGAACGCCGTTCATACTCTGCACATTAATGTGCAGTATGACGTTCCAGTTGCACCAGCAACTCTCTCTACAACTCTATACTTAACAGTTCTCTCTGCACCTCTTCCTCCGCCTGCCCCTTCAGATCTCCATTCGCATCCTCCGCTCCATACCTTGCTGCTCTGCTACTCCAGCCATCCACACCCTCTGGAGATCTATTCTTGATTTATAGGACATGGTTCCTTCCCCTCGGGCTAGGCTACTTTCTGTGTATTGCAGGTGTTTTGGTAATTGTCTTTGACTCGGCATTGGAAATGCACTACTTGATCAGGTGAGTTTCACATCCTCAATAGGTCGGTTGCAATCGTGGAACTGTTACTTGTGCGCATGTACTGCAAAACACACTTGTGGAGTTTGTGGAGGAATGGTAGTGTGGATAACATCCATTTAATATTCTGTGTATGTGTTACAGAGCCCACAATGAAAAGGTCAGGCCAGCAGCTCAGGTTGGTAATCAATGCTGTCCAAATATCCATAGAACATTCCTGCAGATCCACATCTACATTGGTCACAGCGGTTATCTCTGCCTCCCTGAGGGAACCAGTTTTAGGACCAGTAGAAAGAGATGATTTAACATGGTGGTCCACTGTCACAAATAAACAGTGTTGTGCTGGTGACAGGGGATCATCACCATACCACACATCACATAGCAGAGTCTGGGGCCCAACCTTCTGAGTCACCCCACACACAAAGACCCTCAGGGCCAGTTAGGGCACATCATCACTGTGCATGTTTGGCAAGAAAATCAATGGCTTCCAAAGTATTTATGGCAATTGTCATATTGGAGAAATTGATAAAGGCAGAGATTGATCATATGACTTTGTTGGTGGTAAGGTTATAACACGCAAAGTACTCACCTCTGATCTTGCTAGCACATACAGACTTTCCATATATCTTTAAGAAAGGGAACACATGATTCTACTAAAGACACAGATACCCTGTGTATCTCTGATTTGCTCCTGCTACCTTATACCTTATTCAGAAAGCCGAATACTGCAGTAACTCTGGAGCTACATGGAGCATCTTTGAGATGCTCATGTTCAAATATGATTCAAAATGATTTGCAGCTCCAGATTACCTCTGGTTTTCGGCTTTCTTTAAATCAGGTATACAATAACAGGAGCAAATCTGATATGCGCAGGGCGTCTTTGGAACCGCTCTACTGCGAACCATTCTGCATTTGGCCCATAATCTATATAAATAAAAATGTAAATGTTTGTTTGTTCAAAACCTTGAATCTCCAAAAGTTCTTCACCGATTGCTCTGAAATTTGGATACAACGTTGCATTTGAATAGGGGCACGTTTTTATATACCTACTATACATAGATGTCACACCTGTGACAGGTAAAAACATGCTTTTTCTGAAAAACAGCACCATCTGTTGGACATAAAAGCAACACACGCTATATTAAACATTTTGCTGCAAACCAGCACCATCTCTTGCACGTAAAAGCAACACACGCTGGCTCAAATATGTGCAGAGGAAGCAGCAGAGCGATGTGCAGCCAGACTTTAGGATGCACGGTTGCGAGTACGGCGATCGCGTTCTGCAGCTTCAGATCTGCTTCGAACGCGACAGCCTGAGAGTGGCTGAGCAGATCAGCGTCAAACACGACTCTGTGCTCAGCAATAACGTGATTATAATTGGCTTGCATACAACCCAGCTGATGATTATAGTTTGAGTCGGCATGTCGTCATCGGCGTCATGACTAAAGTGTGTCCTTATTGGAAGGCTCTGAAATTTGATGGAGAAACAAAAGGAATGTGTTGCGCCACCAGGAAAATTAAACTGTCTCAATTTGGAGAACCGCCAGAGCCATTAAAGACTACCCACAAACATTGTGCGTCAAACACAACTCCGTGCTCAGCAATCACGCGATTACAATCGCCTTGCATTCCGGTACAACCCAGCTGATGATTATAGTTTGAGCCGGCATGTCCTCATCGGCACCATGACTGAAGTGTGTCCTTATTGGAAGGCTCTGAAATTTGATGGAGAAACGAAAGGAATGTGTTGAGCAGCCGGGAAAATTAAACTGCCTCAACTTGGAGAACCACCAGAGCCATTAAAAACTTCCCGCAAGCATTGTGAAATTAAACATATTACAAACGTGCGCTTTCTCTTTTCTTTCTTTTACATTTAACCAGTGTGGCCAGGGACAGCTATTTATAAATAATAGTGATGAGACATATATCAGCATTTGTTGTTTACGGTTCCCACCGAGATAGCTATTTGTAGGTATAATTAGAGATGTGATTCGCTGTTTCTGATGATGCATAATACCTATTAATTGCTGGAGGGTGCAGGTGGATGAGTTCTTTCGTTATTCGTTGTTGTTGTTAAGGACTGGTCGAATTGGTTAAGATGGAGGTTCTGCTCCATCAAAGCCAGAGGAGGATTTAAGGAAGGGAAATTAGCATCGCACCAGAAAGCAAAAGGAAAGGTGAAGAATCATCTTTCCAAACAAATATAAAGACGATAAGGTCAGACTTTCCCACAACATATATCAATTTTTTATTTTTTAACACATAGTAAAAATGGACAAACGCTGAATCATTCGCGACGGAGACGCCGAAAAAGAAACAGCTTACGACTGCATCCGCCGCTTCTAATCACTCATGTTAATTGGGATACTGTGATACACCGTAGAAGCGAATGCGGCTCTATGTACCGTTAAGTCGGTCTGAACTAACGAAGACCAATGTTCTGATAATGCTGCTTGTCCTTCATCGATATACAGCATAGACCTACCTGTCTACATCACAGTTAAATACACAGAAGACCTAGGCTCTGAATTTTGGCTACGATAGATGTCCTTTTGAAGTAAAAGAACTATGATTGCTGACAAGGGTCAGTACTAAAATAATTGTTGGTTACAAAAGAAAATAGACCATCAACAAAAACTTCCCTATCTGAATTAAACACTTTTTTCAATGGGCTTTTTACTTTGTGTAAAGTAATGTACAAAAATCTACCCACCTGTTACTAACATCACTCAGTAGATAGAGGAAAAGTTTTTCTTTCTTCTTTGGATGGTAAAAAATATACCAGTTTGTCATTGTCTGGTCTAATGTATATATATTTTTTTATCTGTATGGACAGCATTCTTTATGTCCATTTTTACTATGTGTTAAAAAATAAAAATGGATATATTTTGTGGTAAAGTCCGACCTTATCGTCTTTATATTTGTTTGGAAAGACGATTCTTCACCTTTCCTTTTGCTTTCTGGTGTGATGCTAATTTCACAGCCAAATACGAAATTAGCAGGTAGTTTGTTGTGGACCCTGGTTGTTTAAACATGTTTGTAAGTCCTCTCCTAACAAGCCCCTAAAGAAAAGGACACCTGATCGCTCGTTTTATGATTGCACGGATTTAAGGAAGGGTCCCGTTATTGTGTTTTTCTGGCAAGAAGTACAAGAAGTGCGTTGTACAGTATGTTATGGTAATTGTTTTTTATATTGTGCACATGCAACTTGCAAAAGCATCGTGGCCATGAAAAAAGCTTAAGACCAGACACTTTTTACTTTGGAAATAAGATATTACACTCAAACTCTAAGTGGTTTGGGAAAGAAAGATATATGTGAGTAAGTGATTCCGCAGTTTGGGGAGAAAGACCTTTATGCACTATGCTCAAAACTGTACCAGAGCTTGGCTCAGAGGTGTGTCAGTTAACAAATTTACACAGGCAAAGGTAGATATTTTCAAAAAATGTAAGAGGACCTTCTGAGATCTGAGATGGTTTCCACTTACAAGTGTCCACAATCATGTTTCAGCTCTCTATGCCATACCAGAGGAGAAACATTCATTTCTGAAGCAGTTTGGTCTTGACAACAAGGGGATTGCAGGGTGCAATGTGACAATTCCGCTTTTTGAGAGCCGCACATCATAAAGAGCGATTTATTTTGATCGATTTTGTGTGGCCCTCAAAAATCAGATATAACAAATTCGGGGGGTATCACACCCTTACACCTCTTTCCTACTTGCTCTCCCCACTGCCTCATCTCGCCCCAAGCATACTCACTCAATCCCTGACCACATTCACACACAGACACACACACAGATGCAAACTTGTGTGCGTTGCATGGTCTGACAGTAGGGTCTTTCTAATTCGGTCATTTTTTTAAAATCGATAAAAAAAAAGAAAGTATTAATTTTTGTAATTTGCTTCTGTTGTTAGTTTTTTTTGTTATGTTAAATGTACCCTGTTGTTGTAACTGTACAGAGCTTTGGTATAAAGCACTATATAAGATTAATAAATACAATACAATACAATTTAGAATGCATTACAGCGCTGACATTTCACACAACTACCCTCTGAGACTCTGAACGAACGAGAGTACCACCAGTGTTTGACACGGTTTCTGACTTGTTGAGTGTCATCTGATGGGTGAGGCTGAAATGCAGCATCTCTCTAGGGATCAACTTCAGGATTACACTTATTGGATAAGGGTAAAATCCCAAGCCTTCCAAGCCTTTACAATAATGTCACAGAACCTCTGCTGAGAACACCTAAGGCCAAATACCCTGTTCTATGGTATGCTGGTGCAAGCTTGAATGTTCTTTTAGGGTCTGAAGGGACAAAGCAACAGTCAGAAGTAGCCTTTATTTGCTTTTGGGATCAGGAGATTCTTCAAACTGGAGCTCTCTTCTGCTCTCCCCTTGAGGCATAGGTTGGTAAGGAATCTTCATGCACCCTGGCTCTGGGAATCTGGATGTCTTGGACTCTGGTCTCCAGCAACAGGCAAGCACCTTAGTTCTTCGAACTAGTGTCCATTATGATTCTAGGCTGACGTGACTCTGCCATGCTCAGAATCTTCCAGAATAATGTGCCTTGGCTGCATTGACTAGTTTCTTCCCAATTCACCCCCTCAACTCAACCTCTGGAACTCCCCCTTCACACCGAGATGAGGTTTGCATCTTTCAATTAGTAGGGCACAGGGCATTCCCGTGTCAGGCATCATCCAGATGGTTTCAGTTATGTGAGAAGGGACTGCAGAATACATGTTATATTTTTGTAAATGTAAACAAAACAAAAAATATTTTTGTAAATGTATGTTGAAAGGTTGAATTTTTCTGCCAAATCAATAAAATAAAAAAGTTAAAAATGAGATTGTCCATGAAGTAAATGACGTCCACACTAGAAAATGACTTCAGTAATATGCCTCTTTATAGCTGAGGCAGTGTGTGTTTTGGGAACCCCCAATAAGCACACGCAATAATGTATTCTGCAGTCCTCTCTCAGATACCTGAACATAAAAAATATAAACACGCACTAGCCATTCAAATTGTGAGGTGGTAGCACTACTCCACCAAATCTCCAGATATCACTGGATATTTGAGATGCCAATGAAGTTTTAACATGGGGTTTCATTTTGAAAATATAACGCATTCTGCCATTTCACTTCCTAATACCTTGTGTGCTGATATGATCAGGAATGTCACTTGACAACTATTTAACGTTGACTCACTTTACTAATGCAATAGAAGCAGCTTTCCAGCCTTCCATGTTCATATTTTTCATGCTGCACTTCACTTTGTTTCGGGAGGTGGGCATTTCATCTAATAGCTGCTGGTTTGCCATCGGGCTGCACACAGCAGTACGTTCAGACGTGTGCTTCTATATCACCACCAGTGATGGAGCTATGTACCCCATGGTAGAGAAGGGCCACCCAGATGATACCACTCCCAAGGCACAGGGCATACCATTAAAGGGAGACTGGCAGAGCTTGCTTTCATGCAGAATCAACATGTGTTGGGTTCCTGAAAGACCCAGTAGACGACAATCAATCACAAACAACATACACAATGTTGGTGATTTGGTAGTTTAAATCACATGTTCAAAGTTCTAAACTATTCAGAAATGCACATACTTCTTGGGCAACGTATTAATGTTTCCGGAAAACATGGAGGCATAATACTTGCCTCCATTGATGTAATAGAATCACAACTTCTCTGATAAAAAAAAAAGAAATGTATGGGGAATTTGCATTGCACCTCAATGCTTTAATGAAAATGTTTCAAATGATCTATCTTAGTGGTAGCGATTTTAGCCCTATGGTAAGATTGAATAGCTAATGTAATACCGAGAGGAAAAATCTGTGACCTGCAGGCTATGTCTGTAGCAGGTTCTCAAGCCACTGCGCAATCCCACTAGTCGTACAGCGCCTGGAGACTGCTCTTGGGTGGTATCGGTGCGCGGTATATATCAACATAACATAACAGTTGTAATCACAGTTCTAAAGGAGGGGCTTCATAGTAAAAGGAGAGCTTCAGTTTGACATGTTTGTAACCAACAAAGCTATACAACCCGAGCAGGACAGTACTGCACTCATTTTAGTCAGACTGGGGTTTTAAAAGGACTAAAGACGTCTCTGACAATGAAATCATCGTCTCTGTGGTTCATCCGGGGGTCCTGGGCCACACAATGTTACTAGAACTACGATGTCCAGACACGACTCCTGCCCTGAAGTGGGACTGAAAAGAACAATTGATAGGCAGGGTCCAATAAGATTTCATTAGAAGGGGCTTTGGCAATACAAAATAAATAGTTGGGAAAGCCACCTTGAAAAGTAGCAGGCACTTGAAGTTGCCTTGATCACCAGGTTTCCATTTTGACACTTCATAATCACATTCTGAAACATATATTGATCAATAATACAGTCCCCTGGATTACCTTTGTCTCTTTAGACATCTATATGTAGTATATAACTCCAGCTATCCTCTGACATGGTAATAAAAAAACACTGTGATGTGTTTTTGATATAAACATATAACGTTATGAGCTATCATTACACGTAGATGCTGTGAATCATCAGAGGTTTGGCTATTTCTATGATCTCTTTCTCGTAATAAAAAATTAAAGCACCGCTGAGATGAAGGCTTCATCAGAAGACAGACTGAAATCATTGCGAACTTGCTGCAACAGAAGGAGGCCATGAAATGCCTGCTTCATCAGCAGGGCCGAGCTATTATGCTGTGCCATGCCGCTCACATTTAATTATGAATCTTGCTTAGTCTCTATATTGTTCACACCCAGAAGCCTTTCCAATACAGATGCTCTTTTATGCATACGTTGATTATGTGTCACATTAAAATGCAAACAGATCAGACTGCTTGTTTCTGGTGAGCATTGCAAGGTGTAGGAAAATAAGCACCCATGTCTTGACATGAATAGCTGTATGCAAATCAACATTATTCATTGGCTGCTACCCACAACCACATCCTGCAAATTAATTCAACACATTAAAGATGTGGATTTAGTAAATGGGTCATAGTAAGGTGGTATAATTTGACTAGCATCATATGGTGCAGAAAAATGTATAACTTCAAATATAGTTGGCAGGATTGTGATTTACTCAACAGTGTCAGAGAATTAAATATTTCTATAAAAAAAACAAAAAGGCAAGAATTATCCAATGTTTATCCACTAAGAAAAATCTTAAATTCAGTGAAGGGACGTTATGGTTGCAGTGCAACATCTAAAATCCATAGAAATAGTGAGTCGCAACTCACGCCCCTACTATCCACTGTACATACTGACAAACACACATGACATCACAAATAACATCACTGATGACATCACATATGGCATCAACAATCTGTAGTTATCCTGACAGAATGTGCTTATTAGGGATTGTGTTTAGGGTATTGTAACCGACATACGCAGGGTGATAAATAGGCCTCCCATGAAATAGGCCATGTTTCACAAAATGTCTTTTTTCTAAGGGAAACTGTCTACTGAAGTTCTGTTCAAATATTTTCATTTTAGAATAGATTACTATAGGCAACAGCTACAACATGAAGTACATGTCAGGAATCAGGGTTGGCACAGGCGTGGAGTGCTAAAATACGCCTATTGAGACATTATGTGCTGGAAGGACAAGGAAACTTCAGTTCCCAGCATCCTTTGTGTTATTTTGTAGTTTGGCCCGTGCGCGCCTTGCCAGCTGTACTGCATCAAGAATCAAGGCAGCTTAAAGGCAGGCAACGGCGGTGGGCAGGTGTGGCTTATTGTTGATTTGGAGCAGGAGGCAGGCTGCCGCGTTCGGCAACAGGAGGAAGGCGTCCGCGTGCGACGAAACGAGATGCAGGGGAGAAATGCTTGATCGCACGCGATCACGGTGCGGTAGGAGCAGGAGGGGTGCTGAGTAGCCGGCAGAGACAACGCTTGCTGTTCTTCGTCTGGGAAGTCCCACGGGGCTCCCCAGACCTGAGATAAGTAACGCCCTAATCTCTTTGAATTCAATCGGTGTGAAAAACTAAAGTGTGTTTGTTACTCGTATAATTCAAGAACTTGCCAATCTTGTGTGGATTAATGCAGGAAGTACTGCATATGGACAACGACATTTCACTAGTGCCAGGAACTAAAGGAAATGCATTTATGTTGTATGTTGCTAACGCTGCCCGAAGGGCCATGTGTATTGTCTAATTATTTTGGGAAGCTTTCCCTTATGTGTGGTCATATTGCTTGCTTATGTGTTTTAAGAGAATGATATTTCAGAGCAGGATACAGTACACGTATTAAGGTGTGCTATTAAGGAATCAGGTACATGTTAATAGTGCAGGCGATATTTCTGTTCATTCTATGTGAGTTAGAGTAGGGTTTTTTCCTGGTGTTTCCCCAGTCCCATTCACCTTAGGAGTTTCCTTACCCTCTTTCCGGTGTTCCTAATTTCCCCTTCCTATCCACAACCTCTCCCTAACCCCTCTTCCCCCCATTGGCTGCCACGTGGCGACATGTTTCCTAACTCAGGCGCCTGTGCCAACCACGGTGGGAGGGTCGAGTTAGTTCGGCTTCCGTGGTTCGGGGGAGAGTGTCGGTCTCTCTTCCTTCCAGTTAGTGTGATTGTGACATAATAAGCCACCCCCAAATTGGGATACTCACAACCACCTAAGCCAAATGGACCCGACACCTCCACCTTTAGCGGTTGTGCTAAAGGTTTTACAGGATATTCATTTGGAATTAGCACATGCTAGGCAGGAAACTACCACCTTGAA
The DNA here is from genome assembly GCF_040938575.1 of Ambystoma mexicanum. Taxonomy (NCBI): domain Eukaryota; kingdom Metazoa; phylum Chordata; class Amphibia; order Caudata; family Ambystomatidae; genus Ambystoma; species Ambystoma mexicanum. The sequence goes on from NC_090941.1 coordinate 404,297,004, forward strand.
AGCTCAGGTACAAGGGTTGGTAGCGCAAGTTACCCCTTTGGAGGGGCCCAGTACCTCCACTACTGAGGGCACTTCCACTAGGGGCAATCCTACGGTCATTGTCCAACCACTGAGTAGTGCACCATTGGCCTCACCAGAACGTTTTTCAGGGGATCCTAGAAAATACATGACCTTTCTTACCCAATGTAGACTCCATTTTTTGTGCCAACCTGCGGCGTTTGAGACCATCCAAGCCAGAACCGCTTTTGTAATATCCTATTTGACAGGGGAAGCATGACTCCTTGTTATATAACTGGGATAATTTTCTAGGAGAATTTGGTAGACTGTTTGATAGACGGGAGGTTTCATTGGCCCAAGACAAGGAGTTGTTAGGGTTAAGACAGGGATCACGAGATTTGGTTACATATGTTACACAGTTCAATAGATTAGTGATTGAAACTGAATGGCCAGAAGCAAAACAGATGGTACTGTTTTATCAAGGGCTACGGGAGGAAATGAAAGATGCCATTGCGCAGGTAGAACCGCAACCCAGTACTTGTACAGCGATGATAGACCTAGCCCTTAGGTTAGATCATATAATGAATGAGAGAAGGGGAGACAAGAAGAAACCAGAAGCAGTCCCGTTTGAGAGATTGGACAGGAGTAGAGGAGGAAGGAGTAGCGATGTGGAACCAATGCAGATTGGTAGTATCAGAGGTCCGTTATCTGAGGCAGAAAAAGAACAGCGGAAACTTAATAAATTGTGTTTGTACTGTGTGCAGGCAGGTCATTTTATTCGTACCTGTCCTATAATACTCTGCAAAAGAATCTTGGAGGGGAATGAGGCAAGAAGGAAGCGGGAAAAGAGTTGGGGCGACCTTAGGGGGAACTCAGGTGACAGGCCCGAAGGAAGCAAGGTTCCCCAAATTAGTGGCAAATACAGTTGGGAGCAAGACATCTCATTTGTATATTCTGGTAACGTTATGTTGGGCGATGTCTAAGCAAGTGGTGTTGGCTATGGTGGATTCAGGGGCCACAGGTAATTTTGTGGACATTACATTGGCCCACCAGTTAGGGCTACCTGTACAAGATAAACCAAGAGTGGAAGGGGTCCAATCAGTGGACGGTTCTCCGTTAGTATCTGGTCCTATCAAACAACAAACGCATAAGTTACAGATGACATTTGCATCAGGTCACAGAGAAGACATCGCTTTTGATTTAATAGCTGCACCACAGTTTGGTTTCATTTTAGGAATGCCCTGGTTAGTGCAACATAATCCCAGGATTGACTGGGAAAAGCAGACTCTAGAGTTTACGGAGCAGAAGTGTCAAGGACACATGATATCTGAGATGGAACCTTCGGGATGTTTGGTTGATCAAGAAGGAAAGGATCAAGTGGTAGGAGCAATGGAAGCAGAGATTCCCTTGCAATACCAAGAGTTCGTAAAAGTATTTGACAAAGGTGGGGCAGAGCAACTACCACCCCTTAGACCATATGATTGTGTCATTGAATTGGAGGAGGGGGCGAAGTTGCCTAGTAGCAGAATCTACGCCCTGACAGAAACGGAAAATGAACATTTAAGAGTGTATCTGGATGAAATGCTGGAGAAGGGGTTCATTAGACATTCCACGTCCCCTGTCTCCTCTCCCTTGTTTTTTGTCCCTAAGAAAGAGGGGACATTACGAACTTGTATTGATTACTGCGCATTGAATAAGGTGACCATTAAGAATAGGTTTCCCTTACCTCTAATTTCAGTATTATTGGATCAGGTGCAGGCGGCAAAAATATACACAAAATTGGACTGAAGGGGGGCATACCACTTGATCAGAGTGCGGGAGGGGGATGAGTGGAAGACGGCATTCCGGACAGAGTTTGGTTTATTTGAATACTTGGTCATGCCGTTTGGATTATGCAATGCTCCTGCGGCATTTCAATTCTTTATGCAAGAAGTTTTGAGAGATTTTATTGATGTGTTTGTCATAGTTTACACTGACGACATTTTGATTTATTCAGTTTCACCAGAACAACATGTTCAGCATGTGAGAGCAGTGCTTCAGAGGTTACAGGAGTATCAGCTCTGTGTAAAATTGGAGAAATGTGCTTTTCACACTAGGCAGGTGGAGTTTCTAGGGTTTATTCTCACTCCAGAGGGTGTAGTGATGGATGCAAAGAAAGTACAAGCTGTAACAGATTGGCCATCCCCTCAATGTATCAAGGACGTTCAATCATTTCTAGGATTTGCCAATTTCTATCGGCGTTTTATTAGTAATTTTTTAGCCATTGTAACGCCAATTACACGATTGCTTAAGAAGGCAACACCATTCGTTTGGGGTCAAGAAGCAGAAAAGGCTTTTCAGACTTTAAAGGTAGCTTTTACCACTGCACCAGTGTTGAGACATCCAGACACAAGTCAAGCCTTCAAGGTGGAGACTGACACTAGTAACTTGGCGGTGGGGGCTATTTTGTCACAGAAGGATATGGAGGGAGCGTGGCATCCAGTGGCATTTTATTCTAGAAAGTTATCAGGTTGTGAACAGAATTATTCTATCATGGATAAGGAGTTGTTAGCTATTCGATCAGCTTTTCTAGAATGGAGACATTACCTGTTGAGGGCTAAGCATCAGGTAGTAATGGTGACTGATCACAAGAATCTGCAATACTTTAAGACTGCTCACAAACTTAGTCCCAGACAACTCCGCTGGTCTCAGTATTTCAATGAATTTGATTTCGTAGTAACCTTCAGGCCAGGAAAGAATAATGGCAAAGCAGATGCACTGTCTAGGCAGCAAAATTTGGAGAATGTGGAGAGTGAAGTAAGAGCAATTATTCCCTTAGAGAAAGTCATTGGAGCAATTACCACCAACTTAATTGGGGAGGTCAAGAGAGCATTACCACCTCGGCAACTCCAGAAGTGGCGGGACAGTCATCTAGAAAGAAAGGTGCGGCAGGGGTTGCCGTACCATCAAGACCGATTATTTCTACCTACTAAAGACGTACAGAAAAAAGCATTATATTGGTGTCATAATTCTCCATTAGCAGGACATACTGGTCAAAGGAAAATGCAAACTATGCTAGAAAAGTATTTTTGGTGGCCTACATTGAGACAGGATGTGAGCAACTATATACTAAAATGTGAGAATTGTATGAGAAACAAAGCAGATCATGCAAAGAAAAGAGGGTTACTTCAACCATTATCCACTCCTGAGAAGGTATGGACCCATATATCAATTGATTTCATTACCAACCTTCCACCTGATAAGCAGTTTGACACTATTTGGGTAGTGGTGGATTTCTTGTCCAAACAAGCGCATTTCATTCCTTGTGAAGGAATACCTGGAGCAGGCAGGTTAGCGGAGTTGTCTCTTCAACATGTGGTTAGACTACATGGTTTGCCAAAAAGTATTGTCTCGGATAGAGGACCTCAATTCACTTCACGGTTTTGGCGAGCTTTCTGTCGCATGTTGGGAATCAACTGTGCTCTCTCTACGAGTTATCATTCCCAAACTGATGGTCAGACAGAACGGGTCAACCAAACACTCAAACAATATTTGAGAGGCCATTTAGGTGATGGCCGAGAGTCTTGGGTACAGGCACTCTGGTTGGCTGAATTTACATATAACAACACACTGCACACGTCATTGGGTATGTCTCCTAACGAATGCTTATTTGGGTATGAGCAGAATATGGTACCAGAACATTTACCTGTGTTGCAAGATCGAAAACAGTTGCTTCTCAAGATCCGATAGAAGGCGCACACCAATTTGGAACAGGCTAAGAAAGCCTATAAAAGACATGCGATAAACACTGACAGGAGAGTCTGCGTTATAAAGCAGGAGACAGGGTTTGGTTATCAACCAGAAACCTCTCCATAGTTGGATCTCGTAAATGTATGCCTAGATTTATTGGACCTTATGAAATCATTGCATGTGTGTCACCAACAGCTATGAAACTACGTTTGCCTAAAACTCTACAAATACACCCGATATTCCATGTTTCTTTGCTTAAACCCGCAGCTCCAGGGACAACTACGAAGAAACCCCCAGCCATAGTGAAAGATGGGAACATGGTATACGAAGTAAAACGCATTGTGGATTCCAGAAGAAGATATCGACAACTATGGTATTTGATCCACTGGGAAGGTTACGGCCCTGAGGATTGTTCTTGGGAACCAGCTAGAGAGGTTCATGCTCCCAGGTTAGTGAAACAATTTCATTTACGCAACCCAGGTAAACCAGCTCCTCAGGTCCTGGGAGGAGCCCTGGAAGAGGAGGTAATGTCAGGAATCAGGGTTGGCACAGGCGTGGAGTGCTAAAATACACCTATTGAGACATTATGTGCTGGAAGGACAAGGAAACTTCAGTTCCCAGCATCCTTTGTGTTATTATTTTGTAGTTTGGCCCGTGCGCGCCTTGCCAGCTGTACTGCATCAAGAATCAAGGCAGCTTAAAGGCAGGCAACGGCGGTGGGCAGGTGTGGCTTATTGTTGATTTGGAGTAGGAGGCAGGCTGCCGCGTTCGGCAACAGGAGGAAGGCGTCCGCATGCGACGAAACGAGATGCAGGGGAGAAACGCTTGATCGCACGCGTTCATGTGCGGTAGGAGCAGAAGGGGCGCTGAGTTGCCGGCAGAGACAACGCTTGCTGTTCTTCGTCTGGGAAGTCCCACGGGGCTCCCCAGACTCAAGATAAGTACTTGTGGGGGCAATATATTTCTGAATTGCTTGGAATGATTTACCGCTGTTTCAATATTTGTCTGGGAAGTCCCGCGGGCTTCCCAGACCTGAGATAAGTAACGCCCTAATCTCTTTTAATTCAATCGGTGTGAAAAACTAAAGTGTGTTTGTTACTCGTATAATTCAAGAACTTTGCCAATCTTGTGTGGGTTAATGCAGGAAGTACTGCATATGGACAACGACATTTCACTAGTGCCATGAACTAAAGGAAATGCATTTATGTTGTATCTTGCTAACGCTGCCCCAAGGGCCATGTGTATTGTCTAATCATTTTGGGAAGCTTTCCCTTATGTGTGGTCATATTGCTTGCTTATGTGTTGTAAGAGAATGATATTTCAGAGCAGGATACAGTACACATATTAAGGTGTGCTATTAAGGAATCAGGTACATGTTAATAGTGCAGGTGATATTTCTGTGAGTTAGAGTATGGTTTTTTCCTGGTGTTTCCCCAGTCCCATCCACCTTAGGAGTTTCCTTACCCTCTTTCCGGTGTTCCTAATTTCCCCTCCCTATCCACAACCTCTCCCTAACCCCTCTTCCCCCCATTGGCTGCCACGCGGCGACCTGTTTCCTAACTCAGGCGCCTGTGCCAACCACGGTGGGAGGGTCGAGTTCATTCGGCTTCCGTGGTTCGGGGGAGAGTGTCGATCTCTCTTCCTTCCAGTTAGTGTGATTGTGACAGTACAGAATTAAAGCATGATGTATAAGGTGTACTCAGCCATTAGAACTATAGGTCCAGGCCAATGTTCCCTCTAATTATTATTCTCTGTGTGGAACCGTTTGGCTGTTGTGGACACAGTATTTTCGATGTGCGCTACTGACTAATGAGGTAAGCCACTTTGTGAGCATGCATATTTAGTGAATTATCATCTCAAAAGAGAGTTTGGAAAATAATTTCCTCTTCCCAACCACCACAATTCTTTACAAATCTGTGTAAAAGATGCATTTTCCAAAGACATAGGTTAAAAAAGTATGTTATATGTTATAAAGAGAACTCATCAACCAATCCAAGACTTCAACATCTGCCAGAGGAACTTGCAAACATACTTCTATGCAGAGAAAAATGTGTTTTCTATGCCACTGAAAAAACCCAAGAGCTATTTGTTTTTGTAATACACATTACGATCTGGCTGTCTATTAATTGAGACAGAATACAACATTTGCAGATAGATTAATGGCAATTAAAAGCAATGTGTCAAAAACATGCCAATAGGAGTTCCAGTGCCACTTTAATGAAGCAATACAAGGGCCAGGAGAACATGCTGCTAATGATTTGTGTAAGAATGATAATTGCATGTGCCTCTGCTTACTATCCACATTATGTTGCCCTGTGAGTTGTGATAACACCAGTCTTACAGCTAAGAGACTTATACACACTATCCATTTTACTCCCCCAAAAAAAGGAAAATGTGCTTGTTTAGTGCAGTCCAACTGGTGTGGAACTACACAAGACTTATCTCCTTGGTATTAGGTAACCCGCCTTTTTAATATAAGCCTGTACTACACAAGTTAGCAATGTGACTGAGCAGCCAGGCTTATCTTAAGAGGGGTAATGTGAGTTGTAGAGCTGTACAATGAAATCAGTAAATACAAGAATCCAATTAAACACTTACACACTTAAAGTTATATAATAAATATTTATTTATTTATACACAAAGATATTTAAAGCATTCTTTAAAAAGCAGTAAATAGCTGTTACATTAATCCCAAATTAGGATTCAATTCAAACAGTGAACAATAAAACAGGTGAATAAGTCATTCATATGTTACACATGTTCCAGCAGCCTGAGATGACATCATTTGAGGTCAGTAGAGCATTCATATAGTATCACCTTTGCAATATTGAGTTTCTAAGGACGGGGAGATTAGGGTTAGACCAGAACAGACTGATAGGTTATAGGAACAGTTAGATTCTCCCAAAGGGATGCAGGCAGTCAATTATCCCAGCATTAAACTGTTCAACATTGAAAACCTGTAAGGAAACAAACACTGCCAAAGCCAATAGGTTCAGAAGGACGCCTTAAGGGAGCCAGGACAGCCAAAGTCAATGGACAAAGTCTAAGCTCTGATGTTCTTCTTCTTTAAAAAACGTTCTTAAATAATCAGTGTTCAAAAGAGAAATCACAGCAGCTCAAGAGGAGTCACCTTTAGAAAGCACAAGCTGTAAGGCCAATGCAGGTAAGTTGATGTCAACTTAGTGTAGGTTTAAATTGCACTCCCAAAGATTGGAAGCACCCAAAATGGTAAAAGGATAAAATACCCCAAGCCACACAGCACCTTGAGAATGAAGAAAGTGTTCCAGCTGGTTGCCTTCAGGATGCATTGCAGTAGAACCTTGTTCCTGGTCCTTGAAAGTGGTGACAAAAGGGAGGAAATATGGTGGGCTCATGCAGCAGCACTCGAAAGAAGGACTCAGCAGCAATGGATTTCCCTAGATTCAGTGGCTCTTTGTGGTTTTAGCACCTTTTTCTCAGCGCTAATGAAAAATGAGAAGCCCTGTTTAGGATTTCCTTGATCCCTCGGTCCTGGACTCTGTTGAGGGGACTCTGGACATGGATTTCTTGTTCCTATAGGGTCCTCTGGATGCCCACTACGATCTGTCCGGATGCAGACTTTGGAAGACAATGCACTCAGAACTGGTCAAGGTACCCCAAGTATTGAACTTCTGCAGCGTACAAAAGTCGCAGCAAGTCGGGGGTTGCGCCAAAATAGAGTTTGTCTCGCGGCTAGTTGGTCCCATTAGCCTAATGGAGGAAGTTGTCCTTGACAGGTCTTCCCTGTCGATTCGAAAACAGGGTCAGTACAGCTGCAGGGCTTCACCGGGCTCTTTGCGGTCTAGGGGGTGCTGCTGGCATCTTTTCTTATCTTCTGCTTTGGATGTTGTCCTCCAGTGGGTGACTCTGCTCTTAGTCCCAAAACATCTTGCTTTCCATGCAAGTTCCCATTCATTCACAGCCCTAGGCTGTCAATCAGACAGCAGGGTGGCTGTCCTTGCAGGACAGCCAGCCAGCCAATTGGAACTGGTTTCACTCAGTCACACCTAGAGACAAAGGCAGGGAAATTTCGGGATGCTCCGTCACTTGCTGCCTTTCCAGACAAACTGGAACCTGGGCGGGCTTCAGGGATGAAGCCTGCCAATGACAAACTACACAAAGGACTCAAACCTGATGCAAACAACAGAATAAAAGCCTAGAAACTAACTAACAAGAAATTACAAAAAAAAAGACAGGGGCCATTTTGAGAAAAGTATCACCCTTGTTTGCAGCAATGCAGCTGAGGTATCAGCCTGCAGATACATGTCACTAGGTAGTAAAAATGATACCACTGCCACCAGCCATTCAAGTGAGTTAGCGTAACAACATCGTACATGAGGAATGGGTTAAAGGAATTACTATGTAACCCCCAGCACTCCACATAGGGTGGTGTGTGCTGGGCCCATTAAGTAAAGGTAAGTAAGAAAGGGGTCATCTTACAATTCTTGGGAACAGTAGTTCACCCAAGAAAATGTAGTTAAACATTAGGAAAAGTCCAAGGGCCTTTTCAGTGGCATACACGAAAGGTGCTGTGTGTCACAATGCAAACGCAGATGCCTATGGAGTTTGCCAGACTCCATAAAACAGTAAGGAACATAGAAAATCATAGTCAGGAAAACACATGAGGAAGTGAGAAAAAGGTCCCACTCATTCAGAAGTAAACATTAAAAAGCCCTGAGTCCAGCAAAAGAGCTAGGGGTATCTACCGTTAAAGGGAATTGACACACAAATCAAAATTCTCCCTAACACTCCCTAACAAAAATGAGAAGCAACAAACATATAGGAAGTAAACCCTCCACCCCCAACCTTTGCTTGAACCTACAAAGCTCTCCTGATATTTGTTGGAATCAGTGACCAGCAGAACAGTGGCATAGGAAGAAACTCTAATAATATTAATGCCTGATCCTGAGAGGAATTTTAAGGGGAAAGAACATCTTTTAATTAGCCCTTATGGGCAAATCTAGTTACTTTTTTACTCCCTAAAAATCTTTTGACTCCAAGTAGTGATCAAAATATGATTAGAGCCTCACTTGTAACCCTGACATAGAAAGTGAAATGACAGGGAACATAAGTACGTCTATAGTTTTGCCCACCCTTCCGCACTAGAGCCTAGACATAATTAAACAAGGGCCTTATTGAGGTTTATTATGGATCCCTGTTGAAGAAAATCACATGTATATGCCTTTTAAGTTAATAGCATCAAATCTCAGAGATGCAACAGATTGAGTGCCTTCTTCTGTAACTATGGATCTCTCGTCTGTAATTCGTTACCAGTTAAATAAGATGCAGGGAGATGCTACAGACGATACACATAGGCACATAGTTATATTGAAAAGCCCTCAGTAACTGAGCATTGAAAGAAAAAGAAGGTGCTGTTGTCTAGAATGTTGTTAGAATGTCCTATCCTTTAGCAAACAAACAACACATTTCCTTCAGTTTACTGCCAAAACATTTGACTTGGTTTTTGAATTTGCTTCTTTGTTCATCACCCGCAAGGAGTGTGCACCTGTGCCCTTCCGCCCATACCATTCCCTGACCCTATGCTAGCCGCCAATACTAGTTGATAGAGAACTGTAAAAAGTGATGGATTGTAGCAGTAAACAATCACTGGGATATTTGCAGACAGTTTGCAAGCAAGGAATATGCCTCAAAATGATATTGCGTGCATTTTAAGAATGTAATGACTCTGCATGTACAGAACTATTTTGCAGTGCATACAAGATTGTTTGCAGCATTGCCACCTTTATATTATTGTGTAGGAAATGCACAGGTGCTCAGTGAAACAGTTTGTGTATGGCAGTGAGTTGCCATATAATGTGTGAAGGCCTATGACCAATGGAACTCTGAACACTTGGAAAGGCTGCACATTGTGTGAAAATCATTCTACTATCTAAATATACGGTGCTATGATACTATAGACTCGTAATGCCAGGCATAGTCCATACCCATTATCCCTTGTAGGCCAAGTAAATGGTGTTGGAATGTTGCTCTCTACTTACAGGGCAATGGTCACGATGCTAAAGTAGGAGATGCTGCATCACATTTGGCTTCTCGAAATCCTTAGAGGGCAAATAAATATTTGTGTTTTATAATGCGTTAACTTGCAAGAGGACCGCTTCAAGCACTAGCGTGTCATATGTGCTCAGAAGACAAAGTATGGGATAAGGTTACACATCCACGTTGTCTGATTACTTACAGCCAGTATCCGACATTGGAGCTGGAATATGAAGACTAGTTAGGTATTTTAAGGGAAAGAAAATGTCAGGTAATTGCTGTGGCTTGTGCCTTATTAAATCTTTTTGAATAGGTGATAATTGTCTGTGTGTGCTGCTAAAAATCTTCTCAGCGGCACCCAGAAGGAAGCTGGGCAAGCGCACATGCGCACAGCTTAGAGGGAACATTGGTACGGGGTAACAAAAAAGTTGACCAGAGGATGAATCTAGTGTTAATGTCAGTCATTGTTCATATAGAGTATACACATGGTGTTGTCTGCCTGTGTCCTGCTCACAATTTCAGTCTATATTCACCATGAGCACAAGCCAAACCCTAAATAAACTGACCTATGTGCATTCCCCAAAGTTAAGGCATTCAGATGTAAAACTACTGTTATATATTTGTGTCATGTTCTACATCCACTATCTGCAGCTTAAGTCTTTTGTTTAGTGTCTCTAAACAAGAAGAACTTCATAGGAGCCATTGTGTGTGCCAAATCCATTGTGTGATGTTCTTGCATAGAATTCCTAAAGTGGGACCTAGTACAGATGATGCATTTGGTGATGTCATCATTGATGATGCCATGCGTGTCAGTATGACCAGCGCATGGTGGGAGCAGAAGTTATGGATGCATCATTTACCATAAGTGTGCATTTCACACGTTTTTATGAATTCAGCCTCTATCTCTAGGACGATGGTCACCGCCCTATAGTTAAGGTGAGTCAGACTCCCATAGGAACTTCGAACCATTCGATTGCTAGTAAGATTCATTTTAAAATAACATTATTAAGAAAACAAAACAAAGTTGCAGCCCATTTCTCATTGATTTTCCCGTAGAAAAAAAGGTAAATTTGTGTCAGATAGCACAGTCCAAACAGCTGGACCGATGTGGCACAGGTCCAACACAACTTTGGCATGAAGGGTTTACTCGTGGCCTTTTTTTGGTTTGGGGTTATTTCATGCAGTAGTTGTATACATATTTGATGGAGAAGGGAGCTGCCTCCTTCTCGAAAATAGATAGTTATATCTCGGGTAAATTGCCAAAACTGGGTGTTTTTAGAAATGAAACATTTTGGTTTTCTCTCTATGCAAGAGATAGCACAGCTATAGCCGAGGCGATCAGAACATGAAACAGAGAAAAAAAGCCACCTGCGGAACAAGAAACATTCAAATGCCATCAGGCTAAAGGTGATGGGGTGGCTAGAGGCCAGCAAGTGAAATTCTGGAGTTGGAGTGGGTTTAGGGACTGAGTTTGCAACACAAAGCTTTTCTGTAACCTTGGCTATATCCGCAAATAGCCAACATCTCAAAGTAAACTATGCCACAGAAACAGTGTGTGTTGTGGGGGAAATGGGAGAGGGCAGGGTAGTTGAGGAGGCCATCTAGGAAGTGGGGGAGCTGGCACAGATGAGGGGGCACACTGCACTTGTCATGGTGATACAGTTTTTTAATATGTCCAAGTGTTTGTTTTTTTTTTAAATAGGGAAAACTTTGCCCTTGTGCTAATACACTGCACACTTTGCACTTGCACCAGCACAAAATTTTGTGATCTGGCCCCTGGTAGTGTTCTAAAATATACAGTGGGCACAGCCGATAGGCTATGGCCATCCGCCATGTGCGGAAAATAACCTTCAAACTGAAGGAAAAAACTTTAGCTGGAGGGATGATAAGGCGAGCAATACTTTGTAACAAAACCTTTGAAATTCAAGGAAACAAATTTTGTTGCAGGGACGTTCTTAATGCAACAAAACCCCTGAAATTCAACTAAAGGCACCTTAGATGTTAAGTCATTATATGCATCCATCAGGCATGACTTGGCCATTAAGACTATTGAATATGTATACGGCAGTAGATATGTGTCCTAATTCTTACACACTATCATGCTGAAAGAATTGTTAGACTTCACTCTACGCAACATCTTACTGTTCAACAACAGTCTATATAAACAAACCATGGGAGTGGCTATGGGGGCTTATTATGCCCTATTCTTGGCAAACCTCTTCACAGGGTACTCTGAGGATGTGTATGTGTATTCTGAGATGAATTTTAGACCCAGGATTAAATTGTGGGTTAGATATTTTGACAATGTTTTTATGGTATGGCAAGGCAATTTGACCATGTTTTCCAAGTTTGTCCAGTATATGAATGTCATCAATTTTGGAATAGAATTTACAATGCACTCACACCCATGCGAGATTGACTTTTTGGATATACATTGTTACGTTAAAGGCAATAGAATCATGTCAAGGACATTTAGAAAGCCCACGGAAGCCAACTCAGTTCTCTCATAAGTCTAGTGTCATTAAAAATATTCCAATGGGTGAGTTTATTCAGGTGTGACAGAACTGCAAAGAGGCGTCAGCATTTGAGAAAAAATGTGACATTTTGAATGCGAGATTTGCAAAGAGGGGGGAACCGAGGGACACCTTGTTACAAGTTAAGAGTTGCAGTTTGAAAATGAGTAGGAAGGATTTGTTGTAACGCAAGGGGGTGCAGACTGAGGATGTGAGAACTGTGAGGATGCTGACTCAGTACTCACGTGAGAATGCTAAGCTATTCAAAATTCGGCAGAAACACTGGCTAACACTTATGTTAGATGCTGATTTGCGACAATATATATCTAAGAAACCAGATTTGGTATTTACTAGAGTACCAACTCTTAAAAACAAGTTGTGTTCTTCCATTGTAAAACCTGTTGAGAGACCAGAAACGTGGCTTAGGCATAAACTGAAAGTTTTTTTTTTAAATGTGGTACATGTAGGATGTGTAAGTTTACTAGAGAATGCAAGGAGGTCACGATCAACATTAAGCAATTGTTGGTGATGAATGAATTCATTAATTGCAAGAGTAAATTTGTTGTGTATGCAATCATATGTCCATGTGGACTGTATTATATTGGAAGCACACTCCGAGAATGTAGGGTCCGCATTGGCGAGCATCTGTTTGCTTTGTCTATGGAAGATCTGAGATTACAACTTTCCGCACTTTGGGTCTGGCAACACCAACTGGACAGCAAAGAGGTTCTAAGATTCAGGAGTTCATTAACTATTCCTAGTAATCCAAGATGGGGTAACAGAGAAAAAGAATTGAGGAGAGCAGAATCTCGTCTAATTTGTAAACATAGAACGGTTATGCATGTTCTTAATACTGAACATGAGATGGGAGCCTTTCTGTAGATTGAAGATAAGTCAGTCAGTGCCAGCCTTACATGTTTAGGTCGGTATCCATGAACGACTAGGCTGACATATACTTGTCTAATTGGGAGGGGCACTGTTATAGTTTATAGTAGGCAGGATGTATCCAGGCAAGCTAGATATGGTTACCAGAATGGGCCCAACATGTGCATGCTAGTAGTTGGGATCGTTTTCTCCCTTTAAATTGTATTAATGACAAGAATAGGGGTTCTAGACTTAACCACGGCAAGAGTGTCAAGATAAAGCCAATTTTAATTTGGGATATTTCATCAGTGAGGGATGAGTGTCTTGTGACATGCCATCTCTAATTGTTGGAGTGGGGATTTCCCCCTTTGGGCATTTATTATGACTGGCCAGACTGGGCATCGCAGATGTAATGTTAGAATTGTCAGTGTGTACGCAATGTAGCCAGTTTTCTTGAGACATTAGCCTGGGTCATCTCGAAGCGGGAGGAGTGCAGTCTTACAATGTGAATGAGTGTGAATTGAAGGATGTGGAATGTAAGAAGCGTGGCTCCAGTTGCATTTTTGGTTGGCATGGGAACAGGGGCTCCACCCGTAATGTGTCAAGGGCAGCTTCCCGTTTGTGAATTATTTGGATAATGCAACGGCTTGCTCAACCCAATGGAATATGTTTGGGTATTTTATATATGATTAAAAATGTATGTGGGATTAGTGAAGCGCATCTTCGTTATTATTCTGTGTTGTTACCACAACACAGGCAGCCAATAGGGTGGGACTACAATAGCAATTGGTGGAAGTAACAGTAACGTGAGGACGTCAGGAAGTTCACGTCAAGAGTTGCTATAGACACAGGGGCTTTGCTTGCAGTTACATTGGGATCTTATAGTAAGCGGATCACTGCAGACTACGCCACTGGGATTCCCTGAGCGCAATCGCTCATGTGGATGAGTAAGTGTTGGGACTGTGGCTTGCTGAGACTGTTTAATGGTTTAAGTCAATTCGGCTAACAATGGTTATTTTCCCTAGGCTGGGGAACGAAATGGTATGAATTTGAAATCGGAATAGTGCACGTGAACACAAGGACAATCTTTAAGACAGCAGGTGTAAATAAGGTACAGGCCTGTTTGTTGATGGCTTTTCTGGAGATGGGGCACTGTGTAAGCTAGCCAATCTTTAAATAGGCATGCTTTGTTTTTATGTTTATCTTTTTATATCTGTATAGAACAACAAGGTGCACAGAGTTCGATCTCTGTAAGGAACAAGCAATGGTAACTACATTCTGGTCCATTTAGTACCAAGGTGAGGGTTAGGCACAGAGACTGGTGATACTTTTCTAAGTGTGAGGATAGTATTAGAAATTATACATGCATGCACTGTAGGCTCATTGTGGTGCACATATACAAAATGTGGTAGATGAAGGGCTCTAGAGCAATTTACAGGACACAGGTTAATTGAACCTCTAAATGTAAGGGTGAGACCTTAGGTAAAGGGTCTGTAAATATATGTGGGGTGCATAAATTCATATAATCCTGTATGCTAAGTCTACTTTTATCGTCTCTCTTTCTTTATGTTTACTCATTGGATAATGCTGATATTGTCATACTTTGTTGGAACCCTTATAAATAAATATGATAATGTAGGAATCTGATTTGTGCTTTTTGTAATGATAATAACAATGTATTGATATGGTACAGATAATGGTTTGGTGGAACGTTTATGCAAATGTTTTTGCAATGCATCAATTTGTTCTGTTTTCTACAATTATGACACATTTATTGGGTACGGTAGGCCTGAAGAAGACCCTGATTGAGGGTTAAAACACGTGTTGGCACTCTACCGACGCATCATCATTAAAAGTGGCATTTTGACAATATCTGGCTGCTCTTTCTGAATGCTTTATGCGTCAATTGGACAACATAAAATTGGGTGTTCTGTTTTCATTTTGGTGACTGGGGGCTCTAGTTGCGTCAGATGACTGTTGCGGCTACACGCCACTCAAGCATTTTGTTAATCCTAATAGTTTCAGTTGTCAGCTCAGAGGGTTTGAGCCCAAGCCTCAGAGATATTTGTATATATAAGACACAGTCACTGTCAAATCAAGTCTGTAATGCAGTCAATATCCTACATTAGCAGTAGAGTGAAAATTAATTAATATTTTAAATTCAAACTACACAGCGAAAAAATGTATGCATGATAACAATATTTAATAATTCTAGCTGTAATCTGAGCCTAAAATACAATGAGCGAAACATGTTTCGAGAAATGGTTCTCTTCTTCATGACTCAGAAAAATAATACGCATGTTCAACATAAACAAAAATCTTTAATGTAAGTGATGTTAGTATTTTGAATAATTTACACAATCATCGTAATTGTACTATACTGGCAGTATGTTATCTCCTGCCCTCAGCATAATCACACACCACATTGTTTTGGAAAAAACAACATATTTTAATTAACAATTAACAATACGACATCACCATGAAAGCATATGATAATGTTATAATGGGAGAAGGACAAACAAAGAACAAATAAAAAACAAATGTTATAATGAATTAACATATAGTGTGAACATTTACTCAGTGTTATTCTGTCAACCTTAAATATCTGTTTCACCTGGGTGGTGAGGTGAGTGGCTACCATTAAGGGTCCCCACAGTCGCGCAGTGCCCAAGTGCTCTCGGAAAATGACAGCCTAGAATAACATCTTCATGTGGTTTTCACCCTGTGGTGGGTACCAGTTGTGGAATAGTCATCTTGGATTTAAAGATGACCAAATATATTGTGCAAGCACCCATAAAACATCCCCATAAAGTGGAACCTTCCCAATGTCCTTTAAATTTCCAAATAAATGAATTTGACATGAGTTGTATTAACCCCATTTTTGGACAAATGGTGTGGCTACATGTCAAAATCGAAATATCTTCAAGTGGTGTAGTAGCTTCTAAAGAGTTGAAAACTGCACACAAAATAAAAGTGTACAGTTAATAATAAAGTACTGTATCACATATTTGCTATGTCTTAATGTGGCAAGTATAAATAATTTTATCACTTACTTAACATATTGTGAATGTCTCTATGGCTTGTTCTTGATGGTGTTGCATTTATAAAAGTCAATCCATGTGAAGATAAATCCCTTTATGGGATTAGTGAAAGTCTGGGGAGAACATGGTATCCCCATTGCCCACCTTGTATCCCCATTGACCAGCCTTCCTCTCTAACCCCTACAACACCATCCCTAGTGTTCCTATTTGTTTTCTTTAAACCAGTAATGTAGAAAGAACTGGGATGAGGAAGAATCCAACTGACTCACTAGGAGTCCTCAAGATAAGTACTGAGATGAAGAGGCCAATTGACTCACTAGGAGTCCTCAAGATCAGGACTGAGATGACAAGGAGGTGGGAAAGCATTGAGAGCACCCCTGTGAATCATACTGGGCAGTCTAGTCTTTGGGGATTTCCTACTGGTCAAGACAAGAGGGAAATAGAAGAGGGAAATTCAACCAGAGAAAGAGATCCTCCCTGGAGGAGCCGGGAGCTGCAGAGCCAGCGAGCATGAGCCGAACCAAGCAGACACAGACTGGACGCTTAATGCGTCAGCAAGGACGCTCGGAGAGCTTCATCATGGTCGGACCATGTCTGTAAGCTGGAAACTGAAGCACCAGGTGATCGAGAGAGCTGCCTTGGATGCAATGCCAGAAAAAAAGCTTGTGCACAGCCACCACAGAACTCGAACGCAGGAGGAAGTCTCAGAGCGGGGGCAAGAGACCCAGAATCAGTCGACAGAGACTGGTGAGCAACCAGCAAAGGGTGGGAAACTGGGAGGCTTGCTGCGAAACCCAAGAGGCTATATTGCAGTGAGACATGGGTCAGGGACCCGCATACAGTAAGTAGTGTCCTCCAAAGCCATCTTCCTCTGGCAGTCCCTGTGTGTAGAAGACCAGGGCTGCTCATATCAAGAGCAAGAAGCCAGAGGGGTGTGGGACCCAAAGGCAAGAAACAAAACCGGCCTGGGACCCAAGAAGAAGAAGGCAAAGTGGTCTGTGACCCAAGGTCAAAAGAGAGAGAAAGGAATACTACTGGTGTCTGGGACCCAACAACAAGAATACCTGGCAGAATAGTGAGGCAGTTACAAAGCCAGAGAGGTCTGGAAACTGAAAGCAAGAAAATCAAGGGTTCTGGGACCCAAAAGAGAAAGAAGCCAATATCACAGGAGTCTGGGACTCGGTGACAGGAATATGTGGCAGTTTAGTGAACCGGGTACACACTATTAAGAATCAGGAAAAGACCAGTGGAAAGGAGATAAGCCCTCCTGGTGTTTGTGGACATTGCAAAAAGGAGTCAAGAGGAGGAGGTCCTTCTCTAGACATAGTGAAGATAAGATACTCTTCTTGTTCCATCTACATCATTGAGAATATTGTGGAAAAGACTAGGGGAAGGGAGATATACCCCCTGGTGTTTGTGGAATGAAGAGTAAGGGATGGACATAGGTTTTTGGACACAGGACGGTGAACTTTTTTCCTTTAGACTGCCATCCTGACACATTTCTTAGTATTATTTGATGCAGGGAAACCCCTCTTAGAATTAGGGTCAGACAGGGTGTTCTCTTTTATTCTACTACCAATAAAGGTCTATAGCAATATGCCTTCTGTGTGCTGGTCTCCTCCTGCCACACCCTTACAATATCCATAGGAAACATTACCACAAATATGGATGTGTATACCATGTTTTACATAAAGGGAAAGAAGAGATTACAGAATTCTAGTACTATCTGTACTAATCAAATGTACTAACATTCATAGTGAAACTATTACAAATGCATAATATATACCCATTTGAAAGTAATTACCCTTCTTATTCATGCATTATAATAGGCTTACATAAGACTACCTAATTACATTACAATCTGATGATGAGTGTCAAATACATGGTTAATTGATTATAATCAATTCATATTTATTTAAAACAAAAACTACACGTCAAATTTTGATTTCAATGAAATTAAGTAAGCATTATTAAGATATCTAGGCAACCTAGGCTTGAAAGAAACAGAAGAAACATTGCGAACAAGCTACTGTGACTGCTTACGCTGTTGTGGAATAGAATTCCAACAATTTCAAATGTTTTTTGCAATTTTGAAACCTTGCTAAGAAAAAACTTCACAATGCTGGTATTATGGGTTTGTTTCATAATCTCTATGTCGCTGCAACAAAAGTATAAAATACTTTTGAAACTGCAAACTTCTTAATGTAGACTCCTAGTAAGCACCACACTTGACCACAGCCTATGTCCTAGTAAGCATACAAAACCTGGTACGGAATAAAACACTATCTCAATCTGCTACGAAGAGGTAGAGAAACTGCTCAAAGTATGCTCATACCATAGTGGCAGTTAAAAAGGGAAATTTGCTGAATCCTAGTAATTATCAACATGTCTCCCTTTTGGACACCTCAAGCTAATCATTTTTAGTTCTTGTTTTAAAAGTAGTTCAATATTGAGTGTCACCCTGAGGGGTAATCAATACATTTCAATCCAGATTTTGTAAGGAGGTGGGTATGTCATTGAATGTTTTTGTTTTGTATCTTCTCTCATTGCAAGTGGAGAGGTCTGAGTAACAGCTCTTTGTCGTGATGTTGGGCTTAACTCAGGCTTTCGACCAAATTAATAGACGAAATGTAAAAAGTAAACTATTTCACGCAGGTTGTCTGAAAAATGTGCCCAGTATTTTAGCGACCCTACATGCTAAGACAAGAGTACAGGTCCATGTGCACCAATATGGTAACTACACGTAGCCTATAGCAACCCATTGTGGCTTCAGACAAAACTGTGTTTTAGTGTCTTTTAATTTTAATTTTTATATTAACAATTTGCAAGATGCCCTGATGGCCATCAAAACATTTCAACGATGCTTGGGGGAGCCAAAAGTGCTAAAATTGGCCTGTGCATACGATTTTTTTTAATATTTTTTTTTTACCAGACTTCTATTGGACTGTAAAGAGATGCAAAGGGCATTACATGCAATTGCAGAATATTTGAATCAGCTGGACCTAGAAATAAATGTACCAGAAACCAAAATATTATTTATAAAGCCAAAATACTCAAAAAAGAGGAAACATTTTTATTGGGTGTTAGGACAAACAAGAATTGAATCCATTGAGTGTTTTAAGTATTTGGGGATGGATTTCCAAGCAAAACATCATGGCAAGTTTGAAAGAAATCAGCGTGAACGTCTGCTAAAGCCATGAGTGCTCAAATGAAAATGATTGATAAATGTTTTGAATGCTTCTCAATGCTATCAGTTATCAAAATCTATAATTTAAAAATATTACAGAAATTAATTTATGGTGCAGAATTGTTACCGGATGGCATAGAATGAGTTAAAATATAAGCACAGATATGGAGTAGTGTCTTATTGCTGCTGAAGGGAGTTCCCATAAGTACAATCAGACACAAACATACTCTTCTTGCAATTCAATTCCGGAATGATTGGAAAAAGCTCCAGGGTTTACAAAGAGGTATGAGTCCCCCATTGAATACCACATGTGTGGACTTAAACAAATTAGTCCTGTAAGGTGTTGACTCACTGGGTCGATGGGTGTGATAAGATCTAACAGAAAGCTGATTCTACAATGAATGAGCTGTTGGAGACTCCTCCTAGAACAAAGGCAAAATGTACTGGATTTCAAATAGAGAATCCCTTTTAATGTTACGTTTGTTTCAAAATGCAAGAATAAATGTAAAACCTTTTAACATTGTCTCACGTTATTTTATTCGATCCCCTCATTGGATTTTAGAAACAGTTTTATTAGGTTAAAACTGAATTTGTTCTTAATGAATGAAGTGAGGGGTGCAATACAAAATGTTGCATGTGAGAATAGGTTATGTTGTTTTTGTATTAAAACAGTGGAATCGATGAAACACTTGAGTGGAGATTGTGATGCCCTTTCATTAATAAGAAAATGCTGGCTGAGTACATTTGTGTATTCTGAGGATAGTTTACAGTCAGATTATTTCTGGTGTAGAATTCTGGTGGGGCTACAAACTTCTCTTTTGCTAGCATTATTAGCATGTATGAAAGAAATGAGCATTGGTGGTGGCACTGTATAAGACTATGGCAGTGATTATTGCGTAAGAAGAAAAATGCAGAATATTGTTTCTGTTTTAATAATTTTAAATCAGGTTTCTTAAGCATTAGCTATTTTGTATGATATTTATGTGCAAAATGAAGGGTATGATGTGTTGTAAAAGGTTTTCAGAAACAAAATAAAATAAATAAATAAAGTAATATAAAATACTGATGCACATATTTAAACTATAGCCCAAATATAAAAGGCTATACAAATTACTTACTGTGTTTAATTTAATGGATAGATCTTCAAATAAATTCCCAGTCTCTAAATTGTGATTACTGTTAATTTAAACAGAATAGAAATGACAGAAACACAGCTGAAGCTGACACTTGGCATGTTCATTGAAGACAAGTCAAACACCGACCCATGAGGGATAAGAACAACAGTTCAAAATCTGAACATCAAACAAAAAAAGAGGACAATATTGCAACTCCACTCTCAGAGACACAAAAAGTGCCACCATGGAGCACACAAAAAAACTGTCAACTATTGGAGATTTGTGAGATCATTGGCTGATAATATACTGCATGCACAGAAGAAATCATCAGCATCTCGCATTGTTGTTTTAAAAAAGAATCTGGAAAGGAATTAGATGCATGATATGGGAGCAAATATTCCATGAATTAGTAAAATTGAGATTGCACCATCATCCAGATCTCACCATAAATCACTGTGCAGGCAATGATCTTGGTTATTGCAGAAGTGTTTCTCTTTCTCTCATCATGACACATGATTTGCAAATCTTATGGACATTTTTCCAAACACATCATTTGTGTTTTCAAATATCACATAATGGCAAAAATAGAAAAGGAGGCAGACACTAATCAAAGAAATTGAAAAATACCCAGAAAAAACTTCAACAAAGTAATTTTGCATTCTTAGCAGACCACCATATGAATATTACACGGCCCACAGTAGTAGCCGTGTAGTTATGCTTAAGTTGCTAATCCCATAGGAAGAGCACATTTTGGGCTGCTTATATCTTCGCTTACTGTGGGCAAATCCATGCCAAACGTTGTAAAATAAGTAAATGGCCCACTCTGAATCAATTTGCAAAGTTTGGTGAGGTTTGGTCCAGGGGGGGCAAAGTTATAGGAGGGTCCCAACATTTATTTTTTTCCCATAGAGTGAATGGGGAAAAAACTTTGCTCACACCTACAGCCCAAACCACTGGACGGATTTTCACCAAATTTGTGGCAGGAGCAGAGGCTTGGTCCTGAAAACGTGCTTTTGTGAATCCGGTGGAAATCTGTCCAGTAGTTTATTTTTTTAAATGACCAAAAAGTAGGTGTCAAAACATTAGTGATATCTATGACCGCTCAGCGGACACACTTCCCTGTTCGCTTTGTGGACAGGACACTGATTGGTTAATCGGCTTGAGTCATGCCCACGGACATGTGATGTGTCTGCTGATTGGCTCGTATGAAGCGTGAGGTGCATCATATTGTTTTGATGCGTCCGCCACCTTGGATCCGTGGACATCCGTGGACAGCGCGGCAACGAACAGGGGAAAAATACGAGTTTGGGGAGTGTGTTAGTGTATAAAAAGTTTTGGGGAGGGTGGGGGAGTAAGAGATGGGTCAAATGCTGCATTTGTTTAGGTGGCAGGCACCCCTGATGTGTTTGTCATGTCTGTGGTCACCGCAGCTGTCCGCAGACATAAAAAATGCCCACATAGCATAGTTAAAATGCTTGATTCTATTGGTGTGCTATGCTCCGGTGTTTGTGGCCAGGGCCTAGAGTCTTGGGTGCATGGCCGAAGACTCTAAGCCCTGGCCGCAAGCACCGCAGCATAACACACCCATAGAATCAAACATCCATCAACTATCCACAAATCTACAGTTTGTGTACTGTTTGATTTGTATAGTTTGCATGTTAAGTTTTGGCTACGTCATGTAATTAAGATTGTAGAGTTTGGTAACAAGCACTGCAATATAACATATCCATGAAAGTAAACATTTTGAATTGTGGTGTATGGTTAGACGTTTGCTTCAATGGTTGTGTTATGGAGCAGTATTTGTGAGTTGAATTGTAGTATACTTACTGTTTGATTTTTTATGATTGGATATATTTTTTCAAGACTTGGGTAACTGGAGCAGATATTCTTTTTCAATTTCTGTGATAAAAGAAAAGATCATGTTAATGTAGGTAGTTTATAATGAGTAATTGCATTGCACAATAGGGATCTTTGCATTATTTCGACCCTCATATTTAGTAGTTTGCAAACCAGTGTACTGTGCAATTTGTTCAGTTTCTGTGTTTGTTTCTTAACTCACTGGGTCTGTGGGAAAAAAATCCATGCTGGATTAAAAATAAACCTTTTTTCTTATGGTATAGTACATTTCTTTATTTCTTTTCAGTGTTTATTTGTTGTTTCTGGCTAATGTTCTATCTGTTGGCTTGTTGCAGATTGTTAGATACCTGTTGACATATTCTAACTGGTTAAAGTTTTTTATTTATATATTCAAGTTGCTCATTTATCTTTTGGGTTGTTGAAGATTTTTGAGGCAGTTAGATACATATTGGCGTATTCTAACTGTTTATTTCTTCTTATATTTTAGTGGTATTGATTTATCTGTTTGGTTGTTGCAGAATCTCGGGGCAGTTAGATACCTGTTGGCGGCATATTCTAACTGTTTATTTCTTCTTATCATTTAGTGGTATTGATTTATCTGTTTGGTTGTTGCAGAATCTTGGGGCAGTTAGATACCTGTTGGCGTATTCTGACTGTTTATAGTTTTCTAATTGAAGTTTCATTATTGTTTATGCACAGATTAGTTATTAAATTTTGATTTTAAGAATATTAAATATGTGTTTATAAGATTTGCTGGTAATCTCTGCTTTAGAGTAATGGTATTATCATTATATTCGAACCATCCACAATTCTTTTGTATATATGCAGTGTAGTGACCTGCATTGGTTGTGGCTCCTGTGTGGTAGATTATACCTATTGTTGTGTAGGTTTTCTTACCAAGTGATACTTGACAATATGTGAATCCAGTCAGCTTGCAGTTGTTTTTGGTACCATCTGCATTGTAACATAGAAGCATTAGTATTACGTATTTACTATGTGTTTGTATTTGTAAGGTGGAGCGATTATCTGAATTGCAAGTAGTACATAATCTGCCGTGGTTTGCATTGTGTACAAGTTGCTGAAATGGAACGGATTGACAGTTAGGTTTGGATACATACACGAAGCGTTCATTAGGTATTTGTTCCTGTGCCACATTGTTGCAGAGAGTGCATGTATGTTTCCACATGTATGTAATCTGGAAGATTTCATTTATAGGTATGTTTTTGTTTTCCAGCACTTGTAGTAAGTACATTAGAAATTATTGTGGATCTTCGTGTGAGTTTATAGTAAATTTCACAATTCCAGCACAGTAGTCCAATTCTTGTTTTATTCCATGAACACTGTATGTGTTGTCAGGATTGTTGCTTGCATTTCTATAAAGGACTAACATTTGCAAACACAATTGGTCTGTATTGTGTAAGTAAATGTTGTCAACAATTGGTGGCAATTGGAATAGAATAATTATTGCTACATTTGTGTAGCAATTTACACCAGTTATATTCGAACATTTGAATGACCCAGATAGTTCTGTGTCCAAGTCATTTCTTTGGAGTGTGTGTTGCTTCTTTGAAGAAGTACCTGAGTTACTTTGAGTAGTAGTTTCTTCTTTGGTTGTAGTAATTGATGAACTATTAGCTTATTTTACTCTCTTTGGAGGATTTGCACTGAGATCCTGTTGCGTTTCTTATTGAAGTAGTTTTCTTTGACAACGTTTTGCTTTTTGTGGAACAGGATAGGTTTTTAGATGGGGGTGTATAGTGAACGTAGTCTATTGTATTCTAAAATGCAAGGAATATCAGTGTTTACTTTACTTGCATGAAAGTTGATTAGAAATGGACTGTCAAGTGCACGTAAGCGTAATAGTGCTACGTAGCTCATGCCGCCTTTAAAGACTGTGTTCCCAATATCTATCAATGCTTTATCTATGGTAAGACCTTGTGATTTGTGAATGGTGACTGCGTATGCTAGAGTTAGAGAAAATTGTTCTCTGCGTACATACTTGTCTTTTTCAAAGAAGGAATCAAGCTGTTGAGCATCCTATCCTTTTTACTTCTGATAGTTTGTCAAAGAGAATATTGACAAACTGAATGTTCTTGTCACGTGGGTATGTTTGAAAGCCAACAACTGTACCTAGTGCTCCATTAACTAGTCCTTGCTCCACGTTAATGTTACGTTTATTCATTGCTCTACAGTTTAAAGATAATTTTAATTTTCTCCAAACCAGCTGATTTGGAGATAGAGTTTTCTAAGGTATTTGGTCTTGTTGTGGCTTGTTTACACATGGGTTGTGTCATACCATGTAAATCCAGTTTTTCTGTGGAGCAAATTTCAATTATTGGTTGCATTTCTTTTTTCAACATTGTTTCATTGAATTTGGAACAGCTTGCAAGAGTTGGCATCAAGGACATACAATTGACATTTGTGTGTGTTAATTGTTCCATGACATCAGTAGCACATGTGTTATGGCCATAGAGTGCATGGATGTGCAGGACTTTTAATATTGCTTGTGCTTCTTGAGATAGTACACCAACTCCAATATTTTTTAAAATGTTGGCATATTTGAGGTCTGCAGAATGGCGCATGTTTTCTGTTAATTCTCTGTATTGAAAATGTTGCCAAAGGTTGACATTTCCTATGCTGCCAACAGTTTTACGGCAGAGTTTGTGGCCTAAGGTTTTATAAATAGGTTCATCTTTCACTGGTTTCAATTGAAGAAGATCTCCGAAAACAATCATGTGTTTTCCTCCAAAGAGCTCTTCATAGTTTGTTTTGAGTACTTCTTGTAATCTGAGGTGAATCAAAGACAACATTTGGTTGGAGACCATGCTCACTTCATCTATTAATAGCATTTTCATTTTTTTTAACACTCTGCATAGTTCCATTGCAGCTTCTGTAGAAAGTTTGTAATATTCTAATTTGTTTTGGTGTTCCACTGGAAGGAGAAGTAATCGGTGTAAAGTGACACCGCCTATGATGTAGGCAGCTAAACCCGTGGGGGCAGTTACAACAGCTGACAGTTTGTTGTTTGTCAGTTGTTGAAGGAACTTGCTGATGATTTTGATTAAGAATGTTTTGCCTGAACCAGCTTGATCACTGACGTACAGTAGTATAGGTTTGTAATTTTGGCAGGTACATTCTTTATTTTCATGTTGTACACCATGTGCAATTTCTTTTGTTACTTCTTGAAAAATGCTACGCAGCTCATTGTTCAGTTTTGATTGTCGTACAGTTAAGTCTTCTGTATCTTCTTCATAGTGTTTTCTACTTCTCTCATAGCTAATTCTGCCTCATTTGCTATTAGTGGCTGTCCCAGTAGTTCTTGGCTTCCTATTACAGAAGGTTTACTACTGTCAGGAGTGGTGATATCTAGTTGGGCCTGGAGTTCTTCTTCGTGTTGCTGTTCAGTGTGCAACATTGTTTTGTGCTGTGTAAAGTTTACATCGGTTATAGTGCTTTCATTTGCTTTGAAAGCGTCTTCATAGGAGTCATAGATATCTAGCAACCCTTCTTCTTTTCTCCATGGTTTAAAAAGTTGTAGCAGGGACATGCAATATAGTTCTTTATGTTGAGGAGTTTTTAACAACAATTTTATATGATTAATTAAGCTTCGTTTGATAACTTTCACTAAGCTGCCTTCACTCTGTATCTACCTTTGATTTCATCTGGTTTTATATCATTTTTATATGTGACGTTTTGGGCTATGTGGTATAGACACATAGTTTCCAAAGTGGTACTCCTGTTTGGGTAGGCTGTGTCTAGTAAATTGTTTCTCAAAATGTCTTGGCTGTTGGGATCATTTTTGGCTATTGTTTCTATGTCGTCTTATGATTTTAGAACTCTTTTTCTAGATTTAGCAGGACCAAGACTTAGCCATACTATATTTTCAGATTTTCCATACAAAGCATTACCAATAAAATGGTCTGCAGCTTCATAGGAACCACATTCTCTATGAGAGAGCATTTTTATGCCTAAAATGTACAATTTCTGAGATAGTGTTTTGTTTGATGATAGGTCATCCCAGAGGTCTTGAAGCTCTGTTTTTTCTGCTTTGGTTAAGTAGGCTGTAACATATTGTGCAACTGCAGTGGAATTGTCTGCAATGTACTGCACATCTGTTTGCATTCCATAAGAAGGCAATGATTGCATTCTAATTATTGATATATTTTGCATCTTCTGTTCTTTTAATGTAATATGTGTAATTTCCCTTTAACACGATGTCTAACTAAAGACATGCAGTTGTTTACTTGATCTGTTGCTGTAACTGGTCTAGGGAAACCAAAGCGGCATTTGGTCTAGTATTTCCCTTTGTTTTTGTATTTGCGATGACAATATTTCCCACATTTGTGTCTTTGAAATTGTAAAATGTCTGCACGAAGATCACTATTTGTTGCTTCTGAAGAAATTTCGCAAGTGACATATTTTTGATAAACTGTAAAACAGTGGCATCACTGTCTTGACCAAATCTAGGAGCATCTTTGATCCATAAAAGCATGTCGATATGTGGTGCTACACTGGCTTGGTATTCGTTTCTCCAAAAGACGTGTTGCACTTCTCCGAGGGTAGGAACAGTTTTATTACAAATAAAGTGTAGCATAGCAATGAAGCGATGATGGAAATATCTTGAAACATTAACAGGATCTAGAGAGCAAAGTTCTCCAGGTGTTAGTATATCTATGTTTGTTTTGTTTTTGTTTGATATGCGTAGGAAATCATGTAAATCTTCCCATGCATATTCTGAACTACTTAATGTAACAAACCAAGTGGGTGGGCCAAGGTTTCTTATCATACAACGTACATCTCCTTGACGTCAGAACCAGTACTCTTAAGTACCACGCATGTTTGCTAACAGATTTGTAATGCTGATTGTAAAACCTCATCTTTTTCTTGCACTTTTTGTAGTAATTGCGTAGCTGACACATTTTGAAAATGGGTACCTGATTTCAATGTGTGTGTGAATCCGTAGCATAGAGTTGCTAGTTCACTTTCAAAGAGTAGGTGGAATATGTATTCCACATTTTGGGCCTCATCACGACTTTGGCGGTAACCCTTAAATCCAGTGGTAGTGCTATTACCGCCGGATTTAAGGGTCTGCCAAATCAGGACTTCGGCAGATTTCGCCCAAGCTCTGAGCTGGGGGGAAATCCTCTGAATATTTGCGTTCATACCGCCGGCGGGAAATCCACCAGCTGTATTAGCGCGAAATTTCCCCATTGAGCCCAATGGGGAATGGGGCATTCCCGAATGGACTCAATGGGGAATGGGGATTAACATTACCGCCAAACTCGTGATCCGGCGCTATTAGCGCCGGGGAGTTCGGCGGTAGGGCAGATAGCGCCGGTGCTAATAGCGCCGGCATTACCGCCCAAGTCGTGATGAGGCCCTTTGTCTAAATCTGGGATCTTCAGAATGCATTTGTAACAAGCGGTATTCTGGTGCTGATATCTGAGTGGGTCTATCATCATACCTTCCTCCTTTCCCAGTAGGAAAGAGTAGAGGAAAAGCATGTGCTTCTATACTTTTTTCCCATTTGCTGATTGGTAATCCTTTGGTTTGTCGCATTTAGTGCGTTTCTAGTGCATCATCTATGGTTCTTTAGAGTGTAATGAATGAATTGTGTAACGGTCTAAAATATTGGATACTGTAGCAGGATCTAGAAGTTAAAATTGACCAGTTTCTGGTGACTCTTGAATTATTTCAGTGATTTCCCTCAGGTTTTCTTCAATATAAATTATTTTGTAGTATTCATTATTGTCTTTTAGATATTGTAAGGCTTGTCTAACTTTATGTAAGTCTACGAGTTGTTGCCAATTTTCGTTTGTCTTTTGTAGGTACACCATTTACTAAGATAGTTAAAGATTGCTCTATTGGATGTTGCACTCCTAGATTGTGTACATTTTCTTTTAGATCTAATTGTAAATAAACTACATTGCCACAAATGCCTTTCACTAATTCTGAGGGAAGTAATTTTGCTGTTTTTGGTTGAAGGCGTATTATTGCTTGAAATGGATGCACTGTTTGAATTATGATGCTCTCATATAAATTGAGTTGTTGCAAGGGTTTTGGTAGTGGGAATAATTCCAAGTTATTTGTGATAGCACGTGAAGGAGTTTAGTTGTTGTCAAGGTTTGCAGTGCAGTAACTGCAAAGTATTAAGGGGTCATTTATTGCGTATTTGTTTTCAGCTATAAGGTAGAGAGCTAATTCAAACCATTTGGAATCTTCATTGTCTTCTATTTTGTATGTTATGTCTACATTTTTTGTGCTACTTTTATAAAAAGTTCTGCGGCAACACACACACATGGTTTGGTGGTTCAGCGGATTTTGTATGTGTGTAGTAGAAGGTTGCCATTTGTAGAATTGTTCCTAGTCTGTTGTAAAGCTATTGCATTTTTTAAGTGGCTTTCACTTCCAAAATATTTTTTCTGGATATGCTCTATTTCTTCGAGTAGGTCTTTGACTGTAGCATGTAGAAGATTGTTATTTAAATTGTCTATTGCTAAAGCTGGACTTTTAGCATAGTACAGTTTATGGACTAGATTTCTTATAGTTGAATGATGTGCTGATATCATTTTGATATGATGGAAGGTGCTTTATCAATTAGGTCCTGAAATGCAGGCTAATGAATGTCCTTGTTGTCCTGTGTTTTTACGCACTGGACAGGTATCCATATTTTGTAGAAGTTTCATTTTGAATGTGTCTTTGCCTTTTACATATTGATTGAAGAACTGGCGTAAAGATTGGAAAGATTTTTTTGTCAATGTTACACATTGACGTGCACGGCCATTTGTACACTGGACATTTTGATTCAGTCTGATGGAGAGGTGATACTGAATTTTCTGGGGATATTTTTGTGAGCAGAGTTTCTTGTTCCGTTATGGTATTTTTAAGTTTTTCATACCCTTGTCTGCTGCTATGTATGGCAATTGTGTTTGTCTGCTTTTGTTTGTATGCTTCTTCATTGAAATATGGCTCTGTGCTCGTGGTGTCACCTCCAAATATATTTAAGAAGTTATTTTTGTTGACATTCCGTTTATTGAGAAGTCTTTTCTGTAATTTAGTAGTTAGTTTTGTTAGTGGTTTCATTCTGTTTAACACTAAAATAAATAACGTCCTTTTGAGAAGGATTTCAGTGTCTATGAGAGCTTCTATGATTAATTTTCTACAGTAGGTTTTAAGGGATGTGCATGATTTCTCTCCTGTTTTTATAAGATTCTGAAGGACTCTGTGGCGGAACATTGTTTGTAAAATACTTTTTTTGATATGGTTACTTGCCACTACATCAAGATTTATAGGAGCACTGTTAGCAGTAGTGGTAGCTGAATTATTGTTAATCACTTTCTGTTTTGTTTTACATTTTGGAAGAGGAGGCAAAGTTTTTGTACTGGAAGCTTCTTTTGTTTCGCTTAATGACTCGATTATATCTTTTGTTTGAACATTTTGTACACATTCTGCTACAGATGGATGCTTATTTTGGACAATTTTATTTTCATTTGCTCTACTTCTGCGTTGTTTTCTATGGGCTTGCGTTTTGGTAGGCATTCTTTGGGGTCTGTTGAAAAAAAAAGAAGGTATGGGTTGGGCTGTTCTGCAATGTATGTGTGCTGCGTGCATGAGTGTTTGAGTATGATTGTAAAGATGTATCTGGTGGTGTGTGATTGTGCATTGGGAGGCTACAATTAGTTGGGAAGGCTACTCTTCTATTTCTGTGTTAATATACTGCGGTTCAGATGACAGTAAAAAATGAGCTAGTGATGAGAATTAGCACTAATAGTAAATCAAATGGTATAAAATTAAAACTATTCTTTGTTTTGTAATACTAATATTCTAGGGGCTGAGTTATGTTATTTGTGCTCTGAAAAACGGGGATTTGTGTGCCATTCTGCATGCTAATCCCTGTTTAATAAATGGTGATTTGTGGGAAGAATGGTACACAAATCTTCGTTTTTTTGGTGCACAAATTACATGAATCACCCGCTTAATGACTCGATTATATCTTTTGTTTGAACTTTTTGTACACATTCTGCTACAGAAGGATGCTTATTTTGGATAATTCTTGGGTTGGGCTGTTCTGCAATGTATGTGTGCTGTGTGCATGGGTGTTTGAGTATGATGGTAAGGATGTATGTGGTGGTGTGTGATTGTGCATTGGGCAGCTACAACTAGTTGGGAAGGCTATTCTTGTATTTGTGTGTTACTATACTGTGGTTCAGATGACAGTACAAAGTAAGCTAGTGGTGAGGAGAAGCACTAATATTAAATCTAATGTTATTAAAACAGTTCTTTGTTCTGCAATACTAACATTCTAGAGGCTGATTCATGGAATTTGAATGACAAAAAAGTGGGATTTGTGCGCCAATCTGCCTGCAAATCCCTGTTAACAAATGGGGATTTGTGGGCAGAATAGTGCACAAATCCCCGTTTTTCGGTGCACAAATTCCATGAATCAACCCCAC
Organism: Ambystoma mexicanum; assembly: GCF_040938575.1. NCBI lineage: Eukaryota > Metazoa > Chordata > Amphibia > Caudata > Ambystomatidae > Ambystoma > Ambystoma mexicanum. The sequence continues at coordinate 404,327,772 of NC_090941.1, forward strand.
AGTGTGCTTCAGTAACAGTAAGAATATTATGGTAGTATTGGACTTACATTTTTGTTTGGAATGAGCAGGTTTCTTCTGAGTTGTTGTTTGTAATTCAGATGCTGTTGCTTTTCAGGAGAGTGGTCTTCACTGCAATTTTAAAAGAAAGTTGGTAATTTTGTGTGTTTATAGCACGGATGTTAATTTAGACGTTGATTTTTATGTTTTTGTAGTAGTATTGGTGTTTGATAACTGAACATAGTGTGTGCATGCAGTTTCCTTTGACTATGTGCAGCCTTTATATTTTACTTACAATATGTTAGTTCAACATGCTTTGCAAATGAATAGAATACTAAGTATGTGAAATACACTTGGTTTCTTAAGGCTGTGCTATTGCATGTTAAGAGATAGAAGAAATAATGATGTACTCGTTTTGCAATTTTTGTAAGGTAAATGGCAGAAACTGTATAGAAAAGCATAGAATGTATGTGTTTGTGAAGGTGTGGGTAATAAAGCAGAAGGATGTGATGTACAGGCAGTGGTGTTATTTCAGCTGGGAGCTTTTCAATGATAGTGTCTATCTCTGTAAGTGTATAAAGATGCATGAACTTATCCTGGCTGTGTGTAATTTTATATTACGCTACTAAGTGTTTTTCTACAATTATACTGTTATTTCTCCCATCTTTTAATATTATAATGTTTTAGATATGTGTGTGTAAAAAAAAGAATTTAGATGGCAGACAGGTTTGGAAGTGACAGTTGTTTATAGGAGTTGGGAAGAATAATAGTAAGTTCATTTTATAGGTCATACAGGTTAAGTGGTAGTTACTCTGTTTATATGCATTTATAAGAGTTGTACATATACTGTGCATAAAATATGCATAACTGTGATTTGTATTCATGCATGTGGATATGCATGCAGCTGCAAGTAGAAAACTTGGAGACTTGTACAGTAGTTTTTGTAGTAGGTGCTTTCCAATGATATGAGACTTGTACTCAGAGTGATCAACATTACATTTGAATTGCTGAACTCTGATGATGGAGTTAGATGTAGAGGTCTTGGATATGACTGGTGGATGGTTGTGTGACTGCTTAGCTGTATCCAATGAGGGAATGGCACAGAGAGTAAAGTGGAAAGGCTAGAAGGGCTGTCTAAGATTTACGCGGTCCGCGGACATCGCAGCTGTCAATGGACAGGGCATGCCAAATCCAGGGTTTTCCAGCAAATCCAGCATGGAAAGGGGACTGTAGGGATTACCCAATCAGGTGTTGAGGTTGTGGATTTGTGTTGAAAGAGTCTGTGTGTAGTGAAGATGGTAGAGGTGGAGAAAGTCAGGGTGTTGGTGCTTGGAGATATGTTTGTGCATGGTTTACACCAGTATGCTCAATGCAGGCATGTGGCAAACAATTTTGATGTTAAAGGAGTGGAGGTGGTGTGGAGCACTGTACCTGATTGCAATGTACAGGGAATTGTAGAAGTTTGTGAAGATATGGGCAGAATGAACAGTCCCCATGTGGTAGTTTTGCACTGTGGTGCTTTACATTTGGGCTATGTCATTGCCCCTACTTTGTTGGCAGATTTGGAACACCTGGTTCAAGCAGTAATGAATATACTTCCAAATGCCAAACTTATTTTTTCTGGATTAGTGCCTGGGACAATAGGGGACAATAGTTCTGTTTTTTGTCCTCAGCAAAACATTGTTAGGTGTGCAATCAACTGAGGCATGTGTGCTTTCATGCTTAGAGCTGGTACGTTCTTCTGTGATAATGAGAATATTGATTTCAGTAATGCTGTTTATTTTAAAGAAGATGGCATTTCTTTATCTTTTATGGGAAATGCCATGCTGATCTGGAATGTAAGGGTTGCTTTGGAGAAAGTTATGTGAAGATTTTAGGAGTAAAGTAAGAAAAAAAGAAAAGGAACATACAAAATAACAGGTGTCTGTCGAGCATCTGCAAAAAAACAAAAAAAGGGCTCTTTTCAGAGCCAACCTCAAAGGGGAAATGGGGCACACTATTTAAATTTAAATTCACCACGCTCAGATTTTTGATATGTCCGCGGACATGGCAGTAGTGTGCGGACACCGCGTATTACATACAGGGATTTTGGGGTGGAGAGGCATGCAAATGAGAGAGTAGAGCAAGGGATTGGTCAATAAAGTTTACTGGGTATGTTGTGTAAGGAGAGAGTTTGTCAGAAAGTTTTTTTTCTGAGAGAAGAACAGATAGCTATGGCTGTGTGTTTCAGAAAACAGATGAACTGAATTTTGGGAGACTCATGGATACATTGGTTGGAGGTGCATGCATAATGCTGTAGAGTAGCTTCAGATCTTGGATTCCCTCATGTGGAAGTGCATTGGCATGAAGTGCGTGCAATGAAGTGGCTGGACTTGGTACCTCTCTGTGCTACTTTGGAGACACAGTATCATCCAGACATAATTATAATTCATTGTGGAGGGAACAGTTTAGGACATGTGTCTGGAATTTCTTTGCAATTTGCAAAGAAAGAAGGGCTTGGGAAGGCCATGGACATGTTTCCAAATTCTCAAGTAATTTTTTCTCGTATTGCACAGAGACAAATGTGGCTGCGTTCTTCTTCATTTGGTCCACAAATGGAGAAAGCGAGGCGCAATGTCAATAAGGCTGTTTGTGCCTGTTTAAGAGATGTTGGCATGTCCTCTTTTCACAATGAAAATATTATGTTTCGTAGCACATACATTTTTCGCAGAGATGGAGTCCATTTTACTCATGCTGGCAATCATATTTGTCTGAGAAATGTACAAAATGCATTGCAACCTTTTTTAGAATTTCAGCAATCCATTTTGCAGTAGGTGTTCACCATTTGAAGTTTTTAAACACAAAAAAGCACCACCAAAAGGCTCTTTTCAGAGCCACAACTTCATCCCAGAGAAAAGTACAATGGACATGATAGGGCAGCACCCCAAAAAAATAAATGTCCGTGGACTTCTAAAGAATGCACAGGGCCCTGCACTATTTATTTGTCAGTTCTATTTTTAAACTGTGAAAGGCGGCTCTGAAAAGAGCCTTTTTTTGTGTTTTTTGTTGTTTTATATTTTTTTGTTTTTTTTCACACAATACACAAGCAAAGGAGGGGAAAGGAGGGTAAGGAAGGGACACCAAACACAGGGATAAGAAAGGGTAGGTGGAGAGAGGAAGATATAGGGTGGGCCTCATTTAGGTAGTAGCAGACCTTTTCATGCTCCGTGACCGCAGTCTTGAAAGCACTCTGAAGACTCTCCCCCCTGCAGAGTACTGTGTTGCAGTACATGTACAATATTGTGACCCTCGAAAAGGTAAGGGTCAACAGCATCATGGATGGCCTGTGAGGCAGCTGGAGGGATGCGCTGTCCCACAGGAGTGTCTCTTGTGGTTGCAGGAACGGAAACGGAGGATGTTGTAGAGGAACTCAACCTACTACGTTTATCACAAGGTACAACCTTGTGAATAGCCCCACTGTGGAACGACCTTAGGTGTCACTTCATGGATGTCGTACCAAAGCTGTACGAACCAGGCCTCCCACGACTCAGCACCATTTTGCAATGGTTGCAGGTGACCTTGTTCGCACACGCTTTTGGTACTCCACCCTGAATGGTAAACAACCGCCACACCCAAGACTCATGGCGAATGCTGGTAATAAGGACTTCCACTACCTCATCCTCTTCATCCTCCTCCTCTACATCCTCACGCCTGTTCCCCTCTGCAGGCCCTTGGGGAGGTGGTGGTGGTGGAGGGGGTGGGGTGGTGCTGAGGCACAAGTAGCACCAGCTGGAGCAGCAGCAACCATAGATGCCATCAGGTTTGATGATGGCAAGCAGCAAGATCAGCAAAAGCCAAAATAAACAATGCTCTGTCAGGTAGCCAGAAGCACAATGAGGATGAGCTCTGGGGTGTGGCCTTTTATAGGGGTGCAGGTGTGCGCCCTGCTAGACAGCTGTGCTGTCCACGGACATATAAAAAACCCCAAAAAGGCTCAAAAAGTTGCAAAAGTCTGTAGAAAGCCTGGGTCATTGTCTGGGACATGTGCAATGGTGAATTTTTACAGGAAAATACTTTGGATTGTCCCAAAAAGTACTTTTAAAACGTTCGGGGACCCGGACAATGTCCGCAGGACACCAAATGCGGGAACATTCGTGCGCACGTGCGCGGATGTTCTACAGTCAGTGTTCGGGTCCTCAAACTAATTAAAAGTGTGACACACGTGAGACAGACAGTTACAGACAGGTGCGATGTTCGTAGGACTTATAGGTGTGGTGTGCATGTGCATAGATGTTCTATGGAGAGTACGGACAGGTATGGTGTCCTTAGGACACCTCCATTATGGATAATTGCGGACATTCCAGACACCAAGTGTATTCTAAGAACAGTTCCATCTTGCTTGCGGACAGTACGGACAGGTATAGTGTCCTTAGGACACTGCTATTTTGGTTAATTGCAGACATTCCGGACACCGAGTGTGTTCTAAGAACAGTTCCATCTTGCATGCCGACCGTACGGACAGGTATAGTGTCCGTAGGACACCGCCATTTTGGTTAATTGCAGACATTCCGGACACCGAGTGTGTTCTAAGAACAGGTCCATCTTGCTTACAGACAGTACGGACAGCTATATTGTCCTTAGGACCACTGCCATTTTGGTTAATTGCGGACATTCCGAACACTGAGTGTGTTCTAAGAACAGTTCCATCTTCCTTGCGGACAGTACGGACAGGTATAGTGTCCTTAGGACACCGCCATTTTGGTTAATTGCAGACATTCCGGACACCAAGTGTGTTCTAAGAACAGTTCCATCTTGCTTGTGGACAGTACGGCAGGTATAGTGTCCTTAGGACACCCCCCATTTTGGTTAATTACAGACATCCTGGACACCCGTGCTGTCCGCGGACACCCTAACTGCCTTTTTTGAAAAAAATTTAAAAAGACACCAAGGAATGAATTAAAACACACATAATTTTTTTTAAAATTATATATAGAGATAAGATTTATGAAAGAGATAGGCAAGCAGAAACTTTCACAAATACAGGGGAATTAGGTGTTTGGAGAGGATGAATGGGAGGGGATGAAGGGATGAAGGGACGGAAGTCTCATCATAACGATTTTCTTGGTGGTGAGGGCTTGAGGATAGTTGACTGGCACATGGAGAGGGGCAACAGGTGCACGTGGGACAATGATATTTTCAGCCCGATTCATGGAATTAATGTGCTCTGAAAATTCCCGCGCAAGCGTGCGAAACCGTGCGAATTGCAGTGCAAGTGCAAAAATCGCAGTGCAAGTGCGAAAATCGCAGCAAAACCTGAACACATGGATTCATGGAAGTCCGTGCGCGAGTAAAATCTGGGATGTGCGCTTAAAATCTGCGTGGCGCATGTCGGTGCCCAGGTCATCTAACGGCATGCGCTACGGCCACAGCAAAAGCGCACATAGCACGGCGCACATAACAAAAGTAGGCGTAACATGGGGCGTGACACGCGGAATGGGGAACAACGTGTGAAAATGTGGGCGTCACGGGGGAAGTACAGGAGGCAAGGGTGCAGAATGCCCACACGCTCACCTACAACACGTATTCATGGAATGGAATAGGGCAAACCAGCGCACGGGCGAAGGCGCGCACGGGCCAAAACACGTCCGCCACACCAAGGCAGGCGGTACCGTCCCTGCGCATGAAAAAAATGTGCACCAAAATGTGCGCTAACAAAAAGCACGTATATACAGCTCTGATGATTGTCCCATACTGTGGCCCTCTAGGACAAATGACGTGCAAAGGGGTACGCGACAAACACGGACACCTGCTGTGTCAAAAATAGCTTGTGCGTGTATTTCAGGGGTGCGCAGGAAGTTTCACACGCGATTGGCCTTGGGCGAGCGGGGTGCGTGTAAATCTGGGGTTCGCGGGAAGTTTCACACGCGATAGGCCCTGTGCGAGTGGGGTGCATGTATTCCTGGGGTTCGCATGAAGTTGCACATGCGATTGGCCTGGGTACGTATAAATCTGGGGTTCGCGGGAAGTCTCACACGCGATAGGCCCTGTGCGAGTGGGGTGCGTGTATTCCTGGGGTTCGCGTGAAGTTTCACACGCGATTGGCCTGGGTACGTGTAAATCTGGGGTTCGCGGGAAGTTTCACACGCGGTTGGCTTTGGGCGAGCAGGGTACGTGTATTTCTGGGGTGCGAGGGAAGTTTCACACACGATTTCAGCAGGGTACATGTATTTCTGGGGTTCGCGGGAAGTTTCACACGCGATTCCAGCAGGGTACGTGTATTTCTGGGGTTCGCGGGAAGTTTCACACGTGATAGGCCCTGTGCGAGTGGGGTACGTGCATATCTGGGGTGCAGGGGAGTCCTACATGTGAATTGGCAGTGTGGGTCCTCCCAGGTGTTCCCTCTACACCCTCCACGGCCCCTGCAGGCAGCCCACACCACAGGGGACTACCCTGCACCCCTGGTCATGTCCGACGGCAGCCCATCCACCAGCAGGCCCCCACTCATGTCCCCTTGCACCCCCACCCCCAGCACTGAGGGGCACCTGCCAGCAGGCCTGACTCATGTCCCCTTGCACCCCCACCCCCCAGCACTGGGGGGCACCTGCCAGCAGGCCCCCACTCATGTCCCCTTGTACCCCCACCCCCCAGCAGTGCAGGGCACCTGCCAGCAGGCCCCCACTCATGTCCCCTTGCACCCCCACCCCCCAGCAGTCAGGGGCACCTGCCAGCAGGCCCCCACTCATGTCCCACACATGTCCCCTTGCACCCCCACCCCCCAGCAGTGCAGGGCACCTGTCAGCAGGCTCCCACTCATGTCCCCTTGCACCCCCATCCCCCAGCACTGAGGGGCACCTGCCAGCAGGCCTCACTCATGCCCCCTTGCACCCCCACCCCCCAGCACTGAGGGGCACCTGCCAGCAGGCCCCCACTCATGTCCCCTTGCACTCCCACCCCCCAGCACTGAGGGGCACCTGCCAGCAAGCCCCCACTCATGTCCCACTCATGTCCCCTTGCACCCCCACCACCCAGCAGTGCAGGGCACCTGCCAGCAGGCCCCCACTCATGTCCCCCAGCACCCCCAGCACCCCCACCCCCCAGCAGTGCCGGGCACCTGCCAGCAGGCCCCCACTCATGTCCCCCAGCACCCCACCCCCAGCAGTGCAGGGAACCTGCCAGCAGGCCCCCCTCATGTCCCCCAGCACCCCCATCCCCCAGCAGTGCAGGGCACCTGCCAGCAGGCCCCCACTCATGTCCCCCAGCACCCCCACCCCCCAGCAGTGCAAGGCACCTGCCAGCAGGCCCCCACTCATGTCCCCCAGCACCCCCACCCCCCAGCAGTGCAGGGCACCTGCCAGCAGGCCCCCACTCATGTCCCCCAGCACCCCCACCCCCCAGCAGTCAGGGGCACCTGCCAGCAGGCCCCCACTCATGTCCCACTCATGGCCCCTTGCACCCCCACCCCCCAGCAGTGAAATGGCGATGTCATGACACAAACCAAAAGTCAACTATGTACATCAACACATGTCTGCCACACGAAGGCAGGCCGTAGCGTCCCTGCGCATTAAAAAATGTGCGCTAACAAAAAGCATGTATATACAGCTCTGATGAATGTCCCATACTGTGCCCCTCTAGGACAAATGATGTGCAAAGGGGTACACGACAAACACGGACACCCGCTGTGTCAAAAAAAGCGTGTATTTCGGGGGTGCGCGGGAAGTTTCACACGCGATTGTGCCTGGACGAGCACGGTACGTGTATTTCAGGGGCTCGCGGGAAGTTTTACACGCGATTGGGCCTAGGCGAGCGGGGTACGTGTATTACTGGGCTGGGCGGGGAAGTACAGGAGGCAAATGCGCGGAACACACACGCACGCGCCAAAAAAGACGCGCTAATCCGGAAACATGTACGCCAGCAGGAAGCAGGTGTACGTGGACCCGCGCAGCATAAAAGTGCGCGCAAACAACAAGCAAGCTCAGACGCCAGGATGAACATACCGTTCCTACCAGCAGTGGTCGTGGGATACCGCAGGAGGAGGAGGATAGTCAGGCCCAGAATTTTCATACCCAGAACCAGCCTTTTTGGGATGCCTGATGACCAGGTGTATGGGAGGTACAGGTTTCCACCTCACATAATACTCGACCTGGTCAGTGAGTGGGAGGATGACCTCACATCACCCACCCTCTGCTCCCAAGCACTCAGCCCCCTGGAGAAGGTCCTCAATGTACTGCACTTTTTGGCCACCGGATCATTTCAGCGGACAAGTGCCATAGTGGGGGGGGGTGTCACAGGCCACGCAGTCACGCTGCCTACACCAGGTCTTGGCCATCATGACTGCACGCCCATCAGTCCGCAGGCACATATACCTGCCCAGAACACCTGCAGAAAGGCAGGCTGCCATCCAGGATTTCTATGGGGTGGCACAATTCCCCAAAGTCCTAGGTGCCATTGATTGCACCCATGTGGCTCTACGTCCCCCCAAGGCATCAGAGCACATCTATAGAAACCGCAAGCACTGGCATTCCATCAACGTGCAGGTAGTATGTGATGCCGAGGGAATCATCACCTCAGTATATGCCAACTATCCAGGGTCCACCCACGACAGTTTCATTTACAGAATGTCAACCCTAAACCGGGACCTAGAAGCTGGGCGGCATGGCGATACATGGCTGCTTGGTGAGTATTAATGCCACAGCACATGCATGCATGCCAGATACTGAGTAATGTCACAACCCTACTAATGATACCCATCACCACCGCCCCAGGGGACAATGCCTACCCTCTGAGCACCCACATGATGACGCCAATTCGGAACCCCACCACACCACCCGAGGTAAGATACAACACAGCCCATATTGCAAACCGTGGCATAGTGGGGCGCACATTCGGAGTGCTCAAGTCACGCTTTCGCTCCCTTGACCGTTCTGGCGGTCAGCTGTTATACGCTCCCCCAGTAGTGTGCAGGATCATAGTGGCAGCATGTGTCCTGCACAACGTTGCAACACGCCGGGGCCTGCCGGTGGACATGGTGGTGCCCCCACATCCCCAACCAAAAGCACGCCCCCTGCGCATGGGAGGGGAAAGGGCACGGGGTGAGGCAGCCCGAACGCAGCTGGTGGCTAATTACTTCATTTAGAATCACACCCCTGTGAAGTGCACACAGCCTTGCCACATACCAGCTGACAATCGATGATGACATAAGGGACAGTCAACTGTCACAACCATACCAGCCTGAGATTGGTCACCTGGAGGTGTCACCATGTGTGCATTCCTACCTACAGAAACACCACCAATGCTGTGTCATCAAAAGACACATATGCTACTAAATGCATTACCCCCTTGCAAAATACAACATGAGAACAGTGCCATGTCACCCAACCCATCCCCAGCACCGCCACCCAACACACCATGGCATGTCATGCTATGTGAGAGCAAACAAAGTAATCCCGAAAACCTGACACAAGTGTCACAAAGTACAGTGTCCCTAATGGAAACTGTCCACACACAATATGCTCCCAGTAATGTTGAACTAACAACACACAAGACCAAATACTTACCAACAATACAATGCAGCTATACAAGCTCAAACATAACTAAAACATGACAGTACTAAGTTAAAGTAGTCGTAGTCTTACAACCTGAATATGCCACCACATCGCCCCCTTCCAACTGTAGTCTTGCAGGCTTCAAAACTTGTCTGTGTACTGCATACAACATGAACTCCATCTCCAAAGTAGACGGCCTTGTGAAGACATGAGGAATGAACCTGCAAATTTAGAGGGAGACATGGAAGCAGAAGCATACATAATTACAACATGCAGTGTACAATAAAACAACAATATACACAAGGAATGTCTACACAGTATTGCCTACAGACTGCCCACACAGCTCATGGGAGCCCAACATCACTGTGTACATCACTGTCACTTGGTCACACCCTTTGCAAGCCCATGGAAACGGGAAGCAGGAGGGGTGTGTATCTCACGAACCCAAGCATCAAACCCAAACTCAGGACAAGCCTGCATGTGCCCAGCCGGAATACAGTGGATGCCCACGAGAGCCACACAAGGCAACACACTGTCAAAAAATAATCACAAAAAAAATAAAAAATAAAATAAAAAATAATAAAAAATAAAACAATGGCCATTTGGGGGACAGTGCGGGGGGCACCCAGGAGGTCCGAGGACAGGGTGCGCACCAACAGCCGCCTGTGTGGATGTTGGGAATAAAAAACACCTCCATGGGCTCATGGCCTGCACGGCTATGCCAGTGTGGGAGAACTGCTGCTGTCGCTCTGAACACCCTCTGCTGCTGCCACAGGAGGTGGTGGTGCTATGGGAGGCAGCCCACGCAAAGCCCTGGTATGGTCCTCCATGGCAGCAAGCATGCAGGTGTGGAAGGTCTCGTTCTGGAGGATTATAGTGCGGAGATCCCCATGCAGCACCTGACGTGATGCCCGGATCTCCTCCCGAGTTGCCTGCATCTCAGCTGAGAGCGAACGTGTGAGCCGCTCCAGCTGCTGTTCTGTCCTCAAGTTAGTGGAAGTCTCAAGGTCAACAAGAGTCTCCCTGAAGTGATGGAGTTCTACCCTCAGGGCTTCCCTGTGGCCCTGGGACTCTATTGATATCGATTGGCGTAGAGTCTCCAGTGCTGCCGTCTGTCCCTGTTGGACGCCAACATGTCCTCCCTGTGTGATTGGCAAATGGAATCTGTTGCCTGCTGTAGTTGCTCCATCTTCCTTTCAGGGGGGACAATGGAAGTGGCCACCCTCTCCATTGCTTGAGCCATCATCTCAACTGATGCTGCCTGTTGGGTTGCCATACCGTACATGGATTGTTCCCATGCAGTATTGCCTGGTGGCGTACGGCCACCACGTCGGCGGGCACCACACCTGTTTGGGGCAAGGCGATCTGCACCTTGCTGTGCCGGCACAGCCTGAGGCTGCAGTACTGCATTCCCCCTCTGATCTGCTGGCCCAGGAACAGGATCAGATGTTGTGGAGAGTGACCCTGCACCCGTAACCACCAAAAGCTGACTAACCAACACTGACATCCCCATAGAGGGTTCTACCCCTGGTGCAGGTGGGTTGGACAGCACAGAACCCCTTCCAGAAACACTTACCTGCGACGCCACATAGGTCTCATCATCCGAATCAACACCTGAATAGAGGTCTTGGGAGGTGCACCCAGAGACACCCCTTGACAGAATCGTCTGCAGCAAGAGTGGGTTCTCACCCACCACCACACCACGTCCCCCACTGGTGGCCGGTTATGCCTCAGGTTCCTCCTGGGTCTGCACCATCTCCTCAACCTCAACAGCATCAAGTGTGTCATCCCCTGCAAAAACATGAAAGACAAAAAATGGAAACAGGCATTAGCACCATAGCACACAAATAGGCCTGACAAGCTACAGAACCAGTACATGATTTACACATGTCCCTCATGACTATAACCCTCCCATGCATGCACTGTCACAGAGTTGGAAGGGGAGCCAAAAGTCAGACACTGATGACACCAAGATGGAAGAGCAACACATTTGCTGCATGCTGGGTAGCACTGCCATCACGCATTGGCCTGTGAGTGGCATGTCCCATACACACAAATGACACATGCCATAACACAGATGGCATGTACCATAGCCATGGTACATTCCACAAGTACATCCATATGTCAGTGAATGAGTACTGTCACCCATCCATGTGAGAAGGACATGAAGAGATGAAAAATGCCACATAGTGTGAAAAGATATGCCATGTGCCACACACTGCAACACATCCAGTGTACACAAATACAGTGATTTCAGGGCCATGTACACATCAATGGTTGTGCACTTCAACATGACAGGAAACAACTAGGATGTTCCACATTCAAACAGGCTCAAAAACATCATGTGATCAGGACAATACTCATTCAGCCTGAATGGTCAAATCATTCAACTACCAAGGTGACACATGTGGGCCAATGTGGGGTTCTTCAATGACAGAAGCATGTCACATATGTCACAATAGGGCTGAGGAATGTGTTGCAAAAGTGGGAGAATTGAAACAATCAGCCTGAAAGAACACTGAAAAATGCAAACAATGTTGTTGCATGATGCCACCTCAAGGGCAACTGCCGTAATGTTGCGCTAAATTACTACTGTGGGAAGAAGGGATAGTGTCACACCCAAATTCAAGGCCGCAGAATGTTTTGGATGAAGCACATGGGTGACCCATACTACTCAGTCACACACACCCTCACCTGCCACTCAATCAGAACCCGTCACCCAAACAAGATAGACATGCATTACACACACACGCATGGGCACTCACCGGACAATGTGTCATAATCGGGTAGTTCTCCCACACCTCGGATCTGTTCCTCTGTGATGAAGGTCCCAGCAACAGACTCATGTTCAGTGAATTTGTTGTCCTCTTGTGGAGACCCACCGCCAGTCACCAGAGTAGCGGCATGACTTGAGGCCAGCTTGTTCTTTGCTCTGCGTTTCAGGTCGTTCCACCGCTTGTAGCAATCAACAGCTGAGCGCCTCACAAATCCAAGGGCACTTATGTGGTTGGCGATGGTCTGCCAGTGTGCCTTACGTTGACCAGGTGTGGTCTTGTACCCTGCAGTTACCACCATTTTGTGGCTATGTGCCAACACATAGCTCACAAGTGCATCAAGTTCTGAATCATTGAAGCAAGGGTTCCTTGAGGTACCGGAATGTGTAGCTGTCCCTAGGGTCTCAGCCTGTCGTGCCAGAGCACCCTTCTTCCTCTTTTTAGAAGGTGGAGCGGAGCCAGAGTGGCTAATGCCGCTCTGGTCAGTAGGGGCAGAATCACCGGTGGACTGGGTTGTTGGAGTGTGCGAATGCCCATTGACCATAGGACTTGGTGCAGGCATTGTCTGAAGTGTGATGTTGGCAGTGGGATCATCAGTATGATGGACCAGGACCGACACTGTCCTGGCTGGGAGAGTCAGAGCTGGGGCGGATGGAGCTGCATCTGCCCCTGCAGCCTCACCACCCTGCATACTTGGGGCAGCAGATGACAGCTGCCCCAAATCCACGTGGCTTGGTGACAACTTGCACTGCCACACGTGGCTTACACTTGCTGACATGGAAGTCAGCCAGGGAGTCATCCTGTGCCAGGTCAGGTGCCACAATGGGCTGGTCCAACAAGGGCCGAGCTGGGATGGTCTCAGCCACGTTTCCCTCAACCATGGGGGGGGGGCATGGGTGTCCCTGATTGGTCCTCCACACATGGGGGTATATGGGCACCCTGCAAATCCCGGCCACGTCCCCTACCACGCCCACCACGTCTACCTTTTGAAGGTCGGCCACCTTTGCCTCCCTCTCGCTTGGTCGCCTCCCAACCATGGCACTGATGTTGTTGTGCGTATGGGAGGAGCAGTAAACTATTGTCCTGGGCAATTGGGGGTCGAAGGGGTAGGGTACTAGATGGAATTTGTACCCTAGTGCTCTAAGAAGGCTGTCTGTGACCGCTGGGGGAAGATGACGGGTCACGCAAAGCACAGGCAGCCCAAAAAAAAAATAAACGTGCATGCAACCCCTCATAGAACACGTGCGTGGAAAAATGAACCCGCACTATGCTGTGGCACCCAGAAACACAAAAATAAGCATACGCGTGATACACGCAGCCTACAATGACCTCTGAAGGGGTACGCGACACACGGGACAAGCACAGTTGCTAAGTACATGCGGAACTCACCGTCTGCCTGGAAAAAGAACGTGAAAAATATGCGCGTGTGCGCGTTGGCAACACCCCCGCCAAAAGAAGAATTGTACTCTGGCTGAGGAGACAGGACAAAAGGAGAAGTGAACACTTCTTGAGGAAACAGGCCCAAAAAAAGTAGAAAAATGAAAGCTATCAGAGGTAACAGGGAGTACGAATTTGAAACACTGTGAAGTAATCGCGTGTGAACCGACAAGAAGTACAGAATCCACCCACTCGCACTCCACAAAAAGTACATACAAGGAAATGGCGTCCTACACGTACCTTTTAAACCGGCCCACATGTACACGTCACTTATGCGTGTACGCGCCCTTTCCTCCAATTACACGCGCTGACACTCGGACGTGCAGCTTTTCCACGTGTGCTCTGTCATCACGTGCTATGAGTGAAACACCCGCGCGCGTCACATCACAGACGCGCTTACACGCTAAGGGCCTTTGGTCCAATCAAATCACGTACGTGCGCTGACAGACTTACGCGCTAAGGGCCTTTCCTCGAATTACACGCTGACGTGCAAGATTTTCACGTGCCAAATCACTCCGTATCAAGCTGGCCACGCGTTCACACACGGAAGACCACGCTCCTGCCCAGAAGGCCAAATTACTGCCCCCCAGAGCCCCGAGCACGCTCCCACCTGCCATCTGCTGCTGCCTGATTGCCTGCTGCCCATGTGTCCTGCCATTTGCTGCCTGCATGTCAGCCAGGGGTGCTGTTGCTGTGACCTCCCCTGCTGGAACCGAAGACTCCCGACTGGGATTCCATCACTCCACAGCCCAGCCCCAGGACCCAGTTGCCCACCCACTCCTGCCTCTGGGGTTGTCATGTCCAGCACTACACCCATCTGGCGGCACTGGCAACCCCCAGCCAGAGAGGCAGTGGGCCACCAGCTTCACTGCCACCGAAGTTGGTGTCCTGGCGGAGCAAGTCCTGGGGCAGTATGATGCCCTCTTCGGAAGGTCGCGTGCTGACAAGGAAGGACAGACCAGGATCTGGACGGACATCGTGCCTGCCATCAACGCGGAGGGGGTGGCAGTCCGCGAATTCCATCATGTCAATAAGCGCTGGGAGGACTTCAGGTCCAGGACTCTCAACAAGGCCCGGCGCTTCTTGAAGGAAGCGGATGCTAAGGGGCGCGGGGCCACCTGTCGGAAGACCAAATGAGGGTCCTGGAACGTGTATGCCCAGGTTTATAGTCATAATGCCGACAACAAAAATGTCGACAGTCAAAATTTCGAAAAAAAAATGTCGAAAAAAAAAAATTTCGACTTTTTTTTTCAATGCATTTTTTTTATTTAAATGGGGGGGTTCCCCCCCCAACCCCCATTTTTTAATTTTTTTTTTAATTTTTCCCTTTTTTTTAACTCCCGAACCCCTAAAATAAATATATAATTAAAAAAAACGAAAGTCAACATTTTTTTTTTCGACATTTTTTTGTCGACATTTTTGTCTGTCGACATTTTTTTTCCAAATTATGACTGCCCACCGTATGCCCAGCACTCCATGTCCACGTCCTTGAGAGGCAGACCCGTTTGGAGTCGAGCGGTAAGTGTACATGCATATTGATTGGAAGATGTGAGTGTGGTGGTATGCCAGTAGTGTGCAGGTTGCACATGTGGTTTTGTAGGGCCAGGTATGGATGTGTATGTACAGGGCCGTGAGGCTGACACATGCGAGTCCTTTCATGTGTGAAACACATGGATGGTGTATTTGTGGGTAAGCATGCAGGCCAAATGCAGATGTGTGAGCACACATGTTTGAATGACTGTGTATGTCAGTTGTCAAGGTTGTGGTGTCACACATGGATGTTGGTTCCAGCTGCATGTATCTGCACTGTTTACATGTGCATGTATGTGTATCTGACAAGTGTGCAACTGTCTTGCAACATGGATGCATGTGAGACTGATATGTAGAAGACTGATTGCCAGATGTGACATGGATGCCCATCTCATCACTTCGACACTTGGTGGAGGTGTACACATGCATGTAAGTGTGGTGGCGTGTGTGCATGTCTAGTGCACTCCCTGTGTCTCATGTAGTGTCTGGCTCACCTTTGCCTGCTCATGCTGTTGTATGTGTATGGATGGTGCTAGCTGTTGCGATATGGCTCTGGAATAGCTCATGTGTGTGATTTGAAATGACATGTGCGTTGGGGATTGTGATGCCATGTCTGAGGTTTGACAATGACACTCGTGTGCAACTGTCATGTGTGTATGAGTCCATTGTACAGTGCCCTGATGCCTGTGTCCTATCTCTCTCTGTCTGCAGCGTCGACTGATGAAGAGGGCGGAGAGGGTGCTGCGGAGCACAGTGGCAGGGATCGCAGCGCCGGATCACGGGTTTGGCGGAAGGGTTATTGCCCATTCCCCAATCGGGCCCATTCGGGAATTCTTCATTCCCCATTGGGCCCAATGGGGAAAATGTGCGCTATTACCGCTGGTGGATTTCCCGCTGGCGGTAATCGCTCCGAAAACCGGCAATTTTGCCGCAGATTTCCCCCAGCTCACAGCTGGGGGAAATCCGCCAAAACCATGATCTGGCGGACCCTTAAATGCAGCGGTAATAGCGCTACCGCCACATTTAAGGGTTACCGCCAGACTCATGATGAGGCCCAGTGTTTTTATTTTGATTGACACTTTTTTTATTTTATTTTTCTGGAGATGGGGACTGATATTCCTGGAGCACACTCCAACGATGAAGAGATTAAGCTAACGACTATTCTGGGAAGCACTAAACACTTGCAGCACGAAGATGTTGAGTGGGTAGAGCAGCCATCTCCACCAAAGAAGTACCACTGCAAGAGCTTCATCCCATCTCTCTGCTGGCAGTACTTCAGAGTATCCAAATACACCTCTTTCAGAAGTGGAAAAGGTACAGTGCACCTTACGCGGCGCGGTGCGCAGAGGAGGATTGGCAACAGTAACAACCCAGAGATTGGGCAACACCCCTTGCAAAAACCACTTGATTCGCTGCCACTATGTAGACCAGAAATTCCAGAACAGGTTCATGAAGCAAGCTATCCCACTTCAGTATCCTGCTGTTAACACCATTTCCACTCCTGAAACATCCTGAGTCCACACAGGAAGCACCACCACCGCCAGCTACATCTTCCTCTATGCTTCTGCCATCTTCATTATCCCCTGCTGCTGATCATGGGAGTCCCTCCTCTGCTGCCACTGCTTTGGCCACTGCACGTCAGCGCAGATCTCCAGAAGGTGGTATTTACACCTGCAGAAGGTGTTTCATGTCAATAGCACTGACTTTAAAATGTTTTGAGGCAATTGAATATGCCTGGGGGTAGCACAGCAAAAATTGCCAGCAGTTTGTTTATTGTTGTCTACTCTCTTTTTAAGGACCATTTTTCCCTCTGTGCGTACATGCATTACAGGGCCTGCGGTAGCGGCCGTGTAGTTATGGTTAAGTGGCTTAACTCATAGAAAGAGCACTATTTGGGTGGCTTATTACTTTGACACCCCCAGACGAATTCTCACCAAATTTGCAAAAAAGGTATACAGCCCCCTCAGAATGATTCTGCAAAGTTTGGTGTGGTTTACTCCAGGAGATGACAAAGTTATATGGGTGTCCCAAAATCTATTAGACTCACTGGAATCAATGTTTTTGCTCGTGCCTACAGCCCAAACCGCTGGACGGATTTCTAATCCGTCCAGTAGTTTCGTTAAAAATGGCCAAAAGGAAGGTAAAAGAAAAATGTATGATATCTGGGTCTGGTCCACGGACTCATTTCCTGATTCGTACGCGTCCACTGATAATTAACGTGTATGTGGGATTTAAGATAGTAGGGCAATTGAAGATAGTGCTCCTTGATGTCTCCACCGCCTTTCACATGGTGAGCCATTCTATCCTCAATAAACGGTTACATGATACCTTTAGCATCATGGACCAGAAACTGGACTGACTGACCTGTTTTCCTCACTTACCACCAAGCAGCAACAGGGCTGTTTCTACTCCACCACCTCACTGTCTACCTGCAGAGTACCCTAGGGTTCTATCCTATGATTGTGGCTCATCAATATCTATTTTGTCCCTCTGGCTCACCTGATGTCCTTCTTCTTTTCCCATTTCCAGTGTTATGTTAACCCACAGCTTTCCTTAAACTTCCCTCAACTAATTTATTTTCCTCGTTTTGTATCCCTGATTGTTTGACCGCCATTGAGGCATTGTGTGTGGAAAAAATCTCTTTCTCAATGCCAGTAAGATGGACATCTTTCTTATTCTGACACCTGTGCCTGTTTTTCTCCTACCCTCTGGCTGCCCTCTTTGGTCTCTCTATTCGCACCATCCTGTGAGGCCAAAGGCCTTGTGATCATCTTTAAGTCCCCTGTCTCCTTTACTCCTTAAATGTTGCAGCTTTTAAAGAAAGACTACTTTCAGCTTCACCTTCTTGTAGGGATTCTACCATTCCTCACCTTCCCCCAGAAGCTCAAAGTCTCTAGTGCCCTGGTCCTCTATAGGCTGGACTACAGCCTCTTCCTTAACCTCCCCCTTTGTTGTCTATACCCCCTTTGGCAAATCTAGAATCGGGCTGCAAGGCTAATCCTTGGCCTCAAGTCCAGGGATCATATTGCTGCAGTCCTAAAATGTGTACATTGGCACCTGCCAGTTGCAGGGATTACATTCAAGATCCTCTGTATCATTGACAAGATGTTCTGAGGCCAGGGACTACAATATCTCCAACTTTGTCTCCCTAAATACTACCCTGCTAGAGCCCTCCAGTCTTCTAACTCCATTTCTGCTTGTCAAATGCTTTTTGAAACAGAGAGCAAGAGGCATGCATCAGTCTTTGGGCGGTGCCACTCTTCGGAACAGCATTTCTGTTCCTCTTATACTTCAGCTGGACTTCCTTAAGTCCGAGAAACTTCTAAAAACGCTGCTTTCCTCTTCCTGTATTACGTAATCCCTTCCCTTCTAACTAACCACTGCCACTGTGAGTGGTGGACTGGTCCCTCATGAACCTCACAGGTTCTGGGCCCCATATCTAGTTGACACCAGTATACCACCACCCCCCACCTCCTTCAGCACTACCATTGTGGGTCCACCACCTGGCGGTTGTGTATCCGACCCTTGGGACTCCTCTGCCTCAGGAGTTAGCCAGTGACCTCCCACCTTGGCATCCATTGGCACTTTCCTTCTGGGCTCCTATCAGCACTTGGCAATCCCTACTCCCCTTTCCATGTATGCACTTCTTTTACTGCACAATACATACATGCATGTATAGCAGTAGTGTGTACAATTTGTTTGGATAAGCTAGGGAAATGCAGATGCAAAATACTTCTAGAACATTCTTAAGTGGGAGTTGGTGTGTGGAAGTTTAATATGTTGATAGGGTTATATTTACCGTTTTCAGGACTTATTGGTGGATAGATGTGTGACTGTTTGAAAGCAGGCAAGGAGGGACTGTTACAAACATAACAGTAAAAAGGGTAGAAGGGCTGTCCTGTGTGATGGTGTGCACGTGCAATCTGGGTTATTTAATGATGCATGGCCTGGAGTAGGGACTGCAGAGGCCTCGGATAGTCATGAAGGTCCATGAATTATGGTCCTTATTGTATGCTAGAGAAAAGTATTTGGAACAGAACATTTTTTCTGTGTTTCTTTCTTTTTCTCTAGCATAAAACTGTCCATCATTTCTATTTGCATAGTATAAAATGCTTATGGGAATGTTGGAGAATCTTATTGAGTCTAACTACTTTACTGAAAAAGTAGACGGAGTCTATAAGCTTATTTTGTTATACTTCTATTTTTTAACTGTGAAAGGTGATTGCTAAAGGAACCTTATTTATTGAATTTTTTGATTTTGCATTGTATTTTTTATTTTTTTCATTTTTTGCAGGAGAGGCCAGGAAGTAAGATGGGTAAGGAAATAAGGGAAGGGACATCAACCACAGATATGGAGGGGTAGGTGGACAAGGAAACAATTTGGCCATGCATTAAATCTAAGGTAGGGGGCAGTGTTTCTCATGCACCTTGTGTCAGAATTCCGGGAGCCTGGTTCCGCGTTGACCCGTCGTGAAGAATATATTTCTTCCTACCAATGTGATTCTCAGGAGTACGAAAGGACAGTCTAAGAATCCAATTGATCGGAAGATGGTGTAGAGTCGTTGGGATCGTAGAGCTGAGCGGCCCGCAACTTCCCGGTAGATGATGGTTCCAGGTTCCAGCCAACGACTGCAGAATATTATACTGATTACAATCAAATACACCCCTTTCAAGAGAACACGTAACAAAATCTCAACAGACTAACCTGCAGAAAACGGTTTAACCAGAAGTGTTTCATGCAAGAATGTCCTCTATACTGGGGTACTCTGGAGACCAGAAGAAGAGAAAAGACAATCAGTACCAGAGAATGAGTGAAAGAAAAAATGGTAAGGAAAGGTAGGTTTCTTACCCTGGTTTCCCTGGAAGTGAACGTCCCTGGCCAAGTCCTTCTTCTTTCCTGTAGGAACAGTGTGATGGTATCTGCCCTCTGTTCGGTGGACCAAACAATCCAAGGTGTAAGAAGTCACTAGTCCAGCAACCACCTATTCCCGCCGGCACGAGGACGCCTAAAAGGTGCTCAGGAAGTCTCTAGTCCAGCACCAAGCCTATACCCGCCGGCACGAGGACGCCTACAGCACCCTGGGGAAGGACAGGGAAGGGATTGGAGGGGGAAAAGGAAGGAAGGAAAGAAAGAAGGTAAGAGGTCTCCCAAGCTTCGAGGTCCGATTTCGACAAAACCAAATCACTAGGCAAGAATAATCCATAAACAATCCGAGGTCAAGATACAAGAACAGGTAAGGATAATCCAAGAGCAATCCAGTAAACGTAATCCGAGATCAAACAAAACCACAAAATCCGAGCAAGAAAAAACCGCTGTCACTATTGGATCAGAAGCAGCGAGAAGTGGGCGCCAGATCATTAAGTACTTGAAGTACCGGCACCAAGATGGTCACGTGACCCAACACGTTTTCTATCACGTGGAAGATGCTGCGTCCACTGACGTAATCTCCATGGCAACTTCCACGTGAGGCGTCGGGAACTGCGTTCCCGACGCAAATGTGTTCCGTGCGTAGAGCGTGGATACCGCAAGCCCGCCTTCAGTATGGTGGTATAACGGGACAAAAGCTTTTGGTGAGGATGAGACACGTGAACCGCAGGGGTGATACAAGACCTGGAGCGTTTTCTGACACCTTGATTACAGCTTTGAAAGCACTTTGAAACTGTTCCCCCCTACAGAGTGGTGTGTTGCAGTATGTACAGAGTACTGTTGTCTTGGAAAGATATGGATCAACGGCCTCTTTTATGGTTTGCAATGTAGCTGGTGATATATTCTGCCCCAGAGAAGTAGCCTGCATCATGGCAGCATTGGCTGAGGAAGATGACGTAGATGAAGACAGCCTACTACTTCCTGAGAAAGGAACAGCCTTTCTCAGAGCATCCCTGTGGTTGGATTTGGTGTAGCGGTGCATGGAGGTTTTTATTATTGCAACTTAACTATAATATCCCTTTAACAAAGATTTTTCACTGAATTACAGGGCCTGCAGTAGCGGCTCCTTAGCTATGGTTGAGTTGCTCAACTCATAGAAAGAGCACTTTTTGGGCAGCTTAAAACTTTGCCACCCTGAACGAATCCTCACAAACTTTGCAAGAAAAGTATATGGCCCACTCAGAATGATTCTGTGATTTTTGGTGTGATTTTGACCGGGGGAGGCAAAATTATAGGGGGTCCCAAAATGTGTGGACATCCTCATAGATGCAATGGAAAACAAAATGTGTTTGCGCCTAAAGCCCAAAGCTCTGGACAGATTTTAACAACATTTGCACCAGGAAAGGTGGCTTGGTCCTGAAAGTGTACGTTTGTAAATTTGGTGCAAATCCGTCCAATGTTTTTTTTTTTTTTAAATGGCCAAAAAGTGGGTAAAGAAAAATGTGTGATATCTGGGTCTGGTCCACGGACTCATTTTCTGATTCAGGACTGCGGATACTCACTGGACCTATCAGGGGGCAGCGTGATGTCCATGGACATCATACACACCCGTTGATAGGATGGTGAAAAAAACGTGAGATGCGTCCTATTTTTTTAAACGTTGCCATGTTGGAACCGCGGCCGCCGTATGGAAAATATAGTTGGGGTTATTTGGTGGCAGGGTGGGCGAGTGGAATAAAGATGATATGGAGCTTTTTTATAGGTAAAAAAAGGACGTGCAGCTGTGTCCACTGTGAATTTTGGTGTCCACGGACAACATTTCGATGGCAGGGGGTTCAGGGCAAATTTTGTTTTGTGAAGGTGTATTGTAGGTACTTCTTATATGGTTTCATTCTATCATGGTCTTGCCACTGGCCACACACACTATATTAATATGTATGTTGTAACTATAGGCAATGTAGTGTTAGTATACAGCATTTGTAATATGGTGGAATGATATCATTCAAGTGTATTAGGCGTTTATCATTGTAGTACAATTGAGGATAGTATTTATGCAGTATGTATTTGTTAACACTTGGTATGGTTACTTACTTGCATACAGTAATAATGGAATCTGTGCTTCTTTTTCTGTGAAACAAACAGTATAATTTGTTAAGCAGGATAGTTTAAAAGCTTTAATTGCATACAATTTTATATATACATTTACTTTTTTTGACTCAATGTACTGTGTTTCGTACACCATTAGTGTGTGCTACACTGTTGTTGTATTGACATGAAGTAATCATTGGGAAAAAAAATCCATAAAGGATTACAAAAAATCTATAACAATTATGTGAGTCTAAGTGTGATAGCATGCTTGTTTGAAATGTGTTGTAATTAAGGGAATGTTTAAAGTAGTTAGATACCTGTTCCTATACTCTAACTATATTAGACTTTACAAGACTTTTTGCAGTAACAAGAATTGTGATGGCGTATTTGAAGTGTATTGCAATGAAGGGTATTTAGTTAGATACCTGTAGGCGTATTCAAACTATCGAGACTTTTAAAAGTACTATTTTGTATTATAGATGTAGTTACATACCTGTTGGCGTATTCTAGCTGTTTATTGTGCTAATGTTTAGTGAGTATATTTGTGTTGAAGGAATAAGGAATATTAAGTAGGCATTTGAAAGATTTGCTGGTAACCTATGTTTTGGAGTAACGGAGGTGTTGTTACATTCAAACACAGCACTTATTTTTTTGACAAATGCAGTATAGTGGCCTGAAGTGGTTGCGGCACCAGTGTGGTAAATCACACCTACTGTTTTGAAGGTTTTCTTGCCAAGTGATACTTGGCAGTGTGTAAAGCTAGTGAGCTAACAGTTACTTTTGGTACCATCAGCATTGTACCTTAGAAGCATTAGTATGACATGTTGACTATGTGAGTTTATTTGTATGCTGGAATGATTGTCTGAATTGCAAAAAGCACATAATGTTCCATGATTTGCAATCTGCAGAAGTTGGGGAAATGGAATGAATTAAAAATTTGGTATGGATACATATACAAATCATTAATTATGGAAGTGCTCTTGTGAACATGGTTGCAGAGAGTGCATGCATGTTTATAGGGATGTGTTTGGTTTCCAGTACTTGTAGTAAGTTATTGGGAATTCTTGTGGATCTTCCTGTGTATTTATGGCACATTTTAACATTCCTGCACAGCAGTCCAATTCTTGTCTTATACCTCAGACACTGTAAGTGATGTCAGGATTATTTCTGGCATTTCTATGAAGGGCAAGCATTTGCAAACACAACTGGTTTTAGCCGTTTAAGTAAATGTTGTGAACAATTGGTGGCAATTGGAAGAGAAGATTGATTGTTACATTTGCATAACAATGTACTTCAGTTGTGTTGCTGAATTGAAATGGGCCAGAGAGTTAGGTCTCTGCTTCCTTTGAAAGGCCTGCAGTTGTTTGTTGAGAAGGGATGTCTGTCTCTTTGTCTTCTGATGGGCATGTAGTTGAGGTTGTACTAGAAAGTTTTCTGGTTGTGTTATGTGATGGAGAAGCAGTTGGTCATTGTTTTTTCAGCGGTATTGTTGGGAGATCTGTTATAGGTTCTGTTTAAATTAGTTTTCTTTTTAAAGTTTTTTTAATGGCCAGGATACATATCTAGATTGGGGGTGTCCATTGCACGTAGCCTGTTGTATTCTAGGATGCAAGGAATGTCAGCGTTGACTTTGTTTGCATCAAATTTAACTAGGAATAGAACATTGAGTGTATGCAGAAGTGAAAGTGCTACGTAACTCATACCTTCTTTAAAGACTGTGCTGCCGATGTCTATCAATGCATGATCTAGGATTAGACCTTTAATATGTGAATAGTGACAGCACAGTGCTCCCCTCTGAAGCACCCCCTTGTGCATCCTCTTCTCGAGAAACCCACAGCTGATCCTTCCTGTCCGGCTAACTGTCACCCAATTTCCATCACTCCTTTTCTGGGCAAACCTCTGGAAAAGCTGCCCATCTCCCAGTTTAACCTTCATTCGGATTCTGTTGGCTGTCTCCATTACCACCAGTCTGGCTTCAGAGCTTCCAAAAGCACGGAAACTGCTCTCCTGAACATCCATGAAAATCTGGTCTCCAACCTTGACTCTAACAGTCCCTCTGTCCTCATCCTACTCAAACTCTCTTCTGCCTTTGACACGGTCAACCATACCATCCTGCTCAATCGTCTCCATGATAACCTGGGTATCACCGATCAGACTCTGACCTGGCTGACCAATTACCTCTCTGATTGACCCTCCAAGTCATACCGGGGTCCTTCCTAATATATATCTCCATTTCTATCTGTGGTGTTCCCCAGGGGTCTAACGTCTCGCCCTGGCTTTTCAACCAATACCTGGCAACTCTCACCCACTGCATTGCCATTTTCTGCTCAAATTTCCAGTGCTATGCTCACGACACCCAACTCATATTCAGGCTGCCCTCAGCCACATCCTCTCCCTCTCTCATCTCTGACTGCCTTACTGCCATTCAAGATTGGTGTTCCGCCAATGATCTTTGTCTGAATGCCAGCAAGACTGAGATCCTCCTCATTGGCACACCTGCTCCATCCTTTTCCCTCACTCTCTGGCCGGCCTGTCTTGGCCCTCCTCCTACCTCCACCTGCGAGTCTAAAAACCTCTGGGTCATCTTTGATTCCACACTTTCTTTCACCCACATCTCTGATGTCTCTAAAAAGTCAAACTTCCTACTGCACCTCCTCAGAGGTACTCTGCCCTTCCTCTCATTCCACCAAGAAGCTTGCTGTCTCCCAAGCTCTGGTGCTCTCTAGGTTGGACTATTGTAACAGCCTCTTTCTAAACCTTCCTGCCTCTACTCTCCACCTTCTGCAACTAAGCCAGAACAGGACTGCGAGACTTGCCCTTGGCCTCAAGCCCAGGGATTGTATCTCTCCAGCTCTGAAATCTCTTCATTGGCTCCCAGTGGATGCAAGGATTAAATTCAAAAACATTTGCATTGTGGCTTTCTGGGGCCTGGGTCCAAAATACCTTCAGCTATCCCTCTGCAAATACCTCCCCTCTCGAGCTCTTTGCTCCTCTACCTCTAACTCCCACAGTGTCAGTCATTTTTCAAAGAAATGAGCTGGGGGTAGATCTCTGTCTTCGGCTGGGGCCTCCCTCTAGAACAGCCTCCCTGCCACTCTTAAACTTGAGGAGAACCATCTCTGGTTGCGGAAGCACCTCAAGATCTTCCTCTTTGCTTCTGCCTTTGCCCCTCCGTCACCTGCTGAACTGTTCCCTCCTGGCACCGTGCACCTGGCAATCCTTTGTTCTCCAGGCCCAGGTTTCCTGCTTACCCTGCCACCCACCCGCACTGCCTCCAGGCCACCCCTTGCACTGGGGTCTGTATCTGTACCCATGCAGTGCCCCCACCCCTTTTTGTTTTTCTTCCTGCACTTATCTGACCTACCCGGTCTGCTGCCTTAAACCCAGCACTTGCCACTTGCTGGCTGCACTACCACTTTTTGTTGCTTTGATTATTTATTTATTTATTATTTACTTTGTTCTCCTTTTGCCATGCACGTTTCACCTCTCCCCCCTTCCCTGCACTTTTTCCCTCCAACTC